>NC_134037.1:228334833-228934833 GCF_965140245.1 Athene noctua | reverse complement strand
GAATAAAAAGCATGTCTCAGAGCTCAGAGCTGTGAGTGAACTCTTGGAAGTATCAACTGGATATATCCAAAGATTTCAGTATTTAATAAGGTAGAAACAAATAGCTTTAAACAATCATTAAAACTTGCCAGAATAGTCAAGCTCATTAGTTGGTATCAACAACATCAAATGAACAAAAATTGGAGTTGTGGTATTTTTGAAAAGTTATAATCAATGGAAGTAATAATAATTTTAAAAAACCATAAATTGTAATAACTTAGCTTCATATTCTTCTTTCTGACTAGTTTCCAGTTGAAATAGCATCTGACATTCCTCTGAACCTTTGCTTTAGTAGAATGGTTTAGGAGACAAATTAGGCAAAAGTGATGTTTTAAAGAAGTTGGTATGTTTTGGTTTGTTTTTTTTAATAAGAGATAATTTGGAAACTAGTAATGACTTTGTCTACATTCACTGTTCAATATTATATTTGAGTAAGTGTTACTGTACAGTATGTAAGTAGAAGTGTAATATGCATGGTACTATATTTTTCTGTTTGATTGTAGTACTCATATCTGTATCTTTGGGAAAAAAATATCTTTAAAATCAGTCAGGGCCATAACTTTACAAGCTGTAAAAAAACCCCAAATCATAGTCAATTTATTCCTAGGAGAGTCACCATAAAAAACAAACAAGACTTTTTTAATGTTTTCTCCCCTCTTTTTGCTGTCAGCTGACTCTACAGATATCGCATATATTGTTTTCATTTCTGTGCATTGTAACCCACCTGAGAGTTCATAAAACATATGCATGTTCCTTGTGATTTGGCAGACTCAGTAAATGGTAAAAATATATTAAGCTTGCACATCCCTAGTAGAACTATTAGGGAATAAGAAACAATGACCCATACAAGAAGTCAGTATTCAATAGGGATATAAAGTAGATTGATCATAGTAAAAGAAACATACCAAAAGAAAATAATACAGTATTCAGGTTCTTCAGGTCTCAAGGTAGCTTCCTAGGCAGTTGAAACTGCAACCAGAGCTACATTTTTTTAAAATTTAAATACATCTTTAAATAAATTTTGTGACCGAAATTTATTCTCATGGACAGCAAGGGTTACAACAAACTTTCTTCCAGGTATCTGCTAGTGGCTAAACAAACGCCATATAAAATTCTTCCACGTGTGAGATGAATTTTGGAGTTATCCAAGTCTCTATGTGGGGAATGTAGACACTGGAAAATATTCTCCTCATTTAGATGCCTCTGACAGGTACATAAAGTTAGGTGAAATCGACTTGGGTTATAATGGCACTTTGCCTTTTTTCAGCAGAGGCTGAAGAGATGTAGATCAACATTAGGACTTCTCATTTTCTCCCCAATATGTAGCAGAGTAAATAGCCATTGCTATGACATAAAATCTGATCCTTCCAGCAGTACTTATAGATTCTTTACCTGGTTCTTTGTTCTGTGCTTAGTTCTACATAGAAGAACTTGAAATATATGAAAAAATATTTAAAATTTCTAACAGTATTTTCTTCCTTAATACATTCTTCTGTTAAAAAATAACTCTGACAATATTTTCATATAACCCTGTGAACAATGATTCTTTCTGTGATTCTAGGCCTTTAAAGGTATCTAGCTAAAAGGAAACACTAGCTATGGAGATGCAGGTGATTATTACATGAGCTGAATCTCAATCTGTGAAGTTTAATCTTAGATTTTATATCCAGAAAATTCACTGAGTAGCACTAATTTTCAGAATTCCAAACAGTCTCTAATGAATTCAATGGATAATATTTGATTTTATAATATTGAAGCACTTTTAAAACCAATCAAATATGACATCAATGTTTTAACACCACAGTGACTGTCCCTGCACACTCACGCAAAACACACACCCCACCCCCCCAAAAAAAAAAACAACAAACCAACCAACAACAACAACAACAACAACAACAACAACAACAAAAATCCCAACCATCTAAGGAAACAAAAAAAAATCAGTGGTATTGGACTGAGTTAGATATTTAATAGTCTGAAGCTATTCTGCTCTAGATGCCGTAATATCTTCCAAATTTCTGTTTGTCATTGATGTTAGATGTCCATATCTGTTTAAGTGCATTAAATTAGTCTGCAATAGTAACTTGAAGCTTATTAAGATCCAGGTGTTAATCATCATTTTGGCTTATAAGATTTTGTGAAACCTTGCGATAAAAATAATCAGCCCGTCAACATATTGATAAACACTTATTTATTGCCTTTTTCAAATCACTTCAGGAAGGAGTAAACATCATTATATCTTTTGACAAGCAAGTAGAATGACTGGCTGAACAACAACCTTAAACAAGTGAGAATTCATTGTCTTCCCCCCCAAAAAAGTAGTACTCAGTTGTGAAAATGACAGCAATATTTTTCTCGTTTGCCTAGAAGGAGTTGTAATTTACATGGAAATTGAAATCTGACCCAGTAATTCTGGTCCACAAGCAAGATGGATAGAAAGTATGAAGTTTGGTATATACACTGCCTTTGCCCTGTCCTATTCCTGGGATCATATTTCCTGGGTCCTACCAGATACATCTGTGCTGAATAAAGGAGATTCATGAAGGGAGCTTGACTCCTTAAGTCCACACTACTTAATTGTCAGCTCACTACATAAGTTTCTTTGGGACTGCTCCAATTTATATTCCTTAAGATATTATCTGGATGTTGTCAGGGAATAGTTTACTTCCTAAAACTCTCCAAAAGGCAGCGGAGTGGACAGTACCCTATGTTTGGTACCCTGCAGACTCTACAATGATCTGATGCTCCTTCAGAAACAACCTTTGCAGCCTCAATCCTTCCATGTTCTTTCATGTGCATCACAGGGCATGTAGCACATGCTCCCAATTTTATTCTGCTACTGGCGAGGGGAACAACATAACCCAAACTTTTTACTTCAGACATACAGAGATGACAAAACAGCATCAATAACTAGGATGTAGGGAAATCCAATTGGACTTAGAAGACCTAGGACAAAAAAACAAGGTCAATTCTTTTTAGGAAGGGCTTAATCAATGTGCCAAAAAATGGACCCTGATCTTTTATTTAACAGCATACTCATGACTCCTAAACCAAAACTGTTGATCACAGAGACACTAATGAAGATACAAAGGAGATTTTATCTCCCTTACTTGGATAACTAACATAAACGATTAAACAGCATTACTAATTTAGTTACCGAGTTTATAATGGACAACTGTACTTAAAGAAAAACTATGGCTCCTAAACAAAAGCCCATGTAATTATCCCATGTAATTATCTTGTTATATACTTACTTTAAATGGGGAAGAAGGACACTTCCTCTTTTTTTACTTACTTTTTTTCTATAGCAAATATTTGTCAAGGTAAAAGAATGGTAAAACTTTTGCTACCTTTCAATTCAGTATTGAAAACTTACAGAATCAGTTTTTGCATCTTCTCCCAAAGTCAGCACTTGACTTGAAATTTTACACTGACCCTTTCTGTGCCTTGTCAGCTAATCTATAGGATATTGCACTGATGTGGGCCTAAATGAATAAACTATTTCAAGAATGAAGAGCATAGTCCAAAAAATCTAGTGGTTTGCTGCACTATCTTGCCAAAGGCCTGATAGTGTAGTGTACAATGAGGAACTCTATCTTTATTTTAAATTTTTTCTACAAAGACGTGACTTATTGTCTATATTCTGCCATTCAGTTTGTTGGGGTTTTTTTGGTCCGTTTGTCAAACCCTCAGCTGGGGTGAAATATTTAACAGACATATGCAAGCACATCTATAAACTCCCTTGAAGATTTATATAACATGAGAGATTAAAATAAAGCAGCCTATATCTTCTCTTAGGTGAGGACAGATGAAGCTGACATTACAGTGGGTGCCTGCTATAGGCCATTGACCAGGAGGAACAAGTGAATCAGGCCCTCTGCAGACAGGCAGCAGCAGCCTCACCTTCGCAGGCCCAGGTCCTCATGGGGGACTTCAACCATTCTGATAACTGCTGGAGTAACAGCACAGCAGGACACAAGCAATCCAGGAGGTTCCTAGAGTGCACCGATGATAAATTCCTCCTCTTCAAAGGTAATCTTAGAAGAGTCCCATGAGATAAGTCCCTGGAAGGAGAAGGAGCCCAAGAAAGCTAGTCAATATTCAAAGATCACTCACTCCATGCTTAAGAGTGACCCATCCCAACAAATATGAAGTCAGGCAAAAATGACAAAAGACCTATGTTCATGAACAAAGAGCTCCTGGCCAAACTCAAACACTAAAAGGAAGCCTGCAGAGGGTGGAAGCAAAGATGGGTAACTTGGGAGGAATACAGAAACATTGTTCAACACTCCAGGGATGAAGTTAGGAAAGCTAAAGCCCAATGCAATTCAGTCTGTCCAGGGATGTAAAAAACAACAAAAATGGCTTGTGTAAGTACATAGGTGGCAAAAGGAGGACTAGGAAAAATGTGGGCCCATTGCTCAATGAGATGGGGAACCTGGTTACATAGGACATGGAAAGGGCTGGGGTACTGAGTGCTTACTTTGCCTCAGCATTTACTAGCAAGACCAGCCTTCAGCAATCTCAGGTCACAGAGACCAGAGGGAAAATATGGAGTAAGGAACACATACTTTTTGGTGCAATAAGATCAGGTTAGAGGATATCTAGAGTAAACAGGACATCCATAAATCCATAGGGCATGATTGGATGCACCCAGGAGTACTGACGGAGCTCTGCTATGTCATTACAATCCCACTCACAATATTCATTGAACAAACATGTTTACTGGGAGAGGTGCCTGAGGACTGGAAGAAAGTGTGTCAGTCCTATCTTCAGAAAAGGCAAGAAGAACAATCCAGGGAACTACACAACAGTCAGACCCACCTTGATCCCTCATAAGGTGATGGAACAACTAACGTTGGAAACCATTTACCCGGAGGACTAGAAAGTGATCAGTAGCCAGCATGGATTCATGAAAGGGAAGACATGCTTGACTAAGTTGATAACCTTCTATGATGAAATGGTAGACAAGGTGAGAGAAGTGAATATTGCTACCTTGACTTCAGGAAGACTTTTAACACTATGTCTCATAAGAACTTCATAGGGAACATGAGCAGATAGTGAGGTGGATTGAAAACTGGCTGAATGGCAAGGCCCAGAGTGTGGTGATGGGTTGCATGAAGTCTGATTGGAGGCCATTAACTAATGTTGTACCCCAGGGGTCTATACTGGGTTCAGTTCTGTTTATCATCTTCATGAATGATTAGGATGATGGGGCAGAGTGTACCACTCAGCAAGTTTACTGGTGACACAAAACTGGGAAGAGTGGCTGACACACCAGAGTGTTATGCTGCCACACAGAGGGAACTTCCTAAGCTGGAGAAGTAGGCTAACAGGGATCTCATGAAGTTCAATGGGGGAAGTGCAAAGTTCTGCACCTGGGGAGGAACAAATTCATGTATATGCTGGGGGCTATCCAGCTGGAAAGCAGCTTTGCAGAAAAGGCTCTGGGGGTCCTGTTGGATGCTGAGCTGAACGGGACCCAGAAATATGCCATTGCAGCAAAGAGGGTTAATGGTATTATTAGGCTGTATTAGGAGTGTTGTCAACATGTCAAGAGAGGTGATCTTTCCTATCTACTCAGCACTGGTAAGGTTTCACTTGGAGTCCTGTGTCCAGCCCTGGGCTCTCCAGTACAAGAGAGACATGGGCATACTGGAGAGAGTACAACAAAGGGCCAGTGAGGTGATTAAGGGACTGGAACATCTCTCCTATGAGGAAAGGCTAAGAGAGCTGGGACTGTTTAGCCTGGAAAAAAAAAAGAAGGCTCAGGGAGGATCTTATCCATGTATATAAATACCTGAATGGAAGGTCTAAAGCAGACAGAGCCAGGCTCTTTTGAGTGGTGTCCAGTGACAGGACCAGAGGTAAGGGGAACAAACTGAAACACAGGAGGTTCTGTCTGAATGTCAGGAAGCACTTTTTTACTGTGAGGGTGAGTGATCACTGGCACAGGTTGTGCAGAGAGGTTGTGGAATCTCCCACCTTGGTGACATTCAAAACCTCTTTGGACATGGTCCTGGCTCACGTGACTCTAAGTGACTCTGCTTGAGTAGGGGATTGGATGCGATGACCTCCAGACAACCCTTCCAAACTCAACCATTCTGTGATTCTATGAATCTCAGACATAAACAAAGAACATATACATGTATTTTGGGTTTTTTTAAAGGATATTAAAGAATGGTTTTCAATTAAAATTGTAATGGCTATAGTGTTACAATTTTACGTGCCTTGAAAAGAATTTTATTTTACAGAGACTCAGTGTCAAATTCTTTAGCAGAGCAGAACACTACTGATAGACAATGTCACTCCAAACATATTGGCAGTGTGGTGAAGTAATGATCTCAGGTTACGCATAAATACTTTTTCTTTGACTCTACAATTCCAAGATATATATTTTATGGTTTGCATCCAGTAATTTTAATCTGAATGGCATAAATAATTTGCACAGCCTGTTGTTCAGGAGAGTGAAATCTTAGCATGACCTCTGCTACAAAGTTTGCAGAACTAACCCAAATTTCCCGGATACTCATATGTTATAAAATCATAGATGTCTAAATCAAAGTTTTGAGGTAGCAGATATAGTGCAGAGAAGAAATGTGACCAGTCTAGGTTATTTTATCAGTTTTTTCTCTGTAAATCTTTAGCCAATGATACTGCAATTAGCTTTGAAGTGGGAAAGGGAGAGGGTAGGAAGGAACATGAAGGAAAAAGCTCTCTATTTACTTATTTGTTTGCTTGTTTATTTTTATATTTTGCCTTTAGATGAGAATGTTCTTAGTCAACATCAGGTTTAAGAATACCTTGATGAAATGTGTCAAGCACTTAATGGCTGTATTTGAACTTTGCAGTGGAGAGACACATAGCTTTTCCTGCATTTAACACAGAAAGACTCCATTTAAGAAAGAACTAGTTCGATCTTTCCTGGCTTGCAACAAGGTGCTGCACAGTTTTACCGACTATTACATCTTCCACATCAGCTCACTGAGTCATAAAACAGTTGACAGGAAGTAGCTCTCAGCTTTTGTTTCTCTATTTTTGTCTTTCTAACCTTCTTACAACACAGCATTTATGAAGTCTCTTCATGGCTTTTTCATTATGTGATATGAATTAATAGTTTGTGTTTTATTTATTTTTCTTACTATTTCTAAAAAATAAATCTGTACTGATTTATATGTTTTTCTTTTTCACTTGTAAGAAACTTTAAGACTGAAAATTCTATAACAAGGAATTCAAAGAGATGTAAAACGTTAAATTTTCATAATCATTGCTATTTGTGGCATAGAAAAAGATGGATCAAAGTTGATTATTCCTCTTAAAATGCTTGGGTTATTGACAAAAATTTAAAAGCACGCTCAATTTTTTATTTTCAGTGAAATTTTGTAGGGTTTTATATCTTTGCAGAGAATATGTGGGTTTTTTTCATTTTTACAAGAAATTTTTCATTCATTTTAAAAAGCCCTTTGAAGGAGAGCATTTGTTTTGTTTTGTTCTGCATTGCTTTTCCTGCCAATCCTTATAATCTTTCTATTTCTTTTTGCTTGAAAAATTGGGAAGCCAAACAAGCAAACATATTTTTTAATAGAATTATTGTTTCTTTCTGCAGGATTTCTAAATGCATTTAGAGGAAAACTAATCTAAATAGCAGATTCAGGTGCCAAACAAGCTAGGTTTGCCTATCTGAAAGCTGATTTCACTATACCTTCTCACTCTTCTTTATGAGTGTCTGGATGTAAGAAAGTATATTTATAAATTATTATTTGTTTTATAGATAAAAAAAGGAAAATAACAAGAAAAAAAATAAATATTTAAAATAAATTCCTTTGGACAGGTATAAATGACATGGTTTGTCAATATATTCTTACATTTGAATAATACAAAAAGCAAATGCAGCTTCAAAATATCCACGTAATTCTTAGATATTGATTTGCCAGTGTGTATGTTTATTATTCCTGAAATAATCTGAAATTAAAAAAAAAAAATAAAAAAAATTTAACATTTAGAGAAGGCAAACTGAAAAGAAGAACCCAAATTACCAACATATTTTAGAGGCATTAACTGGCAACATTAAAATACAGAAACATGTCTGGATTTCTAAATTCAAAATATTTATAGATTAGAAGATAATAGCTATAACAAAATTAAGTTTAAAGTTTTTTATCATAGGTACTCACTATGGCGTTTAAAAATCATCTTATAATACACAGTAACTTTTACTTTGGGGCATGTAAGGGCTGAAATCTAGAGTTCACTTAGAATTTTGGTTAAAGCACTTCAAAATTTAACTCAATAACCTCTTTTTAATTTTTACTGTTGTCTTTTTTCCTTCTCTCTCAGCCCTTCCTTTGCATGTACACACTCACTCAGACACAGACATGCACACATGTAAACAGGGTGTATGGGCAGTCAGAGTTTAGTTTCAGCTGGTAACTCAAAGCATTTAGAAATTATTCTGAATGCTATGGATCAGTTTCCAGTGAAATCAAGACAGTGACATACAGTTTCATCTCCAGAACTCATTTCTTTTAAAACAGTTGAATTCTGATTTTCCCTTGTGGCAACTGTTAACTTTAGTAACATCAAAACACATCCAGAAAGAAAAATTGCTCGACATGTTTTAATATGATTCTGAAATGTAATAGGGAAAAAGTGATCTGATACCATAAAGGTCAGGGTTTAACAAAGTCTTGAATTTGGCTAATAGTCCCTTAGGAAGCATAGAAGTTAAAACCAAGGGTGATCAAAATATGTTGGACTTGATATTTCTTTTATGGGTCCCTTCCAACTTGAGACGTTCTATTGTATTCTATGTATAGAATTGAAATATTTGTAATGATTGAAGTGGAAATTAATTGGGCAAAATCGAAGTTATTCTTTAAACTCTGGGTACATAGCTTAAGAGTTAATTATTCATAACCTGTTATATGAAGCTAGGGACTACTTGGAAGTGTTGTTGCAAGTAATAATAAAAATTAAAGAATATAATATGAAAATATGCTAGTTTGGAAAAATTACATCTCAGCTGAGAGCTAAGCAGTACTTTTCATTCATCTAGACTTACCATTTTACTACAGATTTATTAAAAAAAAAAAAATTTTTAGTGTACATGAAATTTATGATTGCTGATGTTTTTTAAGCTGTTGATATTTAAGGTTTATCCCACAAAAATACAAACTTAAATTTAAAGTAGGTAGCAAATCTACATATGAAAAATCCAACAACAACAAACAAAATTTGAGCTATCGTTATTGCTGGAATCAAAATTAATTCCAAAATTGAGCAAGTGTTCTCACACTTGCCATTCTGCAAGACAGAAACAAGATGAATGGCAATTCTTCTGACATCTCCTTGAGAAAGAAGTCAAAGAAGTAATTCTTTAATATGCTTTTTATCTTCAAATGGTCTAATTTACATATTAATTAATTAAGTATAGATGGTGCATATCCCCCACAATAAACTTATGATACCATATTCCATTACTTTATAAGGTAGTTTTATTGGCATTTACACTGAAGTGGCATTAAATCATAACAGTATTTAACATGCACACGTCTGAAAAAATTTCAAGCCTAAGCAACTATCCTTACAAAATATTTTATGCATTCTGAGTATTAAACCAACATTTTCCTCTACTCTGTTAAAACACATTGCAGTCCTAGCAAATATGTACATCATTGTGGTAGTTTGACCTTGGCTAAATGCCAGCTACCCACTAAGTCGCTCTATCACTTCCCCCCTTTCCCCTTTTTTTCTCAACAGGGCAAAGAGGGGAGGCAAAATAAGATAGACCAACCCTTGTGGGTAAAACAAAAGCAGTTTTAATATAAGCAAAGCAGAGCAAAGGTCTGTATGCAGAAGCAAAAACAAGCAAATATTTATTCCCTACTTCCCATGAAGAGGCTATGTGGGGCCTTCTCAGGAAGCAGGGCTCCCATAAGCGGAGTGGTTGCCTCGGAGGACCAAGGGTGACCCCACCCCCTTCCTCCTTTCTCCCAGCTTTATCCTGAGCAGACGTCACATGGTCTGGGATATCCCTTTGGTCAGTTCGGGGCAGCTGTCCTGGCTGTGTCCCCTCCCAAGGTCTCGCCCACCCCGTCCCACTGAGGGGGAAATGTCGGAAAGAGCCTTGGTGCTGTGTAAGCACTGCTCAGCAGCAGCCACCACACCAGGGTGCTACCAACACCCTGCCAGCTCCAACATGAAACACAGCACCGTGAGGGCTGCTATAGGGGAAAACCAATTCCAGCTCCGCCAGACCCAGTACTACCACATTCTTGTCTGACTACTTCATTAGCAAGAAACCCAAACACTTTCTACGCCTCCTGGCATAAAGATCACTTTCCATTGTGTTTGTCACCATTTTTTAAAGTTTTTTTCTACATTACAGACTAAAATTATTTCCTTACTTTTAAGTTTACTTTTCTTGCTATTGTCAGTACACACAAAAGGACACATATGGTATGTAGCTTCACCTTAGATATGGTATTTCCAAGCTGCATCATTATTATTGTCACTTGAGTGGGAAACAATTCAAAAAAGAAAAACTCTCATCCTCTAAATTACCGATGTCGTTATTTCCATATCCAAATTCTTCCTGAAGACTGTTTCGGAGTGCTTCTAATTTTCTACATGGTTTTAGTCTGTGGAGTGCAATGAGAGTGCAAACATATGTTATGGCTGAAGATGCAGAAATTAGGTGATTAACATATAGAAGTAATAAATTTTACATCAAGGGCAAATCAGCTTTCAGATGTCTGTTTTACCCTTTTAAAACATTCTCCCCAGGATCCAGATTACTCAATATTCTTGACACTTAATCAACGTTGGCCAGCGTACAACGAGCAAGCCTAAGTGAAAAATGTATCCCAGCAATATTTTAGCTTAACACTATCTTCTGCTACCTTCAGCTTTTCAATCTGTCAGCTTTTCCATGTTACAGGCAGTATTTGATCATTTTCAGTATATTTCCACATCCCATTCTTTTTTAAAAAATACTTTCATAGTAAATTAAATAAGGTATAGCATTAGGTCCAAACAGAATATCAAAGAACAGAGTACAACTTGTCAAAAAATAGTAATTTTAAAAAACAAAGTGAAAGAAGATTCCATACATCATGTGAAAATAAATCCCTCTGAACTAAAATAAAAAAAGAATAAAAGATAGACAAGATTTTCATAATGCCCAGGTAAAAGACAATGTGACCGTTACCACATAAAAAACTCCAGATCACAGCAGGAACCAGAAATCAGGCTAAAGGTTCATTGAGTAACCTGCTTGACTTTTACCTAAAGTTAATGTTGCACAGAAAAGTTGTCCATTTTCACCTTTTTTCACCGCAATATAAATAAGACCTTTTCAGGACCATGGGCATGTCTGTACTATGCAATGGTGCATAGTGCTGAGACCTTTGAGGGGGTGACGTAACTATGTTTACACAGTGCAGCATGTTGTAAAGGTGATAACACAGTTCCCTATATTAGTGCAGTATTAATACTACTTTATCTACTTTGAAATTAAATAGCTCAGACTATTCTGCTTCTAACTCTAGAAGTACTGGCAACATCACTTTTAGGATCTCTGCACTGGGATTGTGAAATATAGACAGACAAGGAAAAGAAAAAAAAAAATCCCTTCCCACTGCATTCAGCTTCCCCCCCCTTTTTTTTTTTTTTTGTCTAACAATAAGGAGATTATTTCATGCCCGTTTATAAAGGCACCTTTCTTTCTGTCCTTTCTCTAGGTTTTTCCATTCTCTAGGTTTTCCCTCAAGTCTATAGTCTTTCTAACTTTAGTTTTTGTCCTGGTTTCAGCAAGGACATAGTTAAATTTCCTTGGGCTGAGAGGGAGCACAGCTAGAGGACTATGTCCTGGTCGATCATTGGAGTATTCCATATCATGTGATGTCATGCTCAGTGTATATAGGTGGACATTTGCTCTCTCTGGCAAATTTCTATCTTAACATCTTCTTGTAAGAATGTATGTCTTCATACTCTTGAGTAAATTTTTATTTAAGCATAAAATATTAGATTACTTGACTTTCAGCTCTGAATATACAAACGTTGAGATTGCATGTTTTTCAATTTTCATACGTGTTTTGATCCAGCCTACTTGCTAAAATAGTCTTGACAAAAAGACATATCCTTCCAAATTGCAGTATCTGATTTCTGTAAAAAGTAGGTAACAAAAAAAACCCAAAACAAAACAAAAGTGACCTTCTGTTTTATAGGTAGGAGCCATACCATACAGGTACAGTCAAATCCTTCTGAATCATTCATAAATGCTGGTACTTTGCTATTAGTAACTGTTATTGTGGCTGCAGACAGCAGTTGGTATCTTCTGACCTGGTTATGTGTTAGCTTTACAACAAATCATGCTGAAAACATTTCATTGTGGCTATGTATAACTCATGGTTTAATTTTGGAAGATAAAGATAGAAAAAATGTAACTCCTCTGCTCATAAACAGTATTCCAGCTGTTATCCCACTGATGTTTCAAGCATTTTCATGTAAATTTATGTTAGATTTTGAATGACAGCAAAAATCGATTTTCACAGATGGCATAGGTCTCTTATTTCCATCACCTTGTTTAAGATAAGATCGCAGTTCTAGACATAAAACAGTTTAATTACTCTAGAAATAAGATGCATATTTGCAGGTGATTTAAAATATCTCAGCAAACATTGGAGTACTGAAGTGCAGTGCATCATATTTCTCAAAAGTCTTACAGTTAGTCCATTCAGGGGAACAGATCTCTCATCTATATCTCTATTGAGATAGTTCCAAAGTTTTATCTTCTAGGTCTTTTATCATAGCACCTACATATTTTAAATCACTATTAAATTAACAGAGCTGAGCAGCAACACAAATTTAGACACCTAAATGGCAGTCAGGTTGTGCAATTTACCCTTGTTCTTAAGGACAAAGTATACCAGTAAAATGATGTTCCTGGTAGCATTGCTGGCCCTGAGACCAGCTGGCACAGTCTGGCCACATTTACCCCATGAAACTCTTGTATTCCCCCAACAGAGGGAGGCTACATGCAACCTGCTTCTTGGGCACAGTTTCTTTGAATCTTCTGTCTCAAACCATGCAGAGAATTTGTTTAGAAGAATGATGGTTGGCATGAGGTAAAAGTAATTATAAAAATTCCAGTTCCTAAAAACATTGTCAGGTGCTTTTTTTTTATTATTATTATTTTTTTTTCTGGTTTCGCACCTTGTGGTCTAAAAAAATTAAAAGTATTAAAAATATATTCTATTACTACTTAATGTAAGAGAGTAATTTTTTCAGGTAAGAGAACTGAAGGATAAATAACAGTATTTTGATGCAAATGCCACATTCATTCTCTCTGATCAGAATAGAAAAAAAAAAAAAAAAAAGGACTTAAAAATAACATCTGTAGTATTACTGTAGAAAATACTTAGCTCATCTCAACATGGAAGCATAAGGTACTGTTTGACCTTAGACAGGAAATTCTATCTCGTTTCTCAAAAAGTCAGATTAGTAGCTACTTGTGCTCAGAAGCTCGACAGAGTATTGATCTGCAGAGAAGTTTTCATAGATATTTGATAAGTCGGACTGGGAAAAAAAAAAAAAAAAAGGACAAAAATAAAAGAACAGGATGGGAATCTTGGTATAAGCAATGGCTCAAGGCCATCACCTCTAAAATTTTTTTTTTCAGACCTACTTCTCTGTATTTTTGAGAAGTTTCTATTGTACCATAACATCTGCATCCTTTCTGTATTCCAGCTCAATCAGTTTTAAAATAAGATTAAGGGAGTCTACTTTCCCCCATGTTGACCAAAATTTATAGCTTAAAATAAGGTTTCTGAAAAATTTAGAAGAGGTTTTTTTGAGAGACTGTTCCTCTTAGTGATGAGTTTTTCCCATTATACTAACATATAAAACCTAGTCTTTCAATTGTTTGCATAAGAGTTACTGTTAACGTTCCTGATATTTCATCTGCTTAAATATTTCCCTCTTCATTTTTCGGGGAGGGGGTTTTTGGTTTTTTTTTGGTTTGGTTTGGTTTGGTTTAGTTTGTGGTTTTTCTGCATGGTCTGGGTCAAGCAGTAGCAGATTTATGCTCTAGTCATTCAACTGAGAAATATTTGGTGTAACTCCTGGCATCAGTTTCTGGACTTTTACATAGCAACAATTTAAAGGCCTGGCTTTTCTGACTGGGAGACAACTGACAAAAAGGTCAAATGGCAGGTGCTGCACATGGTAGCAGCAGAAGACCCAGTGTCAATCCAAAGGCCCAAAATACCCAAATATTCCAGTTCAGGAATGACAGGTTCAAGGTCATCTCCTCCTGTCATAGCAAACCCAGTGTGAGAGTATTGCTGACAATGGAGTTATACTAGTCCAGAGGAACTGTGAGAGCAGAGTCTGGTCCTCAATAAATCTCTTAAATCAAACAAATAACTGAATGAAAGACTTTTATGTAATGAATGTGCATGGTTAGGAGGTTATATAAATCTCTTGTAATTCTGCCCCTCTCTATGTGACTGAGCAATGGTGCAAAGAAATCCCTTTTGACTTTTAATATTTTCATCTTAAGCAAAATGTTTTCAATCATAAAATATTTGAAATTAAAGTTTTGTAGTTGATCCAAATGTAAATGTGTAAAGTCTCAAGATACTTTTATGATCTTGGGAATTCACTTCATTGATATGTGCTCTTACTTTCTTTTCATCTATAGAACAAGAAACATGGTCACCTTTCTCAATGATTCAAATATTGAAAATCATTAAAAGTGCCATATAAGCAATAAATATCCTGAGACCAATACTGCATTATGTGATCAATGCAAAACAGTGTGGAAAAAAAAGAGGATCTATATTGTGATTTTTGTAATTTATATTTAGGCATCATCGTGTTCCACAGGTCTTTAAATATTACCATGATTATTTCTGTTCTGAAATCATGTCAATTAATAAATTTAATTAGAAAACTGTTAGCATTATGAATAATTTTTTATAAACCAACAGATTTTGCTTTTCAGTTGAAAATGTTGCTTTTACTGGAACTACAAGTACTACTATTAGTGTTTAAAGATCTATAATGACATGTTTTGTCTTATGAGGGATGTGGCTTTGCTTGGGATTTTATATGTACTTTCTATGTTTTGTAGGATTTTTTCTGCCACTTCTTTTTCTGATCATTAGCATGTCTAATTGCCATACTTATGCATATTGATCTTATTGAACAGTCAACTCCATTAGATAATATAGCTCAGTGACATGTTTCAGAAATATTTGCAAAGATTAGTTCCACAGAGTGCACTGTCTGAACCTTCTTTTGAGCTTTTTAAAATTTTTAAATGTTTTTTTCCCAGCAGGGGTCAATGGCAGAAGAACATGAAGATGTAGAAGCTAAAAACGTGTTGTATTTACATTTGTATACATCTGAGCTAGGCACCTTTGTTTCTGAGAAGATCAATAGGCACAGATATGATCTTATAGGATATTGTTCCTCTCTTTTTAATGAAGACATTTAAAATAAGCCACATGAATAAGCCTTAAATGCTTCCATTCCTTTACACAGAATATAATGAGTAACCATTTCAGACATAAACATCTAGTTGCATAAGGTTAATTTTAAGGTATGATGTAGTCCCTAGCTTTTCTTACTAGTTAAGAAAGCTACTGCTTTCTACCATGTCTTTGCTTTCTTCCATAATTCAGGCACATTATAGGGAGTAGATTCTAACAGGAGTGTGGAGTACCTAGATTCATACTATGAAAATTCCATTCAATTTACATTATATTTCAGTTTTTAAAAAAATAAAGCACAGGTCTAGGCAGTTCTGCTGGCAGTAAAATAGTTAAAGAAAGCTTTAATTATTTTTTTTCTAAAAAAATTAGGAAAGTCCATCTTATTATTAACTCAATTAGAATATTCAATATTAGACTTCCATTCTGCTATCTAAGATAGAATCATTTGCTAAAGAATTTGCTCTAATGAAAAAATACACATTGGAAAGTGGTTGTCTTACAAAGGTTACTTCAGCTGGTGTTGGAAGATAAGAGGGTCTACCATTTTCCAGTAGTCTGCGGAGTTCTACCTCTACAGAGATCCATACTATTTCTTATCATCTCTTTATGACAAGGAATTAACAGTTACCTTCAGCCCTTTTGATCAGATGTTATTTCCAAGGTACTAAGACCAAAAGGCAATTTATTTCTAGAGAGAAAAAATAAGTAAGTAAATAAGTTAATATTCACTGATTCCTGACGATACCAGGTCCCTTTCCTCTAAGTGTGCAGGTTTGTATGAGTCTTCTTTACGTAAATGATTACGCGTATTATTGCAAGTATGGCCATAGTGGATATGTTTCATTTCTCACATCTTGCTCCTCACAAGCAGATAGCAACAGATATGCAGTGAATGAAAATAAGAAATAGGTCAAGCACACCCTACAATCCATCTGGAGTAAGCAGCATAGAGACTTCAATGATGATGTGTTCTTCCAAATTATCATATTTAGTCAACTATTATCAACTCCTATTTGAAAAAATGTAATTATAAATTTATAATTTGTGATGATCTTTGCCAGTATGTCAGCCTCTAAGCATTTATTTTTTAAGTGTTGCTGCTTGCAAAATTTATTGATGCCCTCCTTTCTTTAACAAGAATGAATTATTACTAATTCTGAACTCAGTGCCTCAGTTCCACTCATGATTTTACAGACCTATAATATGTGCTTTTGCTTGCCTCAGTACATTACTCTTGGGACAAAAAAACTTCACATTACATAATGAATCAAAAGATAAATTTCTGTCATTGAAATATTCACTCTATGAAGTAAAATAACAAGAATTTTTTTTCTTATATTATTTTAACTTGGTTAAAAGAATTAAATTTATGTTAACAAACTTGCAAGAAACTTAAATCATGTTCATACATATTCAGTAAGTAGATATTAATTAGAAATATTTTTGTATTTTAAAATGGTTGACATTCAGAAATAATTCAGAGTGGACAAAACTCTGTTCTTCTGAATTTAACTTTGTTTCATTAAAAAATGCATCCCTTCCTTTCCTGGAGAACATTGCCTTCTGTCTCTAGACCTTCATCCACTCTCCATTCTCATTGCGTTTTTCACACAGATTCTTCCTCTAGTATTTCAATGAGGTATTCATTTGTAGGCCTCAGCTGTAGGGAGTAAAAAAAAGTGAAGGGGAGAAAAAAAAAAAAAAAAAAAAAAAAAAAAAGTAGATCTTACAAATTGAACTCTTGAGAGGATTTTTGAATATAAATGTCTGTTTGGGTTTCCCAAAATCATCCAGCTGGGAAAGAGTAGAAAGAAGATTGCTGACCAAACCAAATAAATGCATCTTGAAGGTGAAATAGATTGTTAGAAGATGGAGAGAAGAAAAACCTCCCAATGTGTCTATCCCTCCCCACCATCCACTTTTCCCATCTTATTCTCCAAAGACAGTTTCATTAACCCTAAGAGGCAGGAATAAAGCTGGAAAGGTCCCAGTTCCTGAAATGTGTAAAACTGTCTCACCTATTTCTAGATGCCATGAGGGAGAATATAATACATTTAGAGTGCTTAATGGAATATGTAATCAAGATACCTAAAATCTTTCATACAGCAAACTGTCCCTAATCAAGTAAAGCTGCATAAATTTTCATTACTAAGTTCTACGGAAAAAATTGAAATTATCTTATTGCAATTGATTGACCTTGTGCTAGAGTATCACAAAGAATAGATCTTCTTTTCTAGACCATGGGTAAAGAACATTGTCATGAACAATCAAGAAAGCAAAAGAAAACAAGCAAAAGAGGAGACAAAGCATTGGTAGATTATAATGATGCTTGAGAAAATGAAACATTAAGTATGCATAAATGAATAAGAAGGATCAAGTATCACAGAGTATTTTCAATAAGAATAATAGTATATACAAATTAAGAAAGGAAAAAAGAAGGTTCTGTTAAGAGCAGATGACAATTGCATGTCAAAGAAAAGAAAGCAGATTAATCCAATTACTTTTCATTTAGTCTAACAAAACCAGAAGTGCATGTGTTTAATTCAGTGTTCCTTTGTTTAGTAAGAATAGAAAGAAGAGACATACATATCTGCATAATTTTGCTTATTTTGCATAAGTATAATGACTTGCATTGGGGAATAAAAGACTCAACATTTAAATATTAAAAAGTATGAAAAGAACTACAGACATTATAAAAAAATAATCAGTAATACTTTGTGTATTAAAATATACATCTAGAAGAAACAGGTTGTATTATTTATCATGATAATAACCACTGTATTGTTTGAAATCACACTTTCCTAATCTTATAGTGTAATTTTTGAGACAACACTGGATATTTAGGGTAGCATCTGTTTAGATAATTAGCTGGCTAGCTCCCTGATTCTATTATAACTTTATTTCAGTGGTGTTCCTCAAGACAGTCTGCTAGTCAATAGTCTTTGCAAAACTGGGGCTATGGTATTACGAGGTTCCAGGTGGCTCTCAAGATTTGGTTTGCCTAGCTGACACGATCTGAACTTTGGGAAACGTTCTTTATTTGAAAAGAAATATAAATGAGTTAGAATGCCATAGTCCAGCTTCCACCTAGTACATCAATGGAGGATACAAAGAAAATGGTGAGTGTCCTTATGCAGCAACAGAATGAGTTTGTAAATATCAGTGTATGAATTCCTGCTGACACAATATATTCAGTCACTATAATAATGAACTCCAGGTTTTTCAATTTCTTTTAGGAATGTATATGAAGAAAATAATAGGGATATTAACAAAAGTGTAATTTGAATTCTGAGATAAAAGTGTATGACATTTAGACAATGAGACTCTGGGATATACGCAAAAGATGTGCTTAACTTTTGTACAGAAATTAATTTCTTCATATCAGTCCAAAGTAGCTAGTTGATTGAAATAGGCTAAACCACCACTATAAAAGCACAGCCATCATTTTGCTAGAAAATCCAAAGAGAAGCTGAAAGTAAATAATAACGATATGACTTACCTTTATTGTCATAATGTTGAAATAACTTGTGATGTAAACGTAATATATTGCCTTACTTAACTAAATAAATTAAAGTTCATACAAATATAATCTCTAAGAAAAAGTTTATTGAACCCATTTACACAGATAGTGCAATAGTTTTCCAATAAGCACAATATCACATTTTGTTTCTTTCTGCTAAGATGACAAATTGAGAGTGTGGTCAATTAACAACAGGTTTCAGCTGCACAGGTTATATTCATAAATGTCAATTACAACATCTACATTTTTTTCTTTTCTATTACACTGGCATTATATTCCTTCCTATGTTTTCCTTTTGGAATAGAGATAAGCTTGCTGATGTGTTTGTCTCCACTCTTATTTTATTAACTCTGTTCTATAATGATGTAATTTCTCCTCAGTCAGTTTAAAAATCTAGAACTAATAGGACTGAAGATAAAAAAGCTGAATATTAGTTATGTATTGTTAAGTACAATTTGAGAATTATGTCAGAATTCAAACAGACAAGACTTGAGTTTTATTGCTGGAAAAATATCTGAGTACTTGTATCCCATATCAAGGTTACACTGAACAAGGTGAAGATGATGGACTGTGATGTTAAAGAAGTAGTATATAAATCCAGAAAGGTGGTATAACTATGATTGTATACTGCAGTATTTATATGACACATTGAGTAGTGTATATAATGCTGGTTATCATACCAAAACAAGAAATACGGTAGCTATTTTTGAATGTGGCAGATTTATAAGAGGTTGAAGAAGCTGATTCTGTGTTGATAGACAAAATGTCCTAAATGGTATTACTAAGATTATGAAGTGCAATGATGAAAAAGATCCCAATAACTTTTGAATAACACTGCCAATGCATCTGTATATAAATATATATACTTATATATATGACCCTGTGATGATTTTACTATCTACCAACTCCAGACAGCCTCATTTCTGCTGCTTTACACTCCTCAGTCTCAGTTCATCCTTAAAAACTTTGCTCAAATATTGATCTACATTGGCCCAGAATGAGAACTAATAAATTCTGAAGTCTTGTCTTTTAGAACAGAAGCCTTGCATTTGGATACATTTCATTTGATGCCTTTCTTTTTTTTTGCCTCTATCAATATACTTCCAGAGTAGTGATATCTTATAAGGAGCCAGAAAAACAATATACGGAATTAGTAATTCCTTTAATGTTGTCAAAGTAGAATTTAGCAACTAGCCATAATTTATTTGTATAGTAAAAAAAGATGATGGTATCATATTAATACAGAAGAGATAATTAATATACAATACATGATAGCTTAGATCATTGTTTTAAATTAACATTAGAAATATATATACACACATATATAAGTACTATGAAAGCTTTTATTAACATTGAAATAAATCATATTCTGCATAGGAGAATCTGAGAAGACTTTCAGAAGTTTTGTTTAGATATGAGAGTGAAATTCTTTGTTTTCACAGTAAATTAGTTCATGGAGGGAAAATTGAGGGACTCACAAAATATTACTTTGAGTGTCTGGTTTAGACAGTTATTAGAGCACACAGAAAGCTAGCACTCATCTAATAAGTAGCTGCATAAGTTTCAATTTCAGAGTTCCTTTATTTTAAGCTCTCTCTAGATTTTTAAGACTTTGGGATTTCTTCTTTAAAGTTGAGTGTTTTAGAACTTTCTTAGAACAATATGCATAGTTATATAACTAAATTATAAATTACTTTTTTTTTATTAAATAAGGGAACATGAACCTCTTTTAGAAAGTTTCATGTATTTTTAACTATAAAATGAGAAATCTGGCAAATAAAAGGTGAAAAATGAGATATAACCTTTCTCCCATAACAGGAAAAGGGAACAGATCTTTGCCCTTCTTATTATTTTTCATTGCTATGACAGCAAAGGGCTTAGCCAATATCTTGAGGTGTAATACAAGGCAGAAGGAATGCTTGAACAGACAGCTGTTGAATCAATCAAAGCTTCACCTCACATCACTATTAACATGATTGTCTAGAATTAAATAATTTTTACTTATTTTTAAAGGGAAGTAACCCACTTCATTGGAGACACCTCACTCCTCTCTTTACATGATAGTGAGGGTAACTGGGTGACATCATCAAGGGCTGACATGAATATCTTCCTTTGGTGAGTCCTATCTGGAAATTTGGACCAGTAGAAATGATAGCCTCTAGGGAGCTTCTGCCCTTCTGAAAGAACATTAATGAAATGAGAGTGTGGTCTTGTCTCATACCACCTACAAACCTCCTTTAGAAATAAAATAGTTACAGGGTCACAGAATGGTTGAGTTTGGAAGGGTTGTCTGGAGGTCATCGCATCCAATCCCCTACTCAAGCAGAGTCACTTAGAGTCACGTGAGCCAGGACCATGTCCAAAGAGGTTTTGAATGTCACCAAGGTGGGAGATTCCACAACCTCTCTGCACAACCTGTGCCAGTGATCACTCACCCTCACAGTAAAAAAGTGCTTCCTGACATTCAGACAGAACCTCCTGTGTTTCAGTTTGTTCCCCTTACCTCTGGTCCTGTCACTGGACACCACTCAAAAGAGCCTGGCTCTGTCTGCTTTAGACCTTCCATTCAGGTATTTATATACATGGATAAGATCCTCCCTGAGCCTTCTTTTTTTTTTCCAGGCTAAACAGTCCCAGCTCTCTTAGCCTTTCCTCATAGGAGAGATGTTCCAGTCCCTTAATCACCTCACTGGCCCTTTGTTGTACTCTCTCCAGTATGCCCATGTCTCTCTTGTACTGGAGAGCCCAGGGCTGGACACAGGACTCCAAGTGAAACCTTACCAGTGCTGAGTAGACAGGAAGGATAACCCCTTACATATTTGTTGGATGGACAACTCTTGAGATAGGAGGAGGTGATCCTTAAATATTAAGCTCCTTTCTTTGGCCACTCTTCCTTCCAGAACCTTGTCCCATGGGAGTCTTCCAAGTAGTCCTTTGAGCAGGCCAAAATCTGCTCTCCTGAACTCAAGGGTTGTGAGCTTGCTCTTCACACCTCTCCCTACCCTCAAGATCTTGGACTCCGCTATCACATGGTCACTGCAACCTAGACTTCTTTCAACCTTGACATCCCCAACAGGCCTGTCTTTTTTTGTTAGAGGTCCAGCAGGGCTCCTCTTGTCATTGGCTCCTCCGTGACTTGTGTGATAATCTGTGATCTCCAGGAACTTCCTGGACTGCTTATGCCATGCTGTGCTGTCCTTCCATCAGATAATGGGGTGATGAAATTCCCTGATGAGGATCAGAGCCTATGAATATGGTGCTACTCCAACCTGTCTGTACAGGGTCTCATCTATTTGTTCTTCCTGGTCAGGTGTCCTATAGTGGACACCCACCTCAATGTTGTATAATATTGGTATGCTCTGTTCTACTATAGCATCTGGAACCTCATTTCCAGATGTGACTTGATCCACAACTGTCTTTGGAACAGCACCAGGAAACTAAAGTGGGAGAGTTGTGGGAATAGTCCATTTTTGAGTAAAATGAGTGAACTGGATAGGGAAAGAAAAAGGTAGCCTAAAACCTATTGAGGAGTATTTAAAGCAAGATAGACAACTGTTAGGTTATAATTTTCTTCTTGTCAAATGAGAGTTTTCAGATTATTTAGTTACTGAGCTGAGTTTATCTGGGAAACAAGGAAGACATGAGACCTGTAATCAATTTTTAGAGGTAGAAATATCATTGTGTTCAACTCTCAGCCACCACTCAGTTACACATTTCTAAAATATATAAACTACAGATGAATTCTCTAAGTCCTAATTAGAATGATCACATGGACTCATTAGGTAGCAATACTTATCTTTAAATTCTTTTGTTTTCTTATCTGTTACTTTAGAGTAAATGGTAAGTAACCTTACTATAAGTCAATGAATATACATGAGTCTCTACTGTAATCTTTTAAATAAAAGACAGTAAAAGCTATTAATTGGTGCATGATGTTAGGTGCTTGAAATCACTCTGGCTACCCCTCTGCTCTACTGGAATCTAGCGAAAGATTTTTTTTTAGTTTAAAATATTTTGTAATAAATTTATGAAGGACTTAACTTTGATTTTTTGTCTTTTCGAAATCCTTTTATAGTGAGAAAATAGTCTTCCATTCATGTAGCACCTTTTTCCTCAATTCATACTTTACCTGCTTACAGCTGTAGAGTAAGGGGCTTTTCCCCTTTACTGCCTAACCTAAGAAGAGTTTTCAGTTTTGGAAAAGTCTTTCCATCGAAAGAAGACACTTTGCCAGAAGGTACACCAGAAGACACTACTGCAATATAAGTTACTTTAAGACTTATTATTGCAATAAATTTATCCTCAGCATCCCAAGTGAGTGCTTTATTCCTGAATATTCCTCCTAGTTCTCTTTTATTGAGAGAACAACAGAAGTGAATGAGTAAGTCAACTGAAGAGCCTAAACTGACTGGCTTAGTCATTGATGCTAACCTTTATGAACCCTGTAGACTCCTGTTTAAATAACAGGTCCTTAAGGGGACATAACCCAAAGTTATGATCCCTTTTAGAAGGGACTATTTATTACAGGCATTGGAACAGGAAAATATTTTTTAATTGTTTAGGAATGTCTCATGTAATATTAGCTGAGACTAATAGGAAAATAAACACATTCTTCAATTTTATTATCAAATATGTCAACCTGAGTTGCTAAAGATAGGCTTTAAAATATGTATATAGAAAGGAAATTAATTACTGCAAATCCCTTTGGCTTTGGGTGGGGATTTTGTTTTCGTTTAGTTTGGGGTTTTTTTTATCATAACATTTTCTATATAGAGAATGTTTAGACTGATGTATCCATGTTTATATATCATGTGTCTAGCTTTCAGAAAGTCTGTTTGAAAGTCTTGCCCATGAGACCATTTCAAATGGTGTCCATCCTCCGTTCATGTTGGTTTATAGACTCACAGTTTTTTGTACTTATGCACTTTTGTTAAATATGTTTGCAAGAACCATTTTTAAAATGAAAATGCCATATAGATGGCAATAAACATGTTCAGGGTTCACATTTACATTTTTAAACTATGTTTAAACTTATCAAGCAATAATTAATCTTTAAAGTCAACAAATTTCATTCATGTTGGTAGCCACTTCTAAAAAGAGGTAGATTACAGCTTTTCACCATAGCTCATTGGAGGGATTTTTTCTTCCACAGTGTGAAACAGTAGTTCCTCCACACATTTGCCATTAAGTTAGGTTTAAATAGGACTGTCAAATTAGTTCATAAAAATTTATTCATGAGTTGGAAACATAAACCTCTGAAATTGTATCTTAAGTTCAAAATTTTTTCCCTAGAGAATCTATGGTAATACATAGCTGGTATTCTTCCTTCTTCACAGATGAATTAAATTCCCAGTTATATGTCCCAGTCAGCTATTTCAGAATTTTTATTTAACATCTTAATTTGAGTCAATGGTTATTTTCATCCTAGGCCCTGCTTTAAATGTAGAGGGAGAGATCTCTTATTCCTCAGTCAAGGAAACATGACAATGCTCTACGGCTTTATTGTCCTTCTGTGAATACCTGCAGATACTTCCTGAGGTGATCTAAATGTTTTTACCTTCATCCCCTTTCCACAGATACTTTTTTTCCAGACTATCCCATGCTCTTCTGTTCTTTCTTTCTCTATAGATCCTTGGAGGAGTGTCTAGATAAAACAAGAAAGCAGTCTGAATCTTTATAGTATGTTTGAATATAAGAAAACCTTTCTGCCATATACATGGGATAAGTAAAACGACATATTTACAGTGCTCTACTTTTATGCAACACTTCACCGATATAAAATCTATGTCTTAGTAAACACTGACTTAAATGCTTCTTTTAGATAATTTTTTCTAGGCTAATAAGAAGTTATTACAGAAGATATAAAAAACCATGGCATTGCAATAACAATGTGTGTTTTGATAAATCATTTATTTACATGTAATTCGCTAAACTTAGAAACATGTTATATCGCTTCATTTTGATGTCATTTGTATCAAGACAACACTGCTAACTTCAACATGAGTTACTTTAGGTTTATAGTAGAGAAGAAAATTTATTAACTACAATAATTATTATATTTTCTATTACAGAAATAGGAATAATGAAGAAATTGGTTACAATTATGTTATCTCTTGTTTATTGAGATAACTTGCTCCCTTATTAGCAAAAAGACAAAAGGGGATTAAGACACACTACACTTAAGTGATTTAAGAAGAAAAAAATTATAATTTATAATTATTGATTTTAAAGTTGATAAGTGAATTATTGTGTATTATGTGAAACATTTGAGCTGAGGTTTAGCAGCACAGCATGCTAAGAAAATGAGTTAACGAATTTAAGACTTATTTTTATAAGTTTATGAATACATACAGTGGCACATATCCTAAAATTAATCAAATGACTCAGCCAAACTCACTACAAAAGTTCCAGTTCAGGTAAGTTCAAAATCTAGCCATAATAGTGGAAAATTAATAAATACAGCTTGAGCTATTGAGAGACATTCCTGAAAGAATATTGTAAGCTGGTTGAATAATGCTGAAACACTATGCTGATCTCACTTTTTACAGAAATTTTAGAAAAAAAAAAAAAATCCAAGAGGAAAAATTATTACTTTCTGTTATCTTCTGTGCTCTGAACACACTGCCTCATATATGTTGCTCTCTGGGAGTAACTTTCTTTTATTTGTGGCAGACTAAAATTGTCCTGGGATTTTTATCTACAATTCCTTATGAGGGAAAAAAGCAATTGTTGAGTCTTCCTCTCAACCACACCCACCCATTCTCTCTCTTAATTGTCTATTGTTCTTGGAAACTACACTTAAATTAATTATGTAGAATGGTAGGTGGAGGAGGCAGAGTCAACACAACTTCAGCAACTGCTATTTTTCAAGTATAGTCAGAGGACAAAAACAAAAAAGTTTTAAGGAACCCATTCTTATATTTAACATTTCTTCCAGAGAGCTTCACTTTTCACAACTAGGCTGAACACCCTCTGAAGAGACAGGTTGAATGAAGTGTATATTTAGTTGAAAGCAGACTGAAGCACTTGCTTTGCCAGTATCTCCCATTGGTGTTGCAAGGACAGAGGAGGAGGAATTAATGAGGCTGTGTGCTAAACTTCATGCAGAAATCCAAGAGATTGCAAGGAATGCCATGGAGGTTAGATATCTGAAAAATGTGAGAAATGCAGTATCAACTATGTGTGTAGTTTTTACCTGTTTTGGATCAAACCACCTCAAGATATTATTTATGAGATCAGACACTGTGCTTGGCATAATGGAATAGTCTGGATGACAGATATTTGTTGTTTTAGATGCTAGGCATATCGAGGCTCACGTACTTAAGATAGTTTTGATTGTTATAATAAGGACATTGAAAAAAGTTGATCTTTTTTTCAAGAATACATTGTATGTTTCTACTTAAGTCTCAAGACTACCTTAAATTTATCAATGACATTCAAAAGTGAGAGGTCGGAAATGTCTGTAGTGCAAAGCTCTCCTAATCAATACAAAGGTTATGATGAGACTAAAAGGTATAAGCTTACAGACAGCAAGTTGGTCACCAGACTCATCAATGGAGAAGTTTTGAGAGGAACTTCTGAAATTGTTTTGGAAGGAATGAACATTGTGCAGTATGTCATAAAGAAATGGCTAAAAGCCTAGATACCATGACCTGAACTACAGACAGGGAGTCTGCCAGGAATTTGCAGGAGGAAGAGGAAATGAAGGAGTTACAACCAGCAAAATTTCCTGAAGCAAAAGAGTGACAGTATGTATCTCAGCACATATAATTTATCCTTGTTATGACAGTCCATAGCTCATAAAGAATAATTCCTATTTATGGGAAAAAATATATTTCCTAAATTTGAAGATAAGACATTCCTAGACTGTGCAAGACTCAATCAGACAGGTAAAATTTGTTATAAAGAGACTGATGTGTTCCGGTTGGCCAGTGGTGCAGAAGACACAATGTAGCTAACATCAGCAACCCTGATCCAAGATTTAGTGTTTTTTCATAAGCTTCAACAGGCTGCTTAGCTATGGGAACTTCATGGGGATTATGACTAGCCTGAAAGGTAGTAACTGTTATCAACACAATCGTTTTCCATCTTTATTTGCAGAAATTTCATTCAAGAAGATATAGGAGTCCTGCCTATTGATAGTAAACAACAAAGATGATGTTAGGCAGGGAAAACATAGAATGTGGCTTCTCTTAAACTTAAACGGCAAGCTACAAAAAGAAGTATGCTATAGGGGTCTATGACCATTTCTATTTCTCACTTTGAATTATTTATCAAAACCTTTACTGTTCCTTCAGCCCTGAAGGTATCTTCTCCTCCATTTCTCTCATAATAGCAAATACAAGTATTAAGCAATCCCAGACAAACTAAATTCCAATTCTTTAAAATATTCTTTAAGATCTTATTCTGTAGCAAATCTATACTTGATGCATGCCTCTGCTAAGGTTACTGAGGAATAACTTTGATTAGTCCTTTGCTTTTAGATCTTTTGTTTTCTCCTTCCTACTTTCTTATGTTTTGCAAATAGATTTAGATGAGCTAACTTCCCCTTACATTTTTAATTATAACTATTAGAGGGTCTGCTATAATGTTTTAGAGAGTTTTTTCTGTGGAAACTAGTATAGCAAATTATACATATTATGGAAATAAAGGTTCAAAGAATGATTTTTTATGATTAATTCAAAAAATGTACAACTTTTCCCAGTCCACTATAATGTTCAAAACCCTTATCGAGTTCTAATAGAAGGTGAAAATCAGGACTAATATGTATTTCCTTGATATATTCTGACTCTCTTCCTTGCTCCCTTCTTCTCCTTATCCCCCATCAATATTTTAGAAGCACATAAAATGAGCAAGTCAATAATTAAATAGAAAGGCTTTAAAATGCAAGTTTCTGCATCCTCTAACTGTATTTGTGTTGCAGGAATTTCTATGACTTAAAATCAGATTATTTTCTTTCAATTTCCTCATTTCATTCTGATTTACTCCATTCTTATTTTAAATTTAAGTATTTATGTTAAATTTGTATCAGTTATATGTTTTAATGTTTGGGTTGTTTTTTTTTTTTCTTTTTTCCCCTAGATCTCTAAACACTTGAATACACTTTTTGTAGAACTATAGAAATGTCGTGCTAAAATTATTGTACACCATTCTTAGAATCATAGAAATTAAAATAGGAAGAGACCCATTTGGATAGATGTGAATTCCACTACTAGTAAAGTCCAGATCAGCTTTAAAAAAACCTGCATTTGCTTCTATCTTCCACACTAAATATCCATTGAAATATGTTTCACCAAGATTGTGGAAAGTGAAGACCAGTTTGTCCCCAGGTCTTTGTGCCAGAGACATTTGGGGACATCACTCTGAAAGAACTGATGAGAGAAGGGAAGGCATGAAACTGTGCAGGTCAACATCCTTCAACATGAGACAGTTCACACTGTTCTCTTGTACAGTCAGAAAGAACTGAATGCATTTAAAAGCCCTTCTGAAATTTGCTCTAGTGTAGCATATGTCTGCTGTGCTCTCAGGAGCATGTCCATGACAAAAGATCTTGACATAACCTAAGATGTTGTTCACCTTAGTCAATATTTAGACAAGCTCTACAGCTTTAGCTCTTTTTAATCTTCACTCATAAATCAGTCTGGTTATTTTGTGCTATTCACATGTAAATTTCTTCCAATTTGTCAATATCTTTTTGGGAAATGTGGTACCCAGAACTGAATACAAGAAGTTTAAATAACTTTCAAATAGCTGTATTATTATTATTGTTTTTATTATTATTATTATTATTATTATTACTACTACCATAATCGTTACCATTATTGCAAACACTTGATATTACAAATATACCTATGGGGCCAAAGTTTTAATAATAGACTTTTGTTTGGTAGCCACAATCAACTGCAACATAAATCAATTGCAGATACTTTTGCTACATTAAATAAATAATGATTTTACCCTTGCCTAATTACCTGTAAGTTAGGTACCTAGGTAAAACCTCTTTATGATAAAAGTCCTCTGAAATTATGCCTTGATATGTCTGGATTGCCTTTTGATTTATATCAAATCAAACATGAGCAGAAGAACAGACTAGAAATGAGAAAGTCACCACAGATCTTTTTAGAGTTCCCAGTACTACTGTGAAACAGAGCATTCAGGAAATGTTTACAAAAGTATTTTACAAAGGCATTTTTAACACTTTTCATACTAATATGCTTAGGATGTGACAGATGTGAAATCTCTTTGACTCAAAGAGTATTTCAGTGACTTTGGAAGTCCCTGAAGGCTGTAAGAACAGCCATGAGCCTGGCATGATTTAAATTTTCTATGCATCTGCTCTACAGGCAAGCCGCAGACAGCTTCTAGGAGTTCCTAGCAATGCAGCGACACTCCCATACAACCTCTAGCAAGCCCTTTAAAAGCGTTTCAAACATTTTCTGTTTTTTCAAGAAAATCATATTCCTATGACTCACTAGTGTGTTGTGTATACATTCTGGCTAATAGGCCTTCCAAAAACCTTTCACAAAAAATTCATGAGGTATCAAAGGGTTTGGTAGAACATTAATTGGATAGGACATTTATAAGATGAGTACTGTTGTTACTGCCTTTTTATTTCTAAGATTTAAGCAAGTGATTTAGCTGTTCAGCTTCCTCCTCTAGGGAACAGTTGTGGTACTTTTATTCTAACAGTTTGGGAAAGTGTCACAGCACCAGCTGGTAAATGAGTAAATACCAAATGTGAGGGAGAGTCCTACAGGTCAATACGATATACAGCAATCCTCTGCAAGCAATTACCATGAAAAGTATTGCTACATAAACATAGTAAAGATACAACAATGAAGCTTGACGCTACCTAAACTGCTGGATGCTGTAATAAGTTTTGAAAATGTTTCTGTAAGCATATAAGCTGACAATTCCTGAAGAAATGTTCATTGCAAGACAGTGAAGGTATAAACAGAATGAGTCCGTGAAAGTGAGATATAACAGAACATTACATTCTGAGAACAGTAGACGCTGGTAGTCTTAGCATCGCTAAGATCACCAAACACAGGCTTCAAGATAAAGAACATTAAAATCACATGTATATAACAATAATGTTAGTTGGAGAATTTCTGAAATAGTTGGGTCACAGATCCTCTAGTGTTCAGTGTTCCATCAAAAAGGAAAATTGCATTGAACATTATTCAGCATACGGTATGAAGGGTGCTTCTGGTTCTTTTCACAAACTGTTGTAAATCAAAAGCAACACTATTAAAACTGATGAAGTTAAACACTGATGGAAACAAAACAAAAACTATTTAATGAGAATTCAGCCCTAAGTATTGAGGTTTTACAGAACCTTTAGTGTATGTCAGTACCTAGAAAATATAAACAAGTTTAACTGACAAAATCAGTGACAGGAGAACAGAGTTTATGGAGCATGTGGTACAAAACATTCCCGGCATTCCTGCCTGTTGATGTACACTGCAACTAAAACTGAAGTGAGAGTTTTCAGAACTGGCATTTTCTCAGGGTTTAATGTAAAGCTGAATCTCAGAGATGAAAAAACACTTATCAGGATGTTCTGTTCTTCTGAATTTAAGCTGATCCCATTCCCAATAATCCAGATCAATCAAGGTACATACTGTTCTTGGAATTACAGATGGGGATTTTGGTGAGACTTTTTAATTGGAAAAATACAGTTTGAACATTAGATGATCTGATATTAGCTAATCTGAAATGTAATTAACATCTACTTGTAATTAGGTGCATATGTCAGCAGTCATGGCTCCAAGTTTGATTACTTTTCATGAAAGGTGTGATTATATGTGGCTACCTACTGTTATTTTCTAATATGATGCATGGGGAATGCCATTAAGAAATGTTATCCATAAGTTTGCTCCTTCCTGCCCTGTAAGTAGGCATAAAGAAAAACTACAGACAAAGCACATAAAGGAAAACTGATTGCATTGACACGAAAAGATCAATTTAAGATATTTCAATATGTTAAATTTGTCTCATAATCAACTAACAATTTCCTCACACATTATTTACTGATTCCCCCCCCCCCCCCCCCCTTCCCCCCAGGATAACAATATTTGTAAAACAAAAAGGATTGCAAAAGTTATTTTTTCACAGTTAAGCTTGATGGAATCAATAACAAAAAATCTGAAGATACTTATCCTTTTTTTTTTTTTTAAATGAATACTTCAAATTTTATTCTTATTTATTCAGAAGTCAAGACAAACACTATTTAACCCGAAGCATGTGAATGCTCCCTTTGATGTGAGTGCATGAAGTTAATCACATGCTCTATTGGATGAGATCATGAATATATATTGAGTTCACTGGGTTTCCAGGACAGAAGTTGCAGTTAAAGCTGAGTTGTATAGCTTTATAGTTGTGTATGAGTTCTTGTGGCAATGTATATAAACCTGATTGGAAAGTACATTAACTTGGCATACTGTAGTGATGAAATTAAAAAAATAAAAAACCCACCCAACAAACCAAAACCAGTGACGCAGTAGTTAATGACATGTTCAAGAACATATACATCTCTTCTGCAGTCTTGCCAACTACAAGCAGACCTGTCATATCACAGGATCATCAAGGAATCATTAAAATGGGATTAACCAAATGTTTATATATGAAGCCACTGATTGCCAATGATTTCCTATTTCTGGATACAGCACTATATATCTATTTCCTTTATCTTTGTTGAATGAACTAGTTCCATCAGTTAAGAGTATACCTGCCTTTAAGTAAGATTTAAGGTTAGAAGGTATTTAGGAGTTTATAATTTTCTTATTTCTTATTCTTAAAAGCACATGCAGCTTGCTTACCCATGATCAGGTTTATATTGATCTCATCATAACAATACTTATGTCTTACCTGAATCCGACCAAGAGGAAGAGCTTTCTAAAAACAACTCTACTATTGGATAAAGCCAATCTTTATATGAAAGCCAGTGTTTATATGAAAATGAAAATACAGGTGGGTTTTTTTTGGTTTTGTTTTTTTTTTTTTTCCACATTTCCACTTGCTCACTGTCTTGGCACCCTTTTACATTTCTCAAGCAATTTTATAAACAATTTTTGTAGTATAAATCATTTCCTGGGACTGTAGTTAAGAACTATGTAGCTCAGGATTACTATTGCAGATTTAACAATTGATAACATACTTGCAGAGTTGTGAAAATTAAACTTACAGCCTGAAAGACCAAATACACGGTGTGGATTTAATCTTCACTTATAGGAGACACCAAACAACAAAGAACAAGTTGCATCTCTTAATGTGCTCTGGAGAGTATTATACTCTATCTGTACTGACTTCAGTGATGAAAACAAAATTTAAAAGTTAGGTTGTAGAAGATTATGCAGAAAAGTATCTCAGATGAAGTGCAAATATATGCATGTTCCAATAGAGTAAGAAGGAATAATATACTTTTTTTTTTTTTTTCTAAACAGTTTAAATGATTTCTTTCTTTTACAGTTTCGATCTTCAAATACAGTTTCTGTGGTTTTATTTTCTTGTAGAAGGACCAGAGATGTTTGTGTGTACTCCTTAGTGCCATTGTGAGTGAACTGGCAGACAAAAAAACCTGGCATTAACGGTTGAAGTTACAGGATACTTCTGCTTCACAAATAAATATATACATGCATAAAATATATATATATATATATATATGTATTTCTTTGTTCATAAGCAGGATTTCACTGATAGGCTGGACATTGTTACAAATAACAGGAAGCTTTGCTTTTATAGAAGGATACAGAAAAGATAAGAGAGTCCAGAAGATAAAAAATATCTTTGGTATGTTTAAAAAGAGAATAATAAACACAAAACAACCAATTTCTAAGTTACGTTATGTTATGATTTAATGCTTTCCTCAGACTAAAACAAAATTGCGGTCTCATGTATAACTACCTAGTCATTGGTAAATGGTCATTGCAATGTTTTTTCACAGTCTGTCCTTCTGACAGTTCTGTAAAATACACTGTTGAGGTTAGAGAAGTAAAAATTCACACACTAGATACTTCACTGCCCTAAGAATGCATACCCTAAGTAAAAAGAAGAAAAATAATAATACCAATGATTATGACTTTCTTATGATACATGCACAGTGCAGATAATTATAGATTAATTGGAAAAAAAACCACAGTGGGTACATATAGAGTCTAGCTTTTTCTAATACATAGAACTAACTAAATAGAAAGCAATAGCTTTCATACAGTTTTTAGAAAGCCATCTTATAAAATTAGTTATGAACTGCTTACAAAGCTTAAATAAGTCTGTAGAAACACTGTAAATCCTTATAAATTCTGTAACTTCTAAATAGGTTTCCTATAAAAGTGTACTATGTTGTTGTTGTTAAGTTGTGCCTGATTTGTCTGCAAACATGTGCTCCAGCATAGGGACCTTTCTGATATTGTAGTCTAGATGGAGAAATTACATGAGATAAAAAGCACAAAAGCATAAGAATATTAATCTGCTTTTAAGACTCTTTGTCTCAGATGATTAAAAATTAGCATCTGAAGTATTATATGGAGAGACTTTCCATAACACCCCAATGAAGAGATGATATGAAAAGTTTCTAAAACAGAAAATTGTATTAAAACAACTAGAAAGTTCACAGCAGCCCTTACTGACTACTGTCCTTCAAATACACAGCACAGGAGAGTGGAGTGACCAACCTAATAGGGACTGATCAGAGTTATTTCCATGCTACACTTGAAAATAAGAATTCTGGTTCTGTGTAGCAACTCTTAACAAGAAGTCAGTGGTCAGTTGTTAGTCTCGAGAATAGTGTGAGTTTTTGTTTGAGATACAGATAGATATCTTAAACTGTCAGTGTAGTTCATGAGCCTACTACCCATATTTGCTTTAACTATTACTTTTTATTTTTGTTTTCTAAATACAGAGAGACACCCTATCTGTATTTTACTGTCTTTCCTATTCTCTGATTGAAGACTATAGAAAAATCAGTCAGCAGGAATTTATGTTCTTTCTTCCATAGGAAATGGGTTTCAGTGACAAATTCATTAACGAGATACAAACCTTATATTTGTGGGGGTGTTTTTTAATCAATTCATTAATTATGCTGACTTTATTCCATAGCATGTCAAGAAAGAAAGCAATAAAAGAGATAGAAAATAAGGTAGAGAAATTTGAATCTCTTAGATGACTCATTCCCAAGGCTGTTCAGCATTTTCCCTCATAAAGAAAGCATTGTGTTTGCTTTGGTGTATTATCTCTCAGACTCTCTTTAATGTTTAGTATGGTCATTTATTTAGAGGCACTCTTTATATTGGAATTCATATTGGAGCTTCACTTCATATGGCTGACTCATGCAGTACTGTGCACATTTAAAACTGTTGTAGAATATTTCAGGTTCAAAGATGATATTGCATGTCCATTCTTTCATATGCTACTCTGAGTTCCTCTTTAAAAGTCTTAGTTACGGGTTAAAATCATAGTGACCAGGATTTTAAAGATTACTTCCGTTTCTAATAACATAATTTGGCACGTGGAAGTAAATACATCTGCATTTTTCACCTTCACAAACCTATCTCTTTTTTTCCAAAAATCATGTGATAAAACATGATAGTACACCCAAATATATATATATATATATATATATATACAAAGAAAAAAAAAAAAAGAAGTTGTAAGAGTGGAGGTCAGCTTGTGGGAAAATAGCAACATTAAGATATATGTTATTAGAACTCAGAACAGAAATTGTTTATTCAAAGACAAAATACACTAGATAGTTTAAAGAGGAAGATTATATCCCACATTCCTCTATTTAGGGAGGGAAGCAAAGAGGCTGAATTTTGTTATAAATAGGACAAATAAGTTATTAAATTTAATTTATATTCTTATAGATCTTTTCATTAACTTCAGCTCATACCTTCAGACATTTCAGTCATCTTTTTTCAATCTTGAAAAGCTTGAGCCAGTATATATTAGAAGTTTTCACAGCTAACTGAATTATGTTGAATTACAGGTGTTGAGTCTCATGCATTTTTTTTATTTAGTTATTATTGCTGAGATTATTATTGGTTTTATTTAGAAGAGTAGAGAGTTTATCTGTTGGCAATAACTTGAGCTAAAATAAAATCTCAGATCCCTTGGATTTGTTATGACACTGAGATTCTACTTGGGACTGACTATGGACTTAAATATACATTCATTCTGTGGTGGCTGGCCCCATGATTCAGAAGGAAACACTGTTGTAAACACTGCAGTCTTTCATCTGTTCTCTGTACTTTTTTATTCTGACAAATTTCTACTGATTATTCTGTTACTCACTCACTGACCATCTTACTCACTTTTATTCAATAGCAAACCAGTTTTTACAGCCACAAACCAAGACGAAACAAGTAAGCCAGGGAGATGAGAAATAAGAGAGGGTGAACTGATTTAGGGGGAATAAAAGCCTTCACTTGAATTGAGTCCTGAAAATTGGTCATTCACCCATCTCTCTGAACCCTGAGACAGAGCACCAGTTCTTGTGACATATGGACCAGGCACCATGTCAGAAACCACGTACACCAACTTGTGTCCACACATTCCTTCCTCCTTTTCTTCACAATCCTTTCTCCCTGCTGTGACCCAGAATTCACACTCTTCTTCCCTTTCCCCTGAACCAGAATCCCTCCCCACTTTTCATAGTTACAGAAAATTCTATCTATGCTGCTGAGAAAGGTATTACCAATAAACAACTAAAACACCCACTATAACTATCACTGTGCCAAACTTGCCCTTTCTCGAAATTACTCTTTACAGTCTTTTCCTTCTTCATGGAGGCATTTTCCACTTTATTTTTTTTTCTTATTTATGCTGTTTCTTCTCTAGAAATATTTCCATCAAACCTATCTTATTTATACAATCTCACTTAAATTAGGAAGCACCTTTTAAATAATTCTACAAACACTCTTGTCATATTTCTCTTATATGATTTAAGACATCTGTCATGTTGTGCTATATTATCCATATTTCCATGGTCTCAATAATTCTTGATCTATCCCTCTGTCAGCCTCTTAAAAAGGTTAACATAAGGATTATGAAAGTACACGTGGATATATTTATATTGTGGTTCCGCTATATAATTCTGAAACACTTTAGCAGCATTTATGTTAGTATCAGTCACCCATTGTCCAAACTGATCATCCAGAAGTATACTTAACTACTTTTATAACTAATAAATAAATAAATAGACAGAAATTAATCTGTTGAGGCAACATCAACACTTCAGATTCTGGTTTGAACCGTAAAGCTAAAGTGCTTCCCAGATTGGGGACAATATGTTGAGCCATACCCCTGCCATGACGGACAGGAGACTGTGTTGCTCTTTCCTCAGTCAGATATCTGTCTCTCTTTAAAGCCTACAATTTCTTTTGTTTCTTCCTTCACAATCTCTAGACTTCTTTTTGGGGTTTTACTCCTCTCTCATATCACTCTCTCTAACATAAGGTTGCTTCTATTTATGGAGAATTATAAAATGTCCGTGAGATATTGTGACTTTGAAATTGTTTTTGCAATAATAATATTACATTCCATAGAATAATAGTCTTATAGTCACTTGAGGATCAAGTGTAGCCCATATCAGTAGAAAATAAAAGTGCTCTGGTCCCCTTCTTCTCTCTATAACATAAAGTTTGGGTAGCAGGAGGCAGGCTGCCACATACAATATAGACAGACAAATGATTGACAGCATATTTTCAAGCTGATCACCTCAAACACTAGAGCAAAGAAATATTTTTTTTTTCATTTTTTTTTTCATGCAGTTTTCTCCCAAAGGGTCTTTTGGAGGTAGTAGTGGCAGCTTTCAGTAAAATCAACCAACAGGAATTTCTGTTCAGACTGTGGCTGCTTATAATCTTCTCTGAATACTAAAGCACTTAGCATGGTTTGGATGGAAAATTAGAATAGAGAGCAAAGGGACACCAGCTGCTAACTGAGAAAAGTGCAAGAAACTGGAACTGGCACTTAATTATCTTTGAGACCTCTACTACTCTGTCAAATCTGGCTAAAATCAATAGATTCAAAAGCTACAGGAACAGGAAAGAGATATACACATTCACAAACAAACGCACACACGGAGCTTGCTCCGTTAGCTATAGGGCCTATTTTGTTTATGTGTGCAAGGAATGTTCCATGCTGCTCAAAGGGACAGCACACATGTGAGGAATGGCCACATCTGTGTGAAACAGTAAGGATATTCACTAGGGTTGCATTAAGACATACCTCATTTGTAGTCTGGATGCCGCACAGCTGCTATGCAGTGCTTCCAGAAGCGCACACAGTCACAAAGAGGTTAAGGAAACAAAGTCAAAGGTTATTCCATACAAATGTTCCCCTGTTTATTGGGCTGCTCAGAAGGAAATATGACTCCATAAGGCACACCTATTTCTCCAAACCTCCATAGGCTGTAACAGATGGACAATACCAATCTCTACTTGAAACAAAGGTAAATACTGTCAGTTTGTTCTCTGTGGTGCCTCAAAGAATGGCATCTCAGCAGGTTTTAACTTGGAAAAACATTAAAACCCAAAAACATCAACCCTAAGATATTAGTGGACTGGATGAAATTGGGGAAAAAACAGACAGAAATAAGTTGGAAGGAGTAAACAGTGTAAAGTTTATGTATAATGCAGGATAGTTACAAGAGCAAGTAAGGGGAGAAAGACAGATGGAAACAGTCTTTGTTTAACAGTTCACTGAATGCCTGATCAAGAACTAGACTTGTATTTTCAGACTTCTTGAAATTATGTCTAACAGCTCAAAATCTGACAAATTACCATTCCTCTACAGAAAACCCTTTTTATCACATGTATATATATATATATATATATATATGTATGTATGTATGCATGCACGTATGTGCATATATTCTGCCAGTTTAAGTCTTGTCTGAGTTTAAAATGATCCTTTTATGGCATTCAATTTTATCTTTAACTTCATACATAAAGGATTAGATTGACCTGGGTCTAGATCTTCAGAGAATTTTTCTTTCCATTTAACCTGTTCCAAGGTGAAGGAAAGTACTATTTTCTCCTTCTTGGTGTATTCTTCTCTCACTCTTTTATGTTAAAAAATTTCCTTTTCTGAATGTTTCCTCCTGGAATTTTAAGACACGAATCCTCTCATAAGTATCTCTAACTAGCCCCAGCAATGTAACAGTAAAGGAATATTTTGATGGTTTGAGTTTTATTTGTTTACATCTGTGTCAAAATTCAAACTCTTTTATGTGATATGATGATGATGAAGATAATGATGATGTCACTCTTCCATGCCTATCCCTTTTTCCATTTTCCCGTACACCGAAATGGGGTTTCTAGAGCATATCAACAGACAGTTGAAAACATACCTAAGGTCTCCTATTCAGAACAAGACCATACTATGGGTGATGAGCTACTAATGTCCATTTTAATGGTTCTCCAGTAACCAAGCAACTGATCACTTCAAACTCTTTTGAATCATCACTATGACTCCTGACTACATTTTTCAAAGGAAGACTCTTTTGTGAGCTGACTCAAGGATGGACAGGTCAATTTGTCTAACCATTCATGGGAAAAATCCTGAGATGAGAAATAAAGTATGTAATACAGCAAAAGAAGCAGAATCTTCGATCTGAGAGAGACACTGAGCATATTTCAAAGGGATCTTCAATAACAATTGATGAATGTAAATTTTATTTTTATTTTTCCAAAGTGTTTTCTGCTGTTAAAAAGTAAAGGTTTTTTTCCTGAATTCTGTGTACTCTGCTTTTCTTTCATCATGACATATGCCATACGCTATGTGTGGAAGGGTGCAGAGTGGACCCTTCCTAGAAGTGAGAAATTATTCAAAAGGCACTTGAGGAGGACTAGAACTTTTCAGTGGATAGGCAATTGGATAAGGTCATACCTTATCCTCACAGATACACGGTCATGCCTAAACCTTGCCCTGATACAGCTCTCAAGGGAGACAAGCTTATAGAAGTCATGGATCCAATATAAACTTCGTGGTGACTCTTCACCAAAGCCAAGGGATCTTTAGTTGTAAAGAATATATTTTAATAGATATTTTATATACACACATAGATTAATGTACTTAATGGATAGATATTTCTTTATCCATAACTCTGAGTTCCTGTGGTCCTTGATGTTTGTTTATTTATACACTTCGTTATTTTTCTGATGGAAAATCTAGTTATCTTCCAAAGGAAACATTTTTAATGCATACCCTGGAATATACAGCACAGTCTGATGGCTATGAAAATGTGATTATCAACTTATTTTCTTCATGCAAAATAAAATTATATTTCAAATGATTAATGCTCAAAGTATTGTGAATGTGTGCTGCTATAATAAACAATCAATGTTAAACTAATTACCCATTAATGTGTATTTATAAAATGTATGTGTGTGTGCCTCTGTGAGTTGCAAGACATTTACTTAAAGTGGTGTACTGTTTTAGTTGCTCAGTTCTGAGCTGGTCTGTCATGGGTTACCCTTGGCTAACAACCAAGCTCCCACTCAGCTGCTCATTCCCTCCACACACACACAGTGGGACAGAGGGACAAAATAGTAAGAATAGGAATGAGAAAGTTCATGGGTCAAGATAAAGACAGGGAAATTAGTTACCAGTTACTATTGTGGGCAAAGAATTTTGACTCGGGGAAAACTAATTTAATGTATTATCAGTTAAAATAAATATGTAATGGATAATTCAGGTAGTTGGAAACAAACAGACAAACATTAAAACAGCACCTTTACTGCCCTGTTCCCCAAGGCTCAGCTTCACTCCATGCCAGACTCCTTTACCTGCATCCCAAGGCGTGCAGAGGGATGGGGAATGGGGGACTGCAGTCAGCGCAGAACATGTCCTCTGCCATTCCTTCCCCTTCACACTTTTCACCTGCTCCTGTGTGGGTCCTTCCAGGGGCTGCAGAGCAATCTCTTCTCTCCTTATGACTTTGGCGTTTGCTCTGCTGTTTCTCTTCCCCACCCCCCCACCCCCCACCTCCTTCTCTGCCTGTGTGGCATTTTTTACTCTTTCTTAACTAGGTTTTCCCTGAGGCACTATCATCTTGTCTGAGGCACTCAGCTGTGATCTGTGGTGGGTCTGTTGGAGCTGGCCGGAACCATCTGACGTGGGACAGCCCCTGGCCTCTTCTCACAGATGCCACCCCTGTAGCCAGCCTCCCTCCACTGCTAAAACTTTGACATACAAATCCATGAACTACACATGAAAGTGAAAAGCATCTATGGCAGTGTGAAAAAAAAGAGAGGTGTTTGCAAGCCTTACATGTGAACTGCCAGCATCTCTTCTGTGCAGTCCTCTGAAAGCTCTGAAAGCATGATTCTTAGTATACCTTCCTCAAGAATGATTATTTTACCAGAAAAATAAAAACCCCACGTTAAGTCCTGTGTTTTTTCACTTCCCCACATCTACTTTCTCTGCTCACAAGGCACATACTGACAAGGGGTTACATAACAAAAGAATTAAACCTGACTTTGTGGTTTTCAGGAACTATTTTGGATTGTGTAGTAGTTTGGAAAATAGTTCATCTTATCTAAAAAAAGGAAATGAAAAATTGTGAAACATTGACCTAGTATCATTGCTGAAGGATAGAGACAGTGTAAAGTTTGTAACTAATTGCTTGTTTTAATAAGTAAAATACATCTGCAATAGAAAGTTGCAATTTGTTTTCAGTTGCGATTGCATTTTTCAGTTGTTTCATCAAACAGAAATTCCTGACAAGCAAAAGTCAAGCACTGAAATGTAATTTTTTAAAAAAATACTTATACTAATTGTATGTGTATTCAATTTGTCCATTGTGTTCAACAGATCCTTGAACATTGAAAAATGCGTAATTTTTCACCTCAAAAACTTCAGAGCAAAAGGGGAAGGGGAAGTAGGAGGGGCAGAGGAATGGGAATGGAAACATGAAAGGCGAGGAAAAGTATCCTGGCAATCCTCTGCAAGCACTGAGGCAATCTACATCTATCCAGAAGTACAATGTTTATAATCCTATATTAGTGTGACAGTGCTGGCTTTCTTTACATAGAAAACTCTCTGGCTGATATAATATTATCAGAATATATTCCTAGAAAAAACACAAACCAAAGCAAACCCAAACCAAATGTTTTTTCTCTCTTTCACCATCCGTATGGTCTCATTGGTTGGCATCAAGCTCAGAGATCCCAACATAGAGAGATAAGTTCTCATAGTTCTCTGAGTGTGCACACCAGTAGGGAGATCAGACTTTGGTACCCTGTAGTTATGTGTATGTTTGCAAGAAGCAAGGACTGATAGAAGATGATCTGCAAACTCAAAGAATTGGTGTTGAGAAACTAATGTTTACATAATGCCCATATATGGTGTGTTATACCTGCTCCCCTTTTATTTTGCTGGAATGAAAACTAGCTTTAATCTGGTCCCTGAGAGGGAATGCTCATTCTCAGCTGGAAGGCATTAGGCATGTCCCTGAAGGACATCCTCCAAGAGTTTCATCTCAAAGAAATCAACTGTGTGCTCCAACAGTTTTCTGATACGAATCAAATCAAAATGATTGTAAACCATCGAGAAATTAATTGAAAGGCACATTTCTGATCCAAACTAAAACACCATGCAAGTTCAGCCTGTAAAATAGTTCTTCTTGCTTGCATTAAATAAAAGAATGTAATTTACTTACCAAAATGTAAAATCATGTTACAGTGACTGAAATATTACAAAAAAGAGAGACAAAACCAGTTTGTTTCATGACATTTAATCTAACTAAGAATTCTAACTATTTCTTTTCAAATGTTGATTATTATTTCAACGTGTATAAACAGGTCTTCATTTGTATTAACACTGTTCATTGGTGTTAACACTATGAACTTCTGAAGCCCATTCATATGTGTAATGATATCTGGGATATAATCCAAAATTTCTAACATAATTATTGTAATTATGATGAAAAAAAAAAAAGAGAAGGAAGATAGAGAGAATAATAACTCTTTTTTCCCCCACCCTTTTTTTCTCTAGACTGCTAGTCTTTCAGAGACTGACTCTTTTTAAATCTATGAACTTTTATTAGCACAACTCAGCCCTGATCTCAGGCTGTAACATCAGCTGGAGCAGGCAAGCAAAAGACCTCTACGGTACCACTCCTACACTTAAAGTTATGGATGTACTTAAGTGCTTTGCTGATTTTGACCTAGATGAAGAGCTGGGAGGGAACTTGCTACTTGAGCCATGTACAGCAGTTGTTGAGTGTCTGTAAATTCCACCTCATTGATCAGCATATTTCAAGTAGTTGTATTATCTCACCACTTACTAATTGATATTCACTCTCCAGTGGTGGAGAAAAAAGCTTTAGATGCAGTTTTGTTGTTGTATCTGTTGTTAATTTTTACCAATTTTGCTAATTATTCTTCACCATATTTTAGATAGCTACATTACAATATGCTGGTTAACCGAGACATTTGGCTGATAAACTCTTTTAACTGTTTCCTTCAGCAGCTGAGTTTTCTTAAAGTTTAGTAAATTGGGTTTATATTTAAAATGGCCAGCACTCAAACACTTAACTAATAGAGTTTCATGCTTTACTGATCTTAAGAGTTGAATGGTATATTTCATTTGTGTTCATTTGCATAATTTGCTGATTAAACTACATGTTTAATCTGTTGACCTTTACTCTGTACTTATCCCACATTTATAGAGATGTAATCAATGTGAAGACTTTACTGAATGTAGCTGACATCTCAAAGATTACTTACCTCTTGGAAATTCCATTTAAAGATATCAGCACAGTGTCTCATTGCTGGTTTTTGGTGTTTCTTCTATTCCTCCCTAAGATGCACTGATTGGAAAATCAAAATAATTCATGCAGATAATAAAGAAACAATATCCATATATACCACAGACTATATCTATTCCTGGAGTGAAGGGTGCAAAAATACTGAGCCCCAAATTACCAAGTAAGGTTGTAAAATCAGCAAAACCAGATCCTATGAGAAAAGAGTGAATGGAGATGGGTTCTTATCTTTGGATGGAGAAAAGGGAATATAATATAAAAACAACCATGTGATTAGGGCTTTTAGGAGGCAGTTATTGAGCAGACTGGCATATGATCAAACCAATGTGGAGCTGAAAAATAAACCTGATGTCCTTAACATACCATGCATCTCTGACTCACTTCTGTGAGCGCTGGCTTCTGGAATGCTTCCCCTAATGCTGATCATGAGACATCTTGGAGGGGACAGGAGCTAAATGAAACATCCCTTACAATTTATTTGCTGATAAAGAACCAAAATATTTCACATAAAAAGTCCTAGCAGAAAGCCTTGCATCAGCACTCCCTCCTTCTCTCTTTCCCTACCTCCCTCCATCTCACTTTGGTCTCCATCTGGGAAAAAAATGCAAGAGCAAGGAAGAAATTTTTGAGAACTGTATCCAAACCACTATTATATCACTCAGGGAGTATGTTTTTTACAAAATAACCATTTATTCCTCAACTTACTTTGTTAACTAATTTTGTTTTCTTCCTATAACCAAAGACTAAAGTGTTCAGAAATTTCCATTCTCAATATCAGTAAACCTGATGCCATCTTTTTTCTCACTATTTGCCACTTAATAAGTGAGGAATCACTTCTTGATGCTGAAAACCAGATTAATTCAGAGAGAAAACAGTAAGCATGTGGGAACTGACTGTTTTTTAAGAGCAGCATGAATCACATTCTTGGTACATCTGACGATGACGAGTCATGTTCTACAGGTCTCAGAGCAGCTCTGGCTGCAGTTGCAACAGATCTTCAGGGATTTTGTGGTTTGTCTGAAGGCTGGGCCATGGAGCTGGGACCCAGACAACCTTGTGTTATCTTCAGAGTGTCATCCGCCAAGCTTCTGACCAGTACCATCCTGCTGCAAGTCATATAATAAGTTCTGGTGTGGGAATCATAAATGTTAGGGAGCTACCTGTGGCTGGAAAGCCACAATCTACCAGTAAGTATAAAAATGAACCTTTGGGGATAATGACACTGTTGATGAGATTTATCCCTTTCATCAGTCAATTTGAATCATGGCCTGTTGATGACACTGGTGAGAATTTCCTTTTCTGTTCCAGGTAGAGAAATTGCTAGCATAAAATACAAACTTATGCCTCTTCCAGAGAATCAGGTAGACATATGAAGAAGAAAGCTATGGTAAAGGTTTCAATTTGTTCAACTGGAGAAACCACTTCGTTTTTGCACATGTGTATTCCATCTGAGAGTAAGGTTGTATAGGGAACATTATAAACCACGAAGCAGATACTGCAGGCCCATCCGAATAAGGCAAGCTAGCCTGTGGTGAGCTTTTTGAGAATTTAGTAAAAGTGAACATAAAGAGCTTTGAGAAAGGATCATATACTGTATTGGAGAAAACCTCAAGGAATTCATATCATAGCTGAAGCAGCATGACCAGGGGGAAAAAGAGGTTGCTGATACAAATTCAGTCCCAGATGGGCAGCCCAGGGCTGGCCTAGTCAGTAGCAATCTGGATACCCAAGGGCTGTTAGCACAAATCACAGTGTAACAGAAGAAACTGAAATTAAAACTGAAGAAACAGAATCAGGAGGTGGCATGAAAAAATATCTGGAAGTTGCTGAAATGGAGACCCAGAGGCAGACAAAACTGATGAAAATGGAAAATGTGCTTGAACTGCTATGGAGGCAAGGCAGTGAGCAAGATCCCAGGAGCCTCCACCAGTTGTAATCACTATTTTTGACTAATCGCATTCACCTTTAGAAGAAGTTTCATATCGAAGTAGTTTTTTATGCCTACTGAATGTCTACAATTGGCATAAGGCAGCAAAAGACTATAAAGTATCCTTTTAACTGTCCAGGCAGTTTTTCAGCATCTTAATTCCACTTGACATTTTATATTAAAATCTTGTCCTGGTTTCGGCCAGGACAAAGTTAACTTTCCTTGGGCTGAGAGGGAGCACAGCTAGAGGGCCGGGCCCATATCGATCACTGGAGTATTCCATATCATGTGACATCATGCTCAGTATATAAGGGGACCTGTGCTCTCTTAATTTCGGTTTCCATTTCCATTTCCAGGTTGGTGTGGCAGGATTTTTGGTTTAGTCGGGATCTCCGCTGGGGGTAGGCTTTGTGCCAGTTGGTGAGCAACCGGATTATATATTATCCATTTGGACTTACTATTGTTACTGTTTTGTTACTAAATTTTTTTTATTCAACCTATGATTTTTTTGTTGTTGTTGTTCCTCTCTTGTTTCACCAGGGAAGAGAGTAAACAACTGGCCACGCAGTGATTGGCTACCGGCTGAGTTCAAACCACGACACTCTCATATAATATTTAGACTGATATCGTCTGTATGTGTATTGTAAAAACATATATCAAACTGTAAATACATATTCCATTTTAAGATGTGGTAATTCCTTAAAAAAAACCCCTCAGATCACTATAGTAGTGCACAGCATCTCAATATAATAATAATAATAATAATAGAATTCCTAAATAAAAAGGTCATTTTCTACATTAGTGGAATATTTAAAAGACACCATTAATATAGCCTGGATATGTTAAATAAATCTATAAGTCTAAATAAATCTTTAAGTCTTGTAAATTCTGTGTTTAAGAAAGACCAGAAAGATTTCTGGTAGCCTGAATTACCTGAAAAATGCTTGGCAAAGTGCAGTACACTAGACAACCTGCCTGAATCCGTAGGCCTCCCAACATATTTATGACAAAGTGATGTTCTATTGTTGTTGTATTTTCATTATATCTAAAAAAATTTTCTCAACTTACCTAAAATTTCTGGGTGTAGTATTTCATATTGTGGAAAAGAAATCCTAGGATTTATGTTTGGAATTTTTTTAGTTTGTTTTCTCTATCTGATTATCAAAATACTGTAATCAGTTTAATTGACATAGAACACAGTGTGACTTCCAATTTTACTGAAAACCAAGAATCCAACTGGATCACCAAAGTGTGCAGCTGGATCTCTAAAATATCTAATTGGAACATCAGACTATGTACTGCAAAACATAGGCTATATTTGTACATTTTGAGGCACTGAAATCTGCAGCTGAATCAATAAAATATTGTTTATCAGGAGGGGATATGAAAAAAAGAACGAAATGTGCAAGTGTGTCACAAAGATGTTAAATGTTAATGGCAAAAAAGGTCAGACATTATGTAAATACTGTAAGTACTATAGTGTAAGTTGAGTAACAAAATACATGAAAGCAAAACTAACAACATCTGCAAAAACAGTGTTTCAGAACTCTATGCCAAGCAAAAAATAGCCTAACAGGAATTTAACTTTGAATGACACTTCTTTGCTGAATGTCTATGAAGTGTGGCTGCAATGATGCATTTTGGCTATTGCTAACAAAAGTATAAAGAGGAGACAAAGAAAAAGATGACTCTTTAAAATGGAACCTTTAGTGATGCCATGTTATGTTTGGTTTTCATGGTGTAGATCACCTTGTCTTGGGAGCTCACGAGGACAGTCATTATTTAGCAAAATGATGAGTAGAAGTGACAGCTGGTTTTGAGTTCTCTTCCTACTAGACACTGCTGTTGAGTCACATGAGCACATTGTCTCTATTCAGAATTTCACAACCCAGGACCTGTGGCTAGAGCTGAAATTGATGTAAGTCATATGTAAGTCAGTCCAGTTCCAATGAACTCATGATTTACACTAACAAAGTATTTATGTCAACAATAAGTCTGATCTTCTGAATGTAAATGCGAGACATTTCTATGAGGTTTCACTTCCTGCATCAATTTGCATCAGAGAAGGGGCAGATGTGCCAGAGTGCTCCAAATGATGTGCAGTGATGTAAAGTACTTATAAACCCAGCTTCACCTGCTAGGGTTGTGGCTACTTTGGCATGCTGGAAGAGTGCAAAACAGGGAGAGTGTATCCATGAATGTAGACTCATGCCTCCCATAGCTATGCCATTTTGATTTAAAGTTGATTACCCATTCATGACCTCAAATTTTTTATATGTATAGTATGATTTCCTTCTGTCCCCCACAAATGCTTTTTTTTTTTTTTTCCTGAATATGCACAATGACTATAAAGATTTCTTTAGATTATAGATGAAGAGAAATCATACAGGCTTTACAGGCTATACTTGTGTAGGAATAACTCCAGAAATAACTCCATTAAAGTCAATGGATTAGAGCAATGAAACCATAATACAGTTACAGAACATGTACATAAACATCAACTGTGAAATAAAAACATCTATCCACAAAACAGGAACTGCACAGACTAAAAGGAAAGGTACTGAATCTTTTGGAAGTAGATTTACTGTAAATTGGTTGTATCTATATGGTGGACCAGGATGTATGTTTTAAAATATTTTTTATTGCTTCTTAGATCTAGGTGACTAGAAAGCATAAGCTATATAGAACAACCTTTAGATTAACTGCGTTGGCAGATTTCTGTCAGCATGCTTTTTCTCATAAAAAATTAACAGCTTTTGTCTTGTAATCCACAAACTCTGCATACTGATACACAATTATTTTATATTTTTTTTTTAACCTTAACTTAAAGAACGTTAAATAATTTACAAGTGTTTATTTATCACCAGGAAATAATACAGTGGTATTACACCACACTTTCAGAGTGAAATGTTGAAAAGAAAACTAAGTGGTGGTATTGCTATATTATTATTATTATTATTATTATTATTATTATTATTATTATTATTACATCATCTTTATAATATAGCAATTTACATAAGAAACAGGCATGTCTGGGGATCTCTTTTAGAAATTTATATTAGGATGAGATAAATTATGCCTTAAAAGCTCTTACTTTTGCCACTGACAAGGGATTTAGAGTGGTTAGCGCAGATGAAGTCATACCCATTATAAAGATCCAAGGTTAGGTGAGATTAGAGCCGCTCAGGTTCCTAAAAAGAAGATATTTTCTGCCCTTTGTTGTTTCCTTGGGGTAATTATTAAAAATCTTTTTCTGACCAAGTCACTATGCCTGAAAATTTTGTTCAGTCTTCCTCTGTTCTTTTAGTATATATTTTTTGTCCACACAGGTAGTTCATTGGCACCAGGATCTCTGTGGAAAATAATCTGAAGCTCTTGCTGCCTCAGCGGCTGTAACTAGATCTAGAGGGTAACACACAGTGTCTTTCCAGATAATTTTGTCTATCAGTTCCAAGGCCCCTAAAAAAAATTATCCTACCTCACCAGTCCTAGGCATTCCTGGCTCTGTCCTCACCCTCACTCTCTGAAGCTCCATCTGGATGGAACTTTCACTGCCTGCAGTTCCTAGAGTTCAGGAGGCTGGTGCTGCACTGACATCCTGCCAACATGCAAATATATTACATGAGAATGTGTACCTTATATTTATTAAATTTTGTAACTGATTGAGCCTAGCTGGAAAGTACATTAGTTATTAGTGTGAGTTTTAGTCTTGTGGTTCTTCACACTATGAAAATTATCAGCTATTTGCATTTTACATTTATTACAGTTTATACTTGGAGTTTAATGACAAGATAATTCCAGGTAAAATGTCTGTTTAAATCAAGTATTTCAGAAATTCTCTTTCATAAAGATCTATTCTTTTCATGTCTTGACTGGTATGACAGCACTTCTCAGTGGTCACAATCTATTTACACCACCAGACTTTGCTGGCTACCAAGCTGACAGATTCCTTACCACCTGCTTCCCATTGCTATTCCTGTTCTATATCTCATTTACTATGTTTCTCCACTTACGTATTTTTCCATTATATAATTCTTTCTATCTTTTCATCTTATTAGTATTATAACGTGTATGTCTCATACCAGATCTTCTATTAGCTTACTCTTAATTTATGCCTTTCTCTAGTAGTTCATGGATTCCTGGCAACTGTCCTGCTGTTGACTCCTGAACTTGTTTTCAGTTATCTTCTTTCATTATTCATCTTAGGAAGTTTAACATTACTCTTTCACCTCTTCTCCCATCTGACTCACCATACTTTCAGAATTTAAAAAATTCTCAGTGACTCCACTTCTGTCCTAAACTGTCAGGCATTTACAGATACATGTCTCCCCAGATGGTCCTTGTAACATCTAAAAAAATGTTATAAACTGTATTTTTTAATGCTATGAAATTTTGCCCCAAAATGGGCTAAATAACGTGATTTAAAACTGGAAATAACATTAAAAAAAGCAAAATTCTCATTCATGATGATTATCTAAAGAGTATAAAAAATCAGAAGACACAGATATATCAAATTAAAAAACTAAATCCTCACAACTCACCCTATGAATTTCACTGTTAATAAAGATACTTAGGTGCCCCAAATATTTACCCCTCTGAGCATGACCAAAAACTGCCTGGCTGTAAACATACCTAAGACATAGGAGCATTCATGAATTAGATGTTCCTGTCTACTTGATAAAGTGCTACAGATATGTTAGAAGCCAAATAACTAATTACTCTGTGAAAAATACAACTGCTTAAACAGGAAAACTTGAGTAGTTGTTCCATGATGTTCTTTTAGATCGTAGTCAGAGCCTCTACTTGCAAAGTAGGATGGGAAAAAAAGATGTAGAAAGCCTTCCTCAGATAAAGAAGTTTCCACTGCAAAAGGTTTTTCCCTTTGTCAGGAGATACTGACCTTGGTAGTATTATGACATCTAAGATCTATGCCTGCTTTTAGTCCTTGAGAAGAGGGCAGCGTACCTACATATAGTTGAACACTAGGGATTATGAACTGGAGAGTTCAGTCATAACTTTCTATTCAAGATTTCCTATTGCTTATCTTAAAAACTAAGCATTTCCTGATGGCTTTTATGAGCCACTCAATTCATTGCAGAAATGATACAGAAAAATGAAAGCTTTGATTCACTAGGAAGTAAGACATATAAAGCTGAGGCATTGCAACAGCTTTAATATTTGGGGAGAACAGGGAAAGAATCTACTCTTTGGTCCTGATTTCAAGATTTTCAGATTAAAGGAAATAGGAAAGAAAAAAAGAAAAAAAGAAAAAAAAATATTATTTTACATCAGAAGAAAGCCTACTTGTTAAAAGTAAATTTATTTTTTTTTTATAAATCCAAGTTTATGAGTGAGGAAATTAAGTTAACAGAGAACTGAAAAGAGCCTAATTGCTATGTATTTGTAAAATCTCTCACTAAGAGGCAATAGATAACAAAGAATAAAAAGACTGTCAATGCAGACAGGACTACCTCTACACATACCGATGAACTTTCTAAGGGGACATTCAAAAAATATATACAGAGCAATAGGAGAGTCATTAAAACTAGGCACAGGCCCTGAACCAGTCATTGCTGAAATGTTGTCAATATGACTAAAGGTATCAATGATTTCAGTATTTAAAGGCCACGTGTTTCAACCATCTGCAGAACCACCATGGTTTTTTGCTCTATTCCACGCTCTACCTTAGCTATGCAATATTTACTGAGCTATCACATATCTTTATCAAGAGATTAATTTTCCATGCAGTCACTCTTTTCTGTAAGAAAATAAGTACATAGATCACATCATGCTACACCAGGAAACTAAGTATTATACAGAATAATTTTCAAATAGTTGATGCTCCATAAAAAGAGTGTTTTACAGCAAAGAAATCACTCTGAATAAGTGACTGTCCAGATATACAGTAAAGTGTTTCATGCATTTTGTAAGCCCAGTTCCTGTTGTCTGTCAGCACTCAGCATACAACAGCAAGCAATAAAGTTTATCTGATAAAGGGAGAGCAATATGAAGTGTTATAGTTGTTAACATTATTATTATTACTATTATTGTCATTCTTTGGTGGAAGACTGAATGGAGTTGGTAAGTGAAGGCTGTCTGAATCAATAATATTTTCCCTGTATTAACAAGGGTAGAATGCTAGCAATATCTTACCTGGAGTTTAAAGCAGGGACTAGTGAAGGACAAGATTAGCATATTGTATAAAAGATGAATACAGTATATATGAAACATATAAAGGAGAAAGGAAGGAGAATACTAAAAATTATTAAATGAATTGATTAGGAGGAAGAAAAAAGGTAAGGAGGTGTTAATTAACCCACTAAGGGATCTGAATCTTTCCAAGTAAAATAGCATCATCCACACTGAATAGTGTTATATTAGTTTAATCTTTTTGTGTTCCATTACTCTATATCAGTACTTATGATCCTATGTCTGCAATCTCTAAACACAAATCCTTACTTAGATGGGGTTTACCTCACCAATTTATTACTAAATCTGCTCAGAATGACTGGCTTGTCTCTGGGCATATCATGCAGGATAAGACAGTGTTTCTCCAAAATCCCAAGTTTCTTTCATGGAAAACTGTTACAAGCTCAGGCCCCAAACCAGACAACATACAACAGGCAAACAGAAAGCACAGAAGACTTTTCAGAACAAGAGAATAAAACCCTATCCATCCCTTTTATAGCCTAGCATGTGTAAGCATAAATACAATTACTGTATACATTCTTCAGATCATCCAATTCATATGTTAGAAGAAACATTCTTTGGGTAAAAGCAAAAATAAATAAATGAAAATAATAAGAAAATATGATGTACCTTTCTTCAGAAAAGAATTTTATCCAAAACAGCAACTACATGACTTCCCTAGAAGTGTTTTCTGAGTAATCTTTTCTCCCACTGATAAAAATAAATATGACATCGACAACTTATTGCATAAGCATTTGGCATTACTTGTTCAGTCCCAAAGCTACCCAGGAGAGTTTTGACAAGGACAGAAGTTTCTTGCAGGAGGAAAGATGCAAATTTGAACATTAAACATATATATTTTTCACTCAAACCCATATTATTCCTGTTTCTGTCCAAAAAAATAACTCCCAAGTGACAGCAGTTCAAAAGTAGTCTATAGATACTGAGCATTGTAAATAATTCTAACTTATACTGACTTGCTAAAATTAGCCTTGAAAATAGATCCCAAAGAGAAGCAGAGCACACAATGGAACATCAGAAAAATATCCTTGACAACTAATTTCTCCTTTGTATTTTACACTTCTTTCTTTCCTTTGTTTTTAGCACTCCTTTCAGTAAAGCTGAAGCTCTGAATTCAACAGGGTTTAACTTTCATGATGTGCTTATGTGAACTGTCTAAACTAGAATGAGTTCCTGAATCAGTTTTTAGTCTTTAAGATAAATGCACAGGTCTTACTTTCACATGGCAATTTAATGTATTTGTGGGTGGGTTTTTTTCTTTCTATTCTTAAATCTTTATTCTCTCTTCTTGACATCAGAATTATTTCTACAGAAGTTAATGGTTATGTCACAAATATTATATCAAGTATTGAATAAATAAGATGACATCTGTTAGCTTTGGGGACCATCTGTTAGGCTGGGGAATTATGGATGTGATGTTAAATTTAAATTATATTAATTGTAAGCACAATAGGATCGTATAATAGGCAGTATAACAGACTAGTAACTTTCTGATTTCTCTTGTGAAAAACAGGAAGTGTGTCTGTAGTCAAGGGAATTGCAACAACAAAACATAAGGGAGATGTTATATTTGGGAAGCACAGAAAAAAAAAAAAAAAAGAAACAAAGAAACAGCTTTTGCATAGTCACAGGTTTTGGATTATGTATATATTTGTAGATTCTCATTTAAGAAAGCATTTAAGCACACGCTGCACTAGAAATACACACTTAAACGTCATGTAAATTACCAAAATCTGAGAGATATTTCAAGAAATTGAAACCTTGCAGCACAAACTTTTCCCTCAGAGTCTTTGCTTTCATAGAATCTGGCTCTTTCCATCTTATTAAGCATTTTTGATGCCAGAATTATATCATAAGTAAATCTTATCACAGGTAAACATAATGGACAGATTTATGCATAATCTAAATGTGACAATCAAAAGTGTTGGGGGCAGAATGTTCAAAGAAACTGCTGATGCAAAGTCAGGTTATATGTGAATTTATATATTAGATAATATATATTAAAATGTATTATGTATTGAATATATTCACACTAAACCTGTGTCTGAGTTTGAAGCACATCCATCCTGAAAGTTTCGAACAGATACAAATATGAAGTACTTAGTTTGATTCATGAAGCTGATTTTTGCCTTTTCCTAAATTCACAGAAGTTTATACAAATAGCAAAATGTCAGTTGCCAAACAACTTCAGTTCTGGTTAGTTATCTGGTTTAGTAGCCTTCTTCTTTCTTTCTGCTCCCTTAAAAGGCATTAGGTATGCTGGTTAAGTATTTTCATTATGTTGACTCAAGCTTTGTAAGAAACTAAGCTCCTATATGGTTTTCGCAATCATGTTTTAAACAATCTCTCTCCTTCTTACCTCATATATGCTCTCATATGTTTTTCCTCATACTTTTCTGCTTCAGGCAATTAACTCAGTTAATTCCATTTTTATTCTATTCAATTACATTCTTCTCTGTATCCTCCTGCATAACAACTATACATTTATGGCTTTACCGCAGCTCTTCTCACTTAGATATTTCTTTCCACATTTAATTCTTCTACAGAGCCCGCTGAACTCTGTTGACTCTTCCTTCCTGTTGAATTTAGCAATGGTAAAAAAACCAGGAAAGACAGTACTTGTGAGAAAAGCCAGGTTAAAATATCTAATAAAGCATCATATCAGTCATTGTCTTGCATTCCATTTCATCCACACTTTCCTCATTCAGTCACTGTCAAATCCATTTGCAGATTCCTCAGAGCAGAAGAGAGCTTTTTCTTGCCTTTTTAAGACATTCTAACATACTGGAAGTGCTCTGGAAATAATTATAATAGATTTCGGGAATACAATTGTTTTCTATACATTGATTAATGTAGACAGAAGCTGGGTAAGATAAGATTCAACCCATGTCCCAGTTTACCGAGACCTAGACTGGTGACTTCATTTAATTTGTTTCATTGTGACTGAATCAGGGAGCTGGATCTCACAAATTTTTATTTTTAATTTTTTTTTTTTTCACTTGTCAAATATTCTAATGAAAACCATTCGTAATAAAAAGTAATTGACAGGAAAAAAACAGAACAGTTCTAACTATGCTCTACTAATTTCATTTCTGTTGAAATGAAACCAAACCAAACCAAATCAAACCATTTTAACAAATGACAGTAGTAGTTCTGGAAAAAAAGGAAAAAAAGATATATTTTTCTATTATTTTTACCTGCATTGAAAGCTTTACAATAAATATTTGCATATAAATTTAGTCCTGATACAGAACCTTAAAGAAAATTTATAAAAAGAGGTAATGTTTTATCTCCCGTGTCTCAAAATTTTTTGATTATTCATATCATCAACAAGCTTCCTCTTAATATCAGCATTTCTTCATATCTTTCATTATGTTTTTACATAATCTGTTGTAGTTTATTAGATATTATTGTTAAACAGACACTGCATTTTAAAGTTGCCTGAGATGACTCTCAATTATAATTTCTAAGGAAATTTTACAGATACTTGAACAACAGCAATATAAGACGAGATCCTCCTGTCTTTGTATTTGCTTTTGAATCTTCTTGGAAAATGTTAGGAAGGGCCAGATTTGAATAATTCTATGTGTTTCGAGTCTTCAGAACTTCTCTCATTTTAAAAACGTCTTTCATACTGCAACAACACCCTGTTCTTAGAAGTTCTGGCTGATCCCAAACCTAGCATGAAATACTTATAGACAGTGACACCAGTCCAAAAAGTTGTAGCATGAATTAATACATGCTTATTAATCACAAAAATCTAACTGAACAATACACTTTCTAGCAGCCTGGGTAAATAAATTCCAGAAGGTCTTTACAGCTTTTACAATTAATTAAATCATTCAGAGACAAAAGCAAACAAAAAAATCTCCAGCCATCAGTATTATATGAACCATGCTGAGCAGACTCCAGGTTAGGATAAAAAAGCTTGACACAGTTAAAAAAAAAAGATAGAAACAAGTATTGAAATGAAGTATATAGGACTGAATGAGAAATAATTCTAAATCTCAATTACACCTTTGAAGTGAACATACATTACATGTAAATCAGTCCTAGATTTTTAATTCCTAAACTGTACATAATGATAAAATATGCCACATATTTAAATAATATTATATGCTCTTATGAGTATATTTTTGGTGGCACTTTTTGACGCATTAAAGATTAAACTGTGTCATCATTGGAAAATATATGCTTTATAGACAAAAGCAAGATCAAGAAATGGCATAACAGCATGTTAACAAAAAAGCAGAAGTCACATCTCAGCATTCCTGCTGCATTACATCACTGTTGTTTCTTTACCCCTTAAACTGTGCTTACTGTAGTGAAATATTAAACTCCTACATGCTTCAGATGTCCCACTGATGTTTTCTCTTCTCCAAATGAGAACTTCAACGACAACTCAGCTTCACTGAGTCTTCCACTATGAAATTTCCATTTCTAGTATATTCTATATCCTTAGCCTTACTACAGGAAGATATTGTGGACTTCCCAAATATAATTCATTCCTGATCCACTGAAAAGAGGACTCTAGAAAACTTGAATATAATTTGGTATTAAGTAAGGAAAATGGAAGAATGGTGCTTTTTGAGAGTCAAGCTTCTTTTTTTTTTATTTTTTTTTTTCCCCATAGAGTTGACAATAAAAGCATGATTTCTCCTTTATCAAATATGAAAAGTAAATGTACTCTCTGGTTCTAACTTCCCCAAAGAGAAGGAGTGACAATTCACACATTGTTTCATGAATGACTTTCATTCAGATTACTTCTTCATTGTAAAAAATTTCAAAATTCTTTCAGGCCTGGATTTATCTTCCATTTGCTGCAAGATATCACCCTTCCCTCAAAGAGGTCTAGAAGATTTGTTTTGAGGTTAAATAACCAAAGAAGATTAAGACCATATTTAAGCATAGCTATGCAAAAGGTGAATATTTATACAAATCTGCAAGAAAGAGAGAGAACACTAACAAGAAAAGAAGAAAGAAAGAAAAAAAAAAAAGCTTGACATACTTTTGGGAAGATGTTTTACTAAGTGGAAGTACACCGATAACTCTATGTATTAGCAGTTCTGCCTTAAAGCTTCATAAAAACCTTGCCTTTGTTATCACAGTGCCAAGCCAACAGTATATGTCTCAAAGAAATTTCTATCAGAAATTGCAGGGAGGCAATCACCTACTGAAACATTAAAGTCAGTTAAGTGCTTTCCCAAGAAAATGGTTAAATCAAAAATTTTAATGCCAGGATGCGCAACATGAATGGGCTTTAGCATCCATCCTGAAATAATTATCTGTTTAAAAGGTACGTAACACATTTATTATCATTTAATAGTATTTTGATAGCACTAAAAGTTACAGGTCTATGCCATAAAAGCAAGTGAGATGGGTATATTCTGTACTTGTTTCATTGTCAAGTTTTTATGACCCTAACAAATTAATTTCTGGACTGCTGGATAAATTTGGTTAATATCTACACAAAACCAGATATTTATATCCCCCATAAATCTAAATGGTAAAAGATAAACAATGAAGTCCATGAATCAGGAATGGATTCAGAAATTTTTATTTATTGTGATTGAACAGTGTCAATTGGAAATGTAGGCATAAATGAGGAAAGGATCATTTTCATATTAGGTACAGCCATCATATTTGTGGCTTTTTAAAAACATCTGTATTAGTGTTTCCAGTAAGCATAAATTCTAAGAGCTCCCATCCTCATGCAGTATTCTGTGAGACAAGTGTATAAAAACAGTTTGAAATGGAAAAAGTTCAATCTAATTTTTTTCCCCGGGGTTTCTCCACTGTTTGATTAGGGAATGACTGCATTAAAACATATTACCATTCTGTCAGCAGCGCTCACAGACTTGTACTTTCACTGCATGATAAATTAAGTTTACACAGTTTATGTTGTGTGAGGACAGAGTCTAGTGATTCAGTGATGTGCATGTTATTTGTAAGTGTCTGATTTGGTTAATCGTTCAACACCATGTAGTCTTAAGGTTTCAAGAATTCTATGCAAACATGGAAACCAGATGGGCAAGATCCTTGGGTGATATAAATCACCCTAGTACCAAGGAAGTAGAAGAAAACAACAGCTTCTACCTCCAATGATCTGGTTGGTGGAATTTTTTTTCCACTTATACATATTAAAGTACAGATTTCTATTTAAAATTAACCCAGTGTTTAAACAAGCTTATTTGTTGACACAATCATATAAATTTTCAAATTTTCTCCTTACAGTGTTCCTTGGTAAGTGGTAAACATGCAAAATTTGTACAAATTACTTTTTTTTTTTTTTACACAAATTGTTCATCCATTCTATTAGCTGATGGATTAATTTAGTAATATTTACAGAATGTTTGCATCATGGTGAAGGAATCTAGAAGGCTGATTTTCTCAGGTTTTTAGGGGAATATAAGAGATGACTTATCTACAATCTAAAAATGTCCCAAAAAGAAGATAGTCTTGATAATAGAAAGCTCTTCCACTGGCTGAGAAAGGAACAATCAGACAACAACTAAACACTGACATTAGAAACAATTACATGAGAAATATTATGCAACATTGTAGTAAAAAGCTGGGACAGATTCTCCATTCTCCATTTCATCTAGCTTATTTCAAAAAGTTGGATGTGTTTCTAAACGTTTTGATATGACTCAAATTAACCATGGCTTGACAGCTGCAGGTCCTTTGGCTTTGGAAAAATTCCAGACTAGATGATCCAAACAGTCCCCCCTAGTGTTAAAATACATAAATACAAACAACCGCATCTGGAAGATAAAGAAAGAACAGGAGGAAAGTCCTCATGCTACTGGTCATAAGCTAGACTTAACTACAGTAGTCAGCAGAAAAAAATTCGGAGTAATAGATCACCCCTAGGTGGCTGCAGTACTTTCCCATGGTGTTGCTCACAGGCAGAGTCAAAGGACTTGACTAGACTAACAACATTTTTTCCATAATTGTCCAGTACTGGCACCCAGCCTGCAGTCTCAGAGCTCCAATCCGCTTATGACCTTTAGGGCATAGGCCCAGTGTTTCAGTGCCCTTGACTTTATAGAAATGCACATTTATTGACTGAGGGAATAAAACCATGTAGTTTGCTCTATCTGTATGTTTATCTTAATATGAGATCTACCCTCAGGCAAATATTCTAAGTCTCCAAATACCATCTTCAGCTATATAAATATCTCTTGCATAGAAAACCATCAGTGTTTTCAGACAGTTAATGTCATAGCTAAGTGTTATAGGTCACACTGACAGGAAACTTATCAAAGGAACTCTACTTTTCTTCTTGGGTCCAAAACATGACTGTATTATCAGTGAGCACATCCTGTGAATGATCTACTACTACAAGAAAAATCTACAGATATTTGAATCTGCTTCCCATTAGCCTACAGGATTAGGGGTCCTAAAATAGTCGTAAAAATAACCTAAAGAAATGTGCTATACGAGAGTCATACCTTTACCTTTTACTCCATGACTAACATTCTTATTTCCAGACAAATTACTCGGCTTTTTTGTTTTGTTTTGTTTTTCCTCTACTTCAAGGGAAAAGCATAGTCATGATTAAAAGCAGAGTGGATATTTCCTATAACACCTTTAAACGTAAATGAATCAGGAAAAATATATGTATTCACAAGGTGTATTCTAACACGCTCTTGTTTATATTTAGTTCTGGAATAGTTTTTACATATGTGCTTCTGAAATGTTTTGTGATAAAGTTATCAGCTCACACCTGTTAACCTCTTCTCTCAGGCTCTCAGCAGGCCTAAATGAGTCCAGTTTGAGCACTGCAACTGTTATTAGTTTAGTTTGCACCCTGTGCAGCTAAACAAAAATACAGAGCTACTAGGTTTGGAGTTTGCACCTTTCTTATAACAGGGTGATTACACACAGCAAAGAATCTTCAGATGAATATGAAGGAATAAATGAACATCTCAATTGAAAACAAACAAGATGTCAATATTGCCTTCATATCAACAAAGTTATACTAAATATAATGAAACAGGTGTCCCGTATGAGAGTTTACTGTTCCCAGTCAACAGGCAAATCCCCTTTCCCCAAAACTGCTGTGTCCCCCGCAGAATCCCTGTGGTTTTGTCCTTCATGAGCCCTTCTATATTTTTTCTCCTGTCACATTTTTTCTACTCATTTTCACGGGAAATGTTACCTTTCCTTCCTCTTTTCTACTCTTACTTTTATGCTAAGTTCTTGGCTCTAGAAAATTTAGAATTGATACTGAAAAACCTTACAAAATTAATGGAGAGCTTATTTCCAGAATCAAGATTCTTTCCATTCATTGCAATTGTTTCCTTTTCTCCTTACTCTCCAACTGCCCTGGAAATTTAGGAGTTGATCTAGGATACATTTAATTTAATTACTCTTGCTAAAATCAGTGGGGCTTACACTAAAAGCAAAACAGTTTAAAAGCATTAAATAGTATTATAGCCTTGTTGAAGAGATATAGAAGTAATTATATATTTAAATAAATGTATTGCTGATTTAGCTCCATAGTTTTCAAACCAACATATTGCTTGGGCCATAAATAAGAAACAAAAAAAATCATATTGCTTAGGGCAGTATTTGTTCTCCTACAGGATGGATCAGCAACTTGTAGTAACTTTAATGTATTGCTCACTGTAATAGGAAGAGGCAGTATGCACAGAATATTTTATTTAAATGTATTGATCTTTTGACATATGGTTAAAAAAAAGAAGAAATTCTAGGAGATCCAACTAAAAGGATCTTATATTTTACAGAAGCTTTGCATATATCAGCTGGCAACATTAAACCAAAACTCTTTACAAATATATTACTACTTGAGCTACTCATTTATCATATAAGTCTCAGACAAGAGTCATAGGACTCATATATGTATTCTTGATGAAGGTCACAGAAAGGCAGACTTTCAAATAACCTTTTCTCTCCCTAAATTACTGCAATGAAACAGTAAAATGAACACGTGAAGAATACAACATGATTTTCAGTGGCATACACTTCAAATAAGTGATCTTTTCAAATCAAATACAGACCACCAGATGCTTAATCTGTAACCCGGCAAGTGTGTCCCAGGTTGTTCTATCCATTGATTTGTCTACCTGCTAAAATGAGGCAGAAAATGGTTCTGCTGTATCTTTTAAGTGCTCCAAAAGGTAAAGAAGTTGAGTGTTCACCACTTAACAAGTTCTGTAAGAGGTGTGGGTCATAGCAATAGTTGTAATAATTACTGTAAGGAAATAAGGTCTCCTTTCTTCTCATCCAATTAAACATTTTCTTGTGGAGCCTAAAACCTAGGATACACTGCCTTGTGGTGTCTGTTCACCTGAATTGCACCAGTCAGTGGAGAGCAGAGATAACCCTGAGATATTTGATGTTCCTAAGGAAAGAACATGCCCAAGTATTATCCCAGAAGCCATATGCATGCATCTGGACAGACACGTGTATACTGACTGTATATTTGGAAGGAGGTGACTAGATATTGCTATTGTTTTTGTGCAATCTCTAAACTGTCTCATATTGAATTGTAACACCTTGGACAAACTAGGACACCACTAGCAAGTGGAAGAAATATAACAACTTCCTTTGAATTCTAAGTAAAAGTTTCATAACCTTCTTAAAAACATGACTCCTGACAAAGAACTTCCAACTTTGCCTGGAAAAGGAAGTTCTCATATTTCTTGTATATTTTTTAATGTTACCTTCTCAAATATTTGTGTTTAAAGTTACAAGTTGTCATGCTTATTCTCTGCAGAGCATTGATTTTCCTACCTAGGAGGTTACGCACAATTGCTTTTGCAGTTTTGATCATGAGAAGAGTAAAATACTAATGCCACTTTTCTCTTGAAGAAGTAAATAACATTTACTCTCATGAGTCACCGCTTCAAGAAAACTGAACATGGAGAAAATGATAAACAACAACAGGCAAATATTCTTACTGGAACTGTCCATCTAAATTCAGGAACCTCCATTTTACCTCCTCCCCTGAACCCTCTTTACACCTCTGTCTCCTCCACTGAATGGGCACCATGTGATTGTTCAACAACACAAAAAACATAGAGGAAACTGTAAGAACTGTGAATGGAAAGGCCAAAATGTGAAATGAAAGGCTGACTACACAAATTAGTAAACATTTCCTAATTAATATCAGTAGGTATACCAGTTCTATCTTGCTGGGCATAACTGAACTAATAGCTATGTTTTAAATTAAGACTAAATTTAAAAAAAAAATAATAATAGAGTGCTTGGTTTGAGAGCTGCAGCTCTAACACCATCAGTACAGAAAGAAGACTTAAAGAAGAGCTACAGAGAAGTTATGATTAAGAACTCCTCAGCTATTTATCACCTTTCTTATTTAGTGTTGCCATATTTCTGGCTGGTTGGGTATGCATTTATGACTGATGCATGTAGCATATCAACTGTTTTCACAGTGTATTTATAAAATACTTCTAATGACTTGTAATGGAATATCTTACTTTTCATAAAAAGAATAATCCATCAATGCAACAGAGAGAATGGAAATGAGAGAAATCATTTGTTCGCAAAGCTTTTAAATGATGCTGTTTGTTCATGTTAGTGGTTTTTTTTCTTATTGCTATACCTTTCCTTCTTCCAGGATGACTAAATCAAGTAATTACATAGAAAAAAAAAACAAAAACCAAAAAACATTGCGTCACAGTTCACGTATTACCAGGGGAAGTGGCAGTGCATGATTTGCAGAATTGCTGATCTCATGTAAAAACAGATGAAGTCCACAACTGCTTTACCTTGGATACATGACAAACTGCGCTGTAGTAAAGATTCTAATAATCTAATTCTAATGTTGTCATCATACCAAATAAGGCACCCCAAATTAGAACTTTTTTGTCTTACTCTGCTTCAACTACCCATTTGTAAGATGGGGTTATACAGCCAAATATTTTTCAGGAATATTGTGAAAATACATGCATTATTGTCTGAGGCGTACTTAATTACCATACTGGCAGGTACTATAATTCTCCACAAGATAATTAATAATTCAACATTCAGGACAAGTTCTCACATAGCATGCAGAAACTGTGATGATCAACAGAATTCAGCACAGCTTCTCACTGATGTGCATCCATCCATTCAGGAGGCAGGAGATGTGGGAAAATGCTGAGGACAGTTTTTCACATGTACACGACTTGAAGGTTCATGATTGCTTTAAACTCTTCAATAATTTTGTACTAAGTAATGCAATAATAACAAAGGGAAAACTGAAGGACAGAGCAAAGAGACTTTACAAAGTGTATAGAATGTGCAGGAATTTTTTTTTTTTTAAAAAAAAGGACAAAAACTGATTCATACTGCATGATTAAGTCAAACTTATTTAGGAAGAAGTCACTCAGTGAAATAATCATGAACCTCACAGAGTTTTACATGTGTATAATTCTAAAATCATGTCATGGTTTGAGCCCAGAGGGCAACTGAGCACCATGCAGACATTCACTCGCTCCTTCCTACCACTGGGTGGGAAGGAGAAAATGAAGCTGAAGGCTCAGAAATTGAGACAAGGCCAGAGAGGGGTGGCTCACCCATTATGGTCATGGGCAAAAGAATCTTGTAAGGGGAAGAAAGAGAATATCACTTCAGTCCAAACACCACCACTTGACAGAGTGGGACAGTGAGAAGCATTACCATATCTTAAAAACACCCCTACATCCCCCTCCCTTTTCCTCAGGCTCAGTTTTGTTCTGATCTCTCTTCCTCCTCCCTGCAGCGAGGTGGGGGCAGGGGATGGGGGGTGCAGTCTGTTCCCTGCTTCTTCCTCCAAGGAGGGGAAGGGAAGCGCTTTCTGCATCCTTCACCTGCTCCACGTGGCTGCCCTCCCATGGGAGACAGTTCTCCGTGCACTCTTTCTGTCTTGAGTTCTTCCCAAGGGCTGCAGCTCTTCCCGAGCTGCTCCAGTGTGGGTCTCCCCGGTGTGTTGCCAAACTACAACAGGGGGGTCTTCTTCTCCCCGCAGAGTCCTGGCCTAGCACAGCCATTCGGTCCAGCGTGGGGCCCTCCACAGACTGCAGGCAAATCTCTGCTCCACCCTGGATCTCCACGGGTGACAGGGAGGGTGGCCCTGGGGTCTCACCATGGGAAACAGGGTGGGAGGGATACAGGACACGTGGGGAGTCACGGGATACAGGGGGGGCTTTGCTCTGGTGCACCTGTCCCCCTTCCTCCCCCTCCTTCCACCTACCTTCGTGTCTGCATAGGCCTTGGAACTCCTCCTTATTAGCCTCCTACCCTCCTCTCGGGTTCCCCTTCTTAAATGTGTCATTGCAGAGGCGCGGCCGCTATCGCCAAATGGCCTGGCCTTGGCAGGTCCAGCCTGGAGCTTCGGGAGCTTCGGGAAGCTTCTCACAGGTGCCATCGCTATAGCCTCCTCCCCTGCTACCAAAACCCTGCCACACAAACCCAGCACAGAACAAAATAAAATGGGGTCCAGAATGTAGCTTTTTAAAATACCAATAATAAACTGGTTTAGGGAAGTCTTTTTGCCAGACTCTCCTCACCAGTAAAAAGTGATCAGTGATACACACTTTGGTACAGTTCTGTGTATTCACTATTTACTAAAATGGAGTGGGAGCGAAACCTTAAAATGAAATATGTACAACAGCCCACCCATTGTTACTTGGCCTATGCAAATATCAGGGCAAAACCAAAACAATTGCATCTTTTGGGGAGTGCAGAGGTAAGTGAGCCAGATTACACCTGGATATCTTTAAATCGCAATTTTAGAATATTTTTTTTCTGAACAAGATTCAAATGTGCTCCTGGATTCCCAAGAATATTAAGTTATCATGTCATCATAACACCAAATTTTTTAATATTTCGCTCTTAAAGAACTAGGAAAACATTGTTTAATATTAATGAATGTATGTGGTATTATTATACATATGCCCCATGGTATAATATCTGTCTTTTTTAGCTTTGTTTGGAAGCACTCTGCCCTGTGGACACATATGACTATCAAATTCAATGCCTGCAGCACATTTGCTGACCTTCAGCAAGCTCTGACTTTTTTATGCTGCAACATTATTTTGTTTTATTATTTTACCCGAAGAGAGCAGTCTGTGATCAGCAAAGAGATGCTTTTATCTTTTATCTTAATCAGTGATCCCATATTCATAAATATTCAGATTTTTAGTCTCCCAGGAACACTGTTCACTATTTCTTGGTATAGACAAAAAGCAATGAAATAATTTCAACCAAAACTCAATGCACTAAAGCTGATAGTCCAGTTATATTAGTAACATAAGATCGTTTTCATTTGTGCTTGTTTAATTCTGTACTATTCTAAGCTTGCAGTCAACAAAGCTTTCACATTAGGTGTAGCTCCATTTAATTAAAGAGGAATACTTACAAAGTGTCAGATGTGGAATTTTCAAAATCCAGAGGGAAGCAGTTTCTTTATTCTTACTACTAGATTCTTGTAGTGTTGACCTGTGATTAAACATGTCAGGGATCAAGAAACAAGTCAATACATTTAAAAACAAAAACCACAAAAAAACAGGCTGAAGCTTAACACCAATATAAAACTGGAATAATGTAATTAAATTTAATGGATTAACAATGGTATTTAGAAACAATCTGTCCATAGTGGAAGGGAAGAGAGGAAATTAAAGCACTTTTGAAATTATCTCTGTAGAAGATACATGTATGGAAATGGTGTTTCTGATAGAGTGAATTCAGCAAGTTATCTTAATTCCTTCAAGTCAGAGGCCTTCAATTTAACATGGCTATAGAATAAACTATGTATTGTTTTTTTAAATATACATGAAGTAGAATGAGAATACCTGAAACATAATGATGACTATGACTTTGATAATCCCTTGCAGAGAGATCAAATTACATATTTTTACAATTTTTTTCTTTCTTTGTACATGTTTCACATAAATATTAAGAAGAAAAACCAACCCAAAACTTAAACAGAATATAATATATATGATATAGAATTATATATATGTAATTTTATTATAATTTCACAATTTAATTTATGAGGACACTCAGTTGTCAAGTGCTGGTGAAGAGAAAAAAGATTTACATTCTTAAATTTGGGCATTTCAGATTATGAAGTCACTTGAATACCAAGACACTGCCTTGAAGTAAGAAAATTATACTTATCTCTACTCTGTCTTAATATATTCATGTAGCTATAAAATTTTAGACTAGGATAAACCTACAAAGTACTTGTCCAAATCCCATGGTCTCGACAAACATAAAATTTTGGAGGTTGGGAGAGAGAAGGAAAGGATTTAACACACTACAAATACTTTGAATCTTTCATATTATATTTCAAAATACTACTCAAAATAAATATTCAAAATGCTGTAATTACTATTCTATTTCAAAATACTATTATAATTGATATAGATAATACTTTGCTTCCAATAAAATTTGTGTGAGAATAAGGTTTAAAATATTAAGGTTGTAAGTATCTTAAGTATCTTATGTATCTGAAGTAAAGGATTTGCACCTTCTAAATTTTATATTTGTCAGTTAAGAACAAAGTAGATTTTGTAAAGTAATTAATAAAAACAAAATCTTTGTCTGAGCACTAAGAATAAGCATTGTACTGGGTGGCCCAATAGTGGTTCAATAGTCAGTGGCAGTTATCTGCCACTACCCCAGAGTAAATCCTTTTTTTGTGTTTTTTGTTTTTTTTTGTCACTAAGTGTCTTTTAGCATTGAAACCAAAAGAATCTCAGAATAGTTCTCCTAATAGTATTCTTAACAGGGCAAAATTTCTTAGTCATGTATTGCATGATCTGCAAAGGAATCTCTGTTACCACCATGAAGAAGAGAGTGCTAAATTGCAGCCTGTCCCAAGAAAGCAAAACATTATCTCTTTAGTCTCATATAATTATTAGCATTTTCAAATCACTTCAGTAATAATTAAAAAACAGTTATCATTTTTTTGCAAAAGATACCTCATTTCTAAAACAATGTCCCTGCACCAGCCTACCTTGTTAGATAAACAAATTTGAATTAGAAATCAGGAAAAAAAATCTAATGTTGTACGTATTCTTGAATAAACAGAATACTCTCAGTTTAACAGGTATTTCATTCACTCTGTGCTTCAGAGACATTTACCTGATTTCAAAAATAAAGAATTTCACTTTTCTTGGTGCTTTTTTCAAAGACTAAATTAACATGACTATTAAAAATTAACTACTTGTTTGCACCCATTTAATTCCATGAAAAGTTTTTTTATTTTCTTCAGTGGTTCTGGGATTTTACCAGCATTTGACAACACTGTCCTCATAACTTCATTTGTAAATAAATTATCTTGATTTATTATGTAAAGAAATTATGGATTGCGCGGATCAAATGCATTTCTGTAACAACAGTTTTGCAGGTAATATTAGTACAATTTACTAAGCCACAACCAACTTGATTCACCAATAATTTTTACAATGGGATTGTGCAAAAAACAGAGGCATCTGGATATAGGAAGGAATGGCCACAAAGTGACTGTGTATTTAGGTATTTTCACACTATTCATTCTGCTGTCTCTGAATCAATAGCTTAGAAACTGCTTCTGACATTACTAGGACTGTCTGAGAATTTGAAGAGGAGGACATGCAAAGAAGGTGATCTGTTAAGAGAACAACTGAGGCAAGTATTGCCTGAATATGTATGAGGGGGGAAAAAAAGCTCTTGCTTTAAATTCTTTGCTACTGCAAAATTCTCCAAATTGGTGTTAGTATAATGCTGCCTGTTTAGCCAACAAGAGTGCCACTTCTAAGACTGCATGGAGGTCACTCTTTGCCAGCGAGTAAAAAGCTAAAATGATAGTATGCTTCTGTACCTCATTTCCTTCATTACCCATTTTCACCATGACTTTGCAAGCATGATATAGAAAATGTCATAATTAAAAAAGAGACAGACAAAGATTACATTCTCACACTCAGAGGTAGTACCAGAAAAGGAAAAAAATATTTTTTGGTGGATATTTGTTTGATCACTGGCACAATCCAAGAAAATGAAGTTTTCTGTCAGATTTTTTTTTTTTTTCTGATGAAGAAAACAGCAACAGAATGATAATATCATTAAATTTAGCAGCACTAATGAAGGTGTTTCTGATTGCTTAATTTCTCACCAGCAGGGTTTACCAACTGCCCAGGTAATGAATATGGAGTTTGTTCTGGACATGTCCTGTTTTATTTTCATTCATTGGACCTACTTTACAAATTCTCCAGGAACTGGTAAGACAACCAAAATAACTACAAATATCTCAGCTTTTCCCAAATTATGTTAATATCAACAAAATTGTTTATACTGTTTCCATATAGTTAATGCCTGTTCTTACGTGTGAAACAAAACCTGAATGCTAATGACTTTCTACAACAGAAAGATGCATAAATAATCTTAAAATAGAGAAGTTTTCACTTAAGAGAACTAATTAATACATTTTAAAGTGAAAAATAAGATATGTGAAATAGTGCTTTACCTATCTAATCTTATAATACATATAATCATCTGCCTAATAGCTGAAAGCTATCGAGCCATTATGAATTTTTTTATCCTCATAATGTCTCTTGGATGTAATAGACAGGTACAGAAGTAAAACCCCATTTTACAGATGAAAACAGGAACACAAAGTAGATTATCACTTACCTAAACTGACACAGCTGATGTGTGATTACATGGGGAACTATAAAATTCTTAATGGTATAGTCCTTTTTATGGATAAAAACTTCTATAGATTGCTTTTCCTAATTCATAAATATGGCATATGAAAATAAATTATGATATTGCAAAATAAACACAGCAAGAAAGGAAGAAAATATAAATGCTTGATTCGTGCATAGTGCAGATTTTATACAATTTCATTATCATATAAATAGCTCACATATATAATCTTTCGTGCGTTAATTCTGATAAATGTTACAGTAAAAATTAAGATTAATTGAGGTTGCTTTGAAAGATTTGCTAGGAGTTATATCTGCAGTACTTTTTAGCCTAGTTACATTATGTTCTGAAAAGTTTCAGTATTCTATTAGTGATTTACGATATCTGCTTACTCGTATTTTTATAGACTGCTAAACTGTGTAAAATTGCTTTTTTCAGTCTTAACTTTTGATGCTTAGAATTCTTCACTTTTTTTTTTTTTTTTTTAAGCTTGAGTCTTCAGAATATACAGAGAACTGCTAAAAGACTGGTTTGCTAAGTGTTTTGGAAATTAATACATGATAGCTGAGAAGAAGCATTAAATCTGCATAAACCTACAAAGGTTCACAGCTAAAATGGGTTACAAAAAGAATTTGAAGGGCAAACATTATTTGTTGTCATTGAAGGACACTAGGCTTTCTCACAGTCACAAAGGTATCTAGGGATATATTAATTCTTCCTTTGGATCTTACACATACAGAAATACTGCATACCCTTCTGTGTAGGTAGAGATTCAAATAAGGCAGCTGAGAGCAGGGAAGAACTTGTATCTGGCATATTTAATGAAATATGCAGTAAAACACTAGGACTCTGATTTTTTACTGACTTGCACCTGGTGCAGACATTTTTGTCTTTAAAAACTGAATGAAAAATGGATTTAAAATATAACCACAGCAGAATGTCAGCATTTTACACTCACTTTGGACAGATTTACAAAACTACCTGTTATACGTGATAAACTACGAAAAGCACATTTCAGTATGAGAGCCTCTCCTTTCACAGCTGTAGCAAACATAGCCTTTCATTTCAGAACACATAAAAAGCTTTGTGTCACACTACTGCATCCTAAAAACCCATGACACAAACTTCATTTTTGGGTATCTCCATTTTCATTTGTGGACTGTATCAGAATCTTGTATCTTAGTGTTTTTCAGCTGCAGTTCTGCATTTGCAAATTTTCACAACAGGAATTAAATTAACTCAGATCTACTCTCTCCTACTTTTACCCTTTCTGCTCCTGGATACTGCCAATTTTCCTTTGAATGTCATCCACGTAGTTAGGTTAGAGTACTACAAGCAAACCAGATTTTCTTGTATGGCATTAACCACCCTGCTGCTTTGGTACTCTATCCAAAATAAACAGGCACAGTGGATCTTCAGTTAGTAGTGCCAGGCTCAACAATGCTCAGAAATGAAATTCCCCAGAAAACTTAATAAAATATGAAAACCATTTATCCCATTTTCAGTGAATAAATGCTATGTCCCAAAGTTAGTGTCGTACTTTAAAATCACACAATAGCATATTAATGAATAGCTTCATTCTTTGTTGTTATTTTGCACTCTTTATCATTCTGTAATGCATATCATGCAAGTGTTCCTCTGGGATGAAACAGCAATAAATCTTTAATAAACTATGAACAACATTTCGGTCTGAGTGACAAACACTTTGCTACAAAAGTATTACTGGATATATTATATTAAAAATAAACAAATGAGGATATATTATTAACTTTGCCTCTTTTTTCAGATGTGTCTCATATTTGAGTTTGCTTGGAATTAAACATCAGTAAATCTTTAATGAGATATGAATGAATATACCAATCACTTGAGAGTTATTGACACATCAATATCCATAGAATAGTATCTTATTAAACTATTGCAGTTCCTTCCTTGATAGGCATTATATATTCAGTATTAATAATGCATGAGCATTTTTAATTCATTTCTGTTGTTACACCCTGTCCTTACTCCTGCAGTAACATTATTAAAACTGATTTTATAAATATCATTTTCTTGAGATACATATGTTAAGTGTGAGTGGTACTGAAGAGTTGTAAATGTAGCAAAGTTTAAAATTCCTAATTTATTACTGATAAATAATACATGGCTTAACAAACAGAATGGCATTACACTTAAACTGTTCTTTCTACCAGACTGACCCAGAAGGAAGGAGTAAGCTCTGTCTTTTACAAGTCTGACTTATATTTGCAAATTACTAATTTGCAAAGATCAGAGCGCTATGCAAATGTGAATACTGGTCTTTCCACTTTGCCATCTGGCTTTTGAGGGTTCTCACTGCACTACCATCCACATCTTTCTTGCACTTACATATGTCAATTGCTGTTATACTGAAGTCATGGACCTAATGGGATACAGAACACAGTGTCCCTCTAAAAACAGGGAAAAATCTGTTGCCTTTGGCTTCTGTCTTCACCTGACACGGTGCCACTTACAATTGTTTTCTACCAGACCAAAACACTGACAGGTTTTGCAGTGACATTGCCCTGCTGTCCTCTCAAGTCAGTTGGACAAGCACACAAAGCAGCACTGGTTAGAAATGAGACAGTGTGAGGGAACTGCATTTTGTAAATGGAGATTTAAACCACTTGGCAGAATTTAAGTTTCTGCAACCTGAGAGAAGAGCTGCCTCTATATCCTACACTGTTTGACTGTACTCATGTCCAAGTATTTTTTTTTTCTTAATCACTTGGTTTTGCTTCATGAATGTCTAATCACTTTACAGTTACTAATGAATGATTTCTTGTGAGATCTGTGCCTAACAACTAAAAGGTAAGTATAATTTCCTGAAATCACTTATAAGGACACTGAAACTTGGTGACATGCTGTGATTAGCTTGTATAATCCCTGGTAGTCTGGCAGGGCTGGATTACTTAGAAAGTATTACTATACGTTTTCCAAAAGGCACCTTGTACTTCCTGTTTCTATAGAAAGTTTACTGCACTTTTACCAATGTATCTTAAATAAAATATCATTATTAAATGTGGTCAGTTTACCACTAATAATAATTTTGATAATGGTGAAATTTAAGTGTTCATTTGGAGTCCTGTTAACAGTTGGCTCCTTACTGAGCACAAAACTTTGGACGTATGACAGAAGGACCTTGTAAGAGTGAAATGTAGTAGAAGATCAGGTACAACAGAAAGGGTTGTGATCAATGGCTAGAAATCTAGATGAAGGCTAGTCACCTGTGGTGTACCCCAGGGGTCAATACTGGGGTCATTGCTGCTTAATATCTTAATTAATTACATGGACAATGAGACCAAATAGACATTCAGCAAGTTTACAGAGGATATAAAATTGAGAGGAGTGGCTGATGCACCAGACATGATGCCTTTCGGAAAGACTTCAGCAAGATGATGAAATGGTTTAGCAAGAACTTCATGAAGTTCAGCAATGCGAAATGCCAAATCCTGCACTTCTGGGGGAGTAACACCATACACTATCACAGTCTGGGGGCTGACTGGCTGGAAAGCAGCTTTGTAGAGAAAGGTCTGGGGATCCTGGAAGACAACAAGCTTACCATGACCCAGCAATGTGCACCTGCAGCAAAGAAGACCCACCATAACTTAGGCTGCATTAGGAAGGTTGTTATCAGCAGGACAGGTAAGGTGATCTTTCCCTTTACCTCAGCACTGGAATGTCAGGTCCAGTGCTAGATTCTACAGTACAAAAGAGACATGGACATAACGAAGCAAACCCAGAAAAGGGCTATGAAGGTCATTACAAGACAGAGGCTGGGAGAGCTGGACTGTTCAGCCTGGAGAAGGAAAGACATTTATACACACAGACAAGACTCTTCTGAGGCTAGGGGGAAGCAAAAAAGACGAAGCCGGGCTCTTCTCAGTGGCACTGCCTCAGTGCTTTCAAGAGGGATGGTCAAGCACTGGAACAGATTGTCAAGAGAAGCTGGGAATCCCCGTTCTTAAAGATATCAAATGCCCAAATGGACGTGGTCCTGAACAACCTGCTTAGTTTACCTTGATTTGAGCAGAGTAGATGTTCTCCAAACCCAACTATTCTGTGATTCTAAAAAACCAGCAACAGGTAGTAATGAGACTACCTCAAACAGTGTGATACACAACAGGAACAGCATATTTGCTTTTCTTAATTATGGGATATAATGTGAACTGCAGACATAGAAATTGATAGAGAAATTGTCAGTTGCTGAGGGGAGCTGTTCTGGAGCTGGCCCAATCTGAAGCAGAGCAGTAGGTTCTCCTGAGGCAGGGAAATTCCAGGGAAGGAGAAAGACCCACCAGACCCAGCAGTTGTTGTGGGTAACAAGGCCTGGGCACTACCAGACCAACCACGACCACTCCCACACCTACAAAAAGCAGCCTAGGGAGCGATAGCAACCAGGAGTGCTGCAGAGTTGGCAAACAGAGCACGGCGTGTCATCCAGGACGTGGCATGGCAGTTTGCACAGTTCACCCAGAAGGGTGCACAGGAAGGATGTAGTCACACTGCCAGCTCAAGAGGCGAGTTCCATTGGTGTCCATCACCCTCTCAGAAGGAGATTAGCTATGCTATCTGCAAGGCAGAAAGCTATGTCCTCTGTACTCTGTGGATGCAATTCCATGCTCAGGGTGGCAGATGAACAACCCTCTTCTTGCCCACCTCATCTTCCCAGGTGCCTCTGTACAATAGGCATGAGGCTCTGAATGTGGAAGGCCAGTCAATGGATGATGTGGGTGATGGTGTTGCCAGAGTGTTGTCAGGGTCAGAAAGGCCTACCCTCCATATCCCCACCACCTCCACAAGGAAGAAAAGACAGGTTACAGTTGTAGGTGACTCCCTTCTGAAAGGAACAAAAGTTCCAGTATGATGGACAGACCCTCTTCGTAGGCAAGTCTGCTGCCTTCCTGAGGCCCAGGTTAAGGACATCACTAGGAAACTTCCTAGCCTAGTACAGCCCTCAGACTATTACCCATTACTGCTCTTCCGTGTGGGTGGCGATGAAGCTGCAATGTGTAGTTCAAGGACAATCAAAAGAGACTTCAGGTCCTTGGAACTGTTGTTAAGGGAATCTGGAGCACATGGGTTTTTTCCTTTTTCTCTTCAGTTGTGGGCAGCAACACTGGAAGAAACACATGCACCTGGTCTATTAATACATGGCTCTAGGGCTGGTGTCACTGTCACAACTTGGGGTTTTTCAGTAATGGGATTGCCTGCACGGCACTGGGCTTGATGGTGTCATATGGGATTTACCTTTCTCAAAGGGGGAGAGGGTCTTTCCTCATGATCTAGCAAGGGATCATTGAGAGAGCTTTAGGCTAAACTTGAAGGGGGAGAGGGATAACATCAGACTTGCCTGTGACAACCTGTGGGATTACACACCAAGGTTAGAGGAACGGATTGATAATGAGGGTCTTTAGCCTGTTGTTCTGAGACATGCTGACTGCACTGGAGCACACTTGAAGTATTACAGCAATGAGCCAGGGGCTCCAGAAGTAATATAAGCCAACAGGAAAATACTTATGAAATACCTCAACAGAATTAAGGGGTGTTCCTCTAAGAAGGTGACATAACCGACAGCCCAGATGAAGTGCAGGAGGAGTTGGAAGACACTATGCTTCTAGAAAGCTATGACCTAGTTGCCATTACTGAAACTTTTTGGGACAAATCCCATGAGTGTAGTACCACTATCAATGGTTACAGGCTGTTCGGATGGGACAGGGGAGGAAGGAGGGGTGGAGGGGTTGCCCTCTACATCAAGAAAAGGATAGATTGTGAAGAGCTGTCTCCGAAGAATAGCCATGAGCAGGTTGAAAGCTTATGGGTAATAATTAGAGGCTGAATCAACAACGGAGCCTTGTGGTTAGTATGTGCTATGGGCTTTCTGATCAAGGGGAGCCTACTGATGAAGCCTTACTTCAGCTACAGGAGGCATCATCCTGCTAGGGGATATCTGATGGAAAAGTAGCATGGGTGAGCTGTAGGCAATCCAGGAGACTCCTGGAGTACATTGAGCATAACCTCTCAAACCAGGTAATAGACAGCCCTGCCAGAGGGGATGCGTAACGCGACCTCATGGTCACCAATGCAAGTGAGATAATCAGTGATGTCAAGACTGGAAGCAGCCTGGGCTGCAGCTATCACTGCACTGGTGGAGTTCACAATCCTGAGGGATATCGATCAGGCGAAAGTCAGGACCCTGAATTTTAGGAAAGAAAGCTTGCAGCTCTTCAAGAAGTTAGTCAATAGGACCCCCTGGAAAACTGTCCTCAGGGACAGGGGAACAGACCAGAGATGGCAGTTCTTTAAGGATGCTTTCCATAGAGCACAGGAGCTCTCGATCCCCAGATGTAAGCTATCAGGAGAAGAAGACAAGAGATCAACATACCTGAGTCAAGACTTGCTGGTCAAAACAGAGGGCAAGAATGAAATTCACAGGCCCTGGAAGCAGGGACAGGTATTCTGGAAAGAGAATAAGGATGTTGCCTGGTTGTGTAGGTCTGGGGTCAGAAAGGCCAAGGCATGGCTGAAGTTGAACTTGTCAAATGATGTAAGGAATAATAAGAAGGGCTTCTACAGGTATGTCAGCCAGAAAAGGAAGGTCAAAGAAAGTGTACTCCCCCTGATGAACATGACTGGCAAACTGGTAAAAACAATCAAGGAGAAGACTGAGGTACTCAGCAAATTTTGCCTCAGTCTTCTTTATCAGCCTCTCATCCCACACCTCTCAAGTGGATGGACTGAAAGAGAGGGACTGTGGGGGGAAGTCCCCCCCACTGTAAGAGAAGGTCAAGTTTGTGACCACCTGAGGAACCTGAATATACATAAGCCTATGGGACCTGATGAGATGCATCCCAGCACCCTGAGGAAATTGGCTGATGTAGTTAACAAGCCACTCTCCATGACATTTGAAAAGTCATGGCAGTCAGATGAAGTCTCCAGTGACTGGAGAAAGGGAAACATTGCACCCATTTTTAAAAAGGGTAGAACGGAAGACCCTGGGAACTACCCATCTGTCAGTCTTGACTCTGTGAACAGATCCTCCTAGAAGCTATGCTAAGGCACATGGAAGACAGGGAGGTGATTTGACATGGCCAGCATGGCTTCACCAAGGACAAGTCCTGCCTGACCAAACTAGTGGCCCTCTGTGATGGAGTGACTACATCAGTGGACAAGGTAAGAGCTATGGCTGTCCAGGCTTCTGTAAGGCCTTTGACATGGTCCCCCTCAACATCTTTCTCTCTTAATTGGAGACATATGGATTTGATGGATGAACTCTTCAGTGGAGGAGGAATTGTTTGGATGGTTGCATCCAGAGGGTAGTGGTCAATGTCCAGATGGAGATCAGTGACAAATTGTGTCCCTCAGCTGTCGTACTGGGACCAGTACTATTTAATTTATTCGTCAAGGACATAGTGGGATCAAGTGGACTCTCACGAATTTTGCAGATGACACAAAGATGAGTGGTGCTGTTGACATGCCTGAGGGATGGGATCCCATCCAGAAGAACTTGGACAAGCTTGAGAAGTGGGCCCATGTGAATCTCATGAGTTTTAACAAGGCCAAGTGCAAGGTGCACCCAGGTCAGTGCAACCCCCAGTATCAATACAGGCTGGGGGATGAAGGGACTGAGAACAGTGGAGAAGGACTTGGGAGAGTACTGGTGGATGAAAAACTGGACATGAAACAGCAATGTGCAGTCACAGCCCAGAAAGCCAACTGTATCTTGGGCTGCATCAGAAGAAGTGTGGCCAGTAGGTCGAGGGAGATGTGTCTGCCCCTCTGTTCCACTCTGGTGAGACCCCACCTAGAGTACTGTGTCCAGCTCTGGAGTCCTCAGCAGAGGAAAGACATGTACATGCTGAAGTAGGTCTAAAGGAGAGTCAGAAAGATGCTCGGGGGCTGGAACATCTCCCCTGTGAATACAGGTTGAGAGAGTTAGCATTGTTCAGCCTGGAGAAGAAAAGGCTCTGGAGAGACCTTATTGCAGCCTTTCAGTACTTAAAGGGGGCTTATAAGAAAGATGGGGACAAACTTTTTAGTAGGGCTTGTTGTGATAGGACAAGGGGTAATGGTTTTAAACTAATGACAGTAGATTTAGCTTAGATATAATGAAGAAATTCTTTACAATGAGGGGGGTGAAACACTGGAACAGGTTGCCCAGAGAGGTAGTAGACGCCCCATCCCTGGAATAATTCAAGTTCAGGTTGGCTCTGAGCAACCCAACCTTGTTGAAGGTGTCCCTACTCACTGCAGGGGAGTTGGACTATACGACTTTTAAAGGTCTCTTCCAACCTAAACTATTCTATCACTCTATGATCTTTATTTTGTTTACAGTCAATATATATAATTTGAACAAGCAACCCAGAACCTTCAGCAAGAGAGTTAGTGGAGAACAGCAAGAGAGATAAAGACTCTTCTGAACAGTTTCTATTGGCACTGCAAGACCTTAATTGAGCTTGTTTCTGAAATTTAAAAACAAAACAAAACAAAACAAAACAAAACAAAACAAACCACAAACAAAAACGCCAACCTGGAAAATCAATAAAAGCTGTTTGATTCTTATATTGCCATTTTTCAGCTGTCTAAATATGCCTTATGTTTACACTGTTGTGTAATGCTTAGGCTCTGCAAGACCAAATGAATTACATATAAATACTTTGCGAGACACACTGATGGCCATGAAACTTCTTCCATGATTAAATTACGTTCAGTCTGAGAAAGTATTATGAAGATCACCTCACTAATACTAGCAACATAAGAATAAAATGATTATCAAAGACCTGGCAAACTGAACAGTGAGAGGTAGACAGGACAATCAAAAGAGCAGTTATGATCTGCACAGTGTTCTCTTCAGTAAGCTCGAAGATGCTGCTTTTTCCAAAGTTTAAGATTTGCAAAAATTCCTCTATCACAGGCAGCTCAGCTGCAGAACTAGTTCATTTTAAGTTGCATTAAATCTCAAATGATAATCTATCCATAGTCTTTTCCACTTCTGTAGTGGAAATATCTAAGTGGTAGATAAAAACCTATTACTTATCAAGATTTTCAAAACAACCAAACCAAACCAACACCAAAAAAGCCCTTAGAAAAAACAGAAATCTTCCATAAGAAGGTTTTATTGTAGGTTTATGCATCTCAGAGCCCTCAATGCCACTGCCCCATTCCAGTTGCTGGTATAGATTTGTGCAGTCACATGCGCATGCACAGAGCTCTCTGGCTGCTGGTCAGGACCTCCCTGGCTCCCAGGCCACTTTTCTTACTCAGTAGCTAGTCCAACATAATCCTCACTAGTGCTCACACACTCCCTTGCACAGCCACACTCTCTCGAGGTGCTGGCACACAGACACCCAGGCCTCTGACCCCTGGTCTCACCACAGCTGCTGACACCCAGCCCCTCATATACACACACACACACAGTAGAGTGTCCATCACGCAGGAAAAGAATGAGAAATTGAGTTTAATGAGGAGGTAGGACAGCCTACGCTGATTAGGCACAGGGCATGGCCAGAAAAGTGTATCGTCCAGTAATCTGTTTGCTATAACTAGCCGTTTCTATCCCCTTATCCATTTATTTTCCCCCATTTTATTCCACAAATCACCTAGATCTCTCCCTTTCGCTGGTTCCCCCCCTAAATATCCCATCATGTCTTGTGTAATCCTGAAATGCTTTCCCGCTACATCACGTAACGTCACATACACCAGAGGTCAGTAACCCCCTCTGAAAAGGTGCTCTGGAGAGTTGCTCCTGTTGACTTATCTTGATGGGTTTCATGCCTGGACACTAGGACTGAGGTTTTCTGGGAACAGCCCTGGACAAGGCCTGGTCAGGGTGTCCCTTCTCCTAAGTCCATGATTACGTGTCCCTCTACCTGCATTATGCCACTGTTCTCTGTTTTTGTGGAGATGGGCCTCTGATGGGCTCCTGTGATGCACCTGGGTGGGGTAATGTCTGGCATCCTCCACCTGCCATTGTCTCTCTGAGCCTCTTTGTGGGTGTGCAGATAAGCTTTTTATCACATAACACAAAAAAAATGTCAGATAAATCAGATTCAAAAATATCTTTTTCTATAAAAAGAGCACAGGGAAAATATCAGAGACATAGACATCATAGTTAAAGACTTTGGACTTCAGAGATGGTGAAGTTTGCAGACAGTCTATTGTCCTGGTACAGTAGACATTTTTGCCTCTAAAAGGAATTATTTCTACCATTTGCCCTCTGTATCTCAAATACTATGATCATTTCTGAAGTTTTCTGAAGCTCTGATTTCATATTTCGTAAAAGTAGATTTTTTTAGTATGCTTAGTTAGAGATGAGAATATTCAGTTCTAGTGTCTTTCTGCACAAAAAAAAAGTGGGGTTTGGGTTTTTTTTTTACAACTTTCCTTCAAGGTATGGTCTCTGAAGAAGGACTGAAATGGTGTTTGATATATATGCCTTCCCTAACTCAGGCCAGAGGAAAAGAGGTTATTTCAGTGAATTTGATGCATATTTACTTGCAAGCGTATATTCATATGAACATCTAGAGTTCCAAATGAGAAACTTCCTAAAGGATATATGTTTACCATTTTTATTATTCTGGGAACAGCTACAGTGTCTTCTTTCTTTTTTATTACTATTAGGGGCACAGGTTAGTCCATTGAATTTGCTTTGTCGTGCTGCCTGTGCCTGATAAAGCATTTCAACTTACATTTTACCAGATATTTTTAATCAGTTCCAAACACTGAGCAGTTACTTTTGCATGTCTTTCAACACTTGACAAAGTCATTTAAAGTTCTCATGTGTAACATAAAACATCAGTATATACTTAGAAGAAATAAGTGGCTGCCTTTCAAGTGTGATGTAATATTTAATAATTTACATTTCTACACCCTCTTTAATGAAGAAATATAAAATTACATTAAATAAGCTTCCCAACCCACATGTGATACTACAGGTTTCTGTAATGCTTTGTTTTTACTGAAGTAAAGAGAAGAAAATATAGAAAATATCAATAATACAAAAACCTAAGGAAAACAATAGGATTGATTCACCTATCAACTTGGTAGACCCAAGAATATGATAAGATGGAGTCCTACAACAATAGAATATGGGGACCCTTCTTTCCTTAAGTAGCAGTGACACAGTGGGAAACTGGACCATCACAGCTTCTCTCGGTAATGAAGGAAGGTAATAAAGTTCATCATAATGTTCACTCTTCAGCATAAATGCTATTTTAATTAAACTCATTAATTTTTGTAGTGGACACAGAGTAAATGCTATCACTATCTGAGTAACAGACTATAGCAGTGTCTACAATGAATCTAGTACCTCAAAACACAGGAGAACCGTTTCTCATTGTGTTCATTAGTAACCATCTGCAACTGCCAGATTAACACTGCATCACAAGATTGGAATTTTCTGTGACTCTACCCCACAGGAATGGACAGACCTCTTGAGCCAAGGAGACAAATGAAAACAGCAGCCCCCTGGTGGAGGCTGTTTAAAGTGGCTCTCATGAAATTCTGGCTTTTAGTTGAGTAACCTCACTTAGGAATACAATAATGTTTGAGTAGAACAAAATTCTTATTAGTTTCCTTTCTTGTCTCCTGCAGGTATTATATATCATATAATAACTTCCATAAACTTCACAACCTCAAATTTAAGATTAGGATTTTTCATCCATCCTATTCTAAAATGTCACTATTCAAATAGAAAAATCTTTTCTATTTTCCAACCTAAATGTACTCACAGTAGTATTGCTTGGTTTAGTTTTATCTTTCCGTGACAAGAGGTTTTTTTTATTGACAGTTTTTTGTCTTTCTCTAGATGATTTCGTAGATTGCTACTCATATAACATTGTTTTAACACTTTTTTCTTCATGTCTTACGACAGAAATTTATAGGAAGAATTACTGTTTTACAGCATGATCTGAATATAGCAAGAAAAGAATTGTCTCCAGTACCTTTAGGGATTTGTTTTCATAGTTTGGGACTGGTTATTAGCCACTACCAATAGTTTTCTTACAGCATCAGATATATTCTTCTGCATCTCTGCAGCTTATTTATATCTATTCTTTTCAAGCACTCTCAGGAAATACTTGGAAGAATTTCCATAGCTAGAAAGCGGTACAAATAAATTTTGATTTTCTAAATAATAATACCATTCCTCACTGTTTATTTTGTGTGACTATTTCATAATTAATACACAGATAATCATTATTTAAAAGTGATTTGCCAATGAGATTGGTTGATTGTAGGTCAAGCCTACCTTACATTAGTATATTCACTGCTATCACTAAAGAGCTAGTGTTAGTTAAGGAATGGATGCAGTATACCCTCAAATGTCCAGGCACTGAAAATATAGCATGTATACAAATACAAACAGAAAGAGTAAAGTGCATCTAATATTTCTAAAGCTTTTTCTTTAAGGCATTTTTTTTGCTTGTCTTCAATATTAAATTATTACATAAGACATAATATATGATGAAATATAAGAAATATTGTTTACTGTAACCTTATCCTTCCTATTCAACTGTCTGTATAGACACACCAATGACTTCTGGGCTGTACTTTCAAAAACCAAGCTAACTTTTTCAAGAAGCCTTCATAGTTTTCTTTAAAGTCACTTGAATTCTTACCAGATTAAAAGAAACTATTTCATACTGAAAGCAATTATTCTATGCTACTTCTAACAGTGGAAGTGTGGTGGGTTGACCCTGGCTGGATGCCAGGTGCCCACCAAAGCCACTCTATCACTCCCCTCCTCAGCTGGACTGGGAAGAGAAAATATAACAAAAAGCTCATGGATTGAGATAAGGACAGGGAGACATCACTCACCAATTACCGTCATGGGCAAAACAGACTCAACCCAGAGAAACTGATTTAATTATTGGCAATCAAATCAGAGTACAGTAATAAGAAATAAAAATTAAATCTTAAAACACCTTCTCCCCACTCCACGCTCAACCCCTTAATCCAAAACTCAACTTTACTCCCAGTTTTCTCTGCTTCTTTCCCTAAAGCGGTGCAGGAGGATGGGGAATGGGGGATAATCACACATACACAGACAGTAAAGATCCTTGGTCCAGATTGTTTTAAGCAATAAAGAGCAAAGAATATTTATCATAATGATCACCATCAAGAGTAAAACCTGATCACAACTTAGTGGTCTCAGATCATCCTAATACTGATTTACTGAAACACTGTTCATCCAAGCCACCATTTTTCCATGGGCATATTATGGACATCAGAACAAAAAGAGGTCACTGAAAAGGAGTGTGAAACAAGAAGTATGGAATTGCTGTAGACAATTTGAAAAAGATGTCTTGCCTTAAGGCAACGTAAGCAGAAGGAGGAGAGTATCTAAAAAGTTAGATTTTTTACAAGGCCAGCATTACAGGTGGATAGAAATGAAAAGAAAAGAAAAATAGAAAGGGTCAGACTTGTGAAAGATGTTAAGGAGAAGTGTGAATTATTGCTATGAAACAGGAAGCAAGTACAATGATTAAAAGGTTGGAAAGGTGGCAATGGACAGAGTGATGAGCAAGCAAGACAATCTTGGTAGCTGTAATTTTTACAGGCTGGAGCAGGGCCATGAGGGTGTCAGGGATGGCAGAACAGAAGATGCTGCAGTACTTAAGAGTGAGCGCTCATGGAGTCAACAAAAAAGAAAAGGCCAGGCACTGGAAATGTTATGCAAGAAAAGTGAATGGATTAAGAAAGGGTTACAATCTGCGAGCTGCTGAAGTGGAACAAGCTGAAAGTGAATCCCAGGTTATGAGACTCTGACAAGGAGGGGGGTGGCGTTGTCAACATTGATGGAAAATGGGGAGGAAGACTGACTTGAAAGGAAAAGCAAACAGTTGGATTTTGCTGTATGCATTTAGTCTAGCTTGTTATCAAGATGTCATCCAGGAATAGATGGCTGAAAGACAGTCTGGGGTGTAGAGAAAAAGAGGAAGGGGAAGGGGAAGGGGACGGGGGGGGGGAGGGGAGGGGAGGGGAGGGGAGGGGAGGGGAGGGAAGGGAAGGGAAGGGAAGGGAAGGGAAGGGAAGGGAAGGGAAGGGAAGGGAAGGGAAGGGAAGGGAAGGGAAGGGAAGGGAAGGGAAGGGAAGGGAAGGGAAGGGAAGGGAAGGGAAGGGAAGGGAAGGGATGTTTTTTGAGCTTAATCTTCTGTTGGTGTTCCTTCCAGTGGGAACAAGAGCAACATATGTGATTGTTGGATTATTTTTCTTTAATGAAAAACCATAATTTAATTTCTATGGTAGTATAGTGAACATTAAAATTTAAATAAGGAAGTATATAATAAGTAAAACTCACCTAGATATCATGACAATAAGTTTAGTCAATACTTCTGGATTAGAACTTAAATTATTGATAACATTAAAGACAGCTATAAAAAACTCCTGATAGTGATTCTCATGTAGTTCTTATGGCCTTCAATGAATTCCTATGCTGTTGCACAGCTAAAATGTTTCTTCTTCCACTTTTCTCCCTTTCTTTTCATTTTTTCTTTTTCTTTCCTAAACATTAAAAATTTACTATCTTGTCTGAATACTAGCCTAATTGGGTTTTCACTTACATTGTTTTATATTGAAAGAGATTTCTCCCTGTATGAAAAATCCACATTAAAAAACAGGTTATCACTAGGAATTTATATTTTTTTTGACTATGTGACATCACATTAACAATGAAAATCAGATGACTACATGGTGTCTTCCCAAACCACCTGCTAGGTTTAGTTGCTGACCTAGACCTTGACTGTATGTGAATGCTCAAAAAGAGGTATAATTTAACAGAGATACCAAGTTATGTGTTTAACTGCAGCCAGTTTTGACAGGTAAAATATGATGTGTACACTGGGAAAAAAAGAAAAAAAAAAAAAAAAGGAAGAGAAAGAGAAAGAGAAAGAGAAAGAGAAAGAGAAAGAGAAAGAGAAAGAGAGAATGGAGTTATTCAGAGCCTCATTTTGCCACAATGCAAAAATGTGTCACACTGAGTGCAGGCTGATAACTGTAGATATATAGCAGAAGAGGCAAACTGAGTTGGTTTAGTTTGGCTGAAAGGAGTAGGAAACATAAAACCATATGTCTGTCAAAATCTGAACTAGTCAGTATAGATTCACAGTGTAGCTAGATGTCAAAAGAGAGATGTTACACCCTAGAAATATGTTTGTCTTCACTGGTTGTTAAAGTCTGAAGTTATGCACTAAGATATACACTTGTATTTTGCAGATAACTAAAATTCAGTAAGATGTTTCCAGTGAGATGCACAAGACTTGAGCAAATGTATATGTACTGACATATTAATACAGAAATGATGGACTTGTGTTTGTGATGAGGTTACCTAAGCTAAGGGAAAGATCCAAAGGCTCATCCCCCTGAGTAACTGTGAGGGGTGCACATCTTACAGGAAGGTGAATGGGAAGTGAATATTACCCAGTAGGATGGGAAGGGAAGATTACCCTGTAATCACTATGAAATGAGACTCAAGGTTAAGACCTTGCTACAAACCAGGTAAATAAGATATTTAAATACCAAAGGTTTGTGTCTTGACTGCTAGGCATTTGAAATTGTCTCAAAAAAAGGAGGAAGGGGAGATCTTTGTCTTTATACCGTTTTGATACAAAAGATGACTGGGGGCAAGCTGCACATAGTGACACACATATGTAAAGAAAACAAGTGTTACTATGTTTGTTGCTCACCCTGTGTAGCTCCTGACCCACACTGGATCAAAGCTATTTTGGATCTGCTCTTCCTGAATGTGATGAGAGGGGCCTGGAACAACAAGCACAGATTCTGCAGCTTTTGGCCTACAGGCTGGGTCTCATCTGTCTGAGCAAAAATGATATGAAGCAACATATACTGAGAGAGACAAACAGGTCTTTGGGTGTTTTCTGAGACTTTTTAAATGAAAAAGAGATTGAAACTGGGAAGCACTCAGGTCATAAAAATATCCCTGGACAAAACCAAAGCAGCTTTGAGATCTTTTAGGGATTTCTCAGAGCCAGCTCCATCCCCAGCATTTATTCAAAATTACATTCTACCCTGTTATGTGCTGACAGCATAGAACAAGTTTAAATTCATTATCCATTGGATTAAGACAAATAAGACACAAAAAATTAGTGAACCAGAAAATTTCATTGAATTTATTGGTTGCAATCACAATTGGCAGACAACTTGCTCTACAACTGTATCTGGTAGCTCATAAGGGAGAAAGAAAAGGAAGCATTAACCCATGCTTTGATCTTTTCCTTATCCTCCTCTGTCACCAGAAGGTTCCAATTGTGAAAGCCATTCCTGCTAGCTCTGATACTTTGAAGGATTATGTCCTCTCCTTTTGTCACTTCAAAACTGACTTTCTCCTGGAAGGTTTGGACAAAGATTAATCCTTACTAGGAGAAAGACTGCATGTGTTCTGGGCAAGTCACTTGGCTCCAGGAAAGATCTTGGTCTTGGCTTTTTCTCACACCGAAAAGTATCAGGCTCAACTGGGTGAGTTCCAAGAGCTCTGATATGACTGCCATGATTACCCGCAATTGATGATCTGTGGCCATTTCCTTTTGTTAAGTCCCTAGAAACATCAAGGGATATAAAAGTGCCCTAAACCAGATCAAAACAGAGCATGGATTTTAGGAATCTTGGCACCATTAAACTGTACAACTGCTATCTTGCATAATATGTATTCTTACTGTGGATATACACTTTTCCTGGTTTATTAAGCTCCTTTAGAGCTGGCTTGAATGCCCAGCCAGTCTTCTGGTTCATTTGGGACCCCTCTCACCACCCACACATTCAGAAGCCTGTAAATAGCCTGTGGAGCAGTAAGAGCTCTGACCTTATGGCTCCCTTTGGACACTAACATAAAATAAATAACCCACTACAACAGCAGAGTAAGTATTTATGAGTCCTTTGCAGGAGTCATACTCAGCATAGAGAACAGTATTTCAGTGAAACACTTTAGATCACACATGCTTTGTTTTATCTCCTTCCTAATCTTACAAATAAGCAAATCCTTTTTTGTTATGTTCACACTGTATCACAGTTTTAAAAACATTGAGCTAACTTGGGGAAAGCTCAAGCTGCTCCTGAAACATTTATTTCAGTCTAAAGTTTGGATGTTCTTTCACTTGTATAATCAAATGTCTATCAGTCAAACCTCTCACAGCTAAACTTATCTTATTCAAAATATGTCTCTGCTCTTGTTTTCACTCTGCCTGCATTAAGCCTAATGTAGTAGTCTGCTGGCCAGATTTGCAATATACACATCTTATTTCAAGTCTCTCCTTTATTCCCAGCAACTGTCATAGTTTTCCTTTTTTATTAGAGCAATATTTGTCTTACTTTAGTGGTTTAGTTTATTAAATCCAGCTGGTGTACCTATAATTTATTATTTTCCTATTCCCTCACTACTTTCTTTGTTATTTTGCCTTCTTTTCCCCAATATTTACCTTATGCATTTATATCTTTCTTCTGTTAATATGTGCTACCACCAGAATTTCTCTTCATTTTTGTTTCCTTATATTTTTCTCCTCTGGGATTTACCTTATTACTCTTGCCAGGTATTTGCATCACACTCACTAGTTTTTTTAATGTGTTGGTTTTAATATTTATTTTGTCTTGTCTTTTTCCTTCATGATAAATCCAATAAAGTCTCTCTCTGTTTCTCATATTGAAATCTATCTCACCACAGTATATAGGAAGTTTATAGTAATGACATGGCAACTAGTAGCTCAAACTCTTTCCTTCTTTCAACTAAAACATTGATGAAGTTGAGGGTTTCAGAGAAAAAAGCAAATGTTTGTACCACAGTCTTGCTGTCTTTGGTATTATTGTTTTTTAATACATCTGGAATCTTAGGTTTGTATATCATTACATGGGAAAAAGTGACATGGTGAGAACATGCAGGGAAGAGAACAGCTACCTCCGTTAGAAACTCAGAGGTTCTCCTCTTGATAGCAGGTCCCTCCACAATCTCGTCTCTTGTCGACCCTATTCTCTTACAGCCCCAAAAGAATGAAGAAAACACCCTCCTTAATGAACAGTGTGGCAGGTTCTGTGGACCTTGTTCTGACTGGAGAAAGGTGTTTTATGCTTTCTCATTACTACTACAGTTAAACTAATCCCAGTAATTAACTACTAAAGCTTAGTGACTAGTGCACTTGTAGAGATATGTATGGCTAAACTACAATTTAATCTATAAACTGCAATATTTGCCTAACTTGTAGAAGAGAGGATAATTTTCTTCTTTTCATAGGTTGTCTATGTCTACTGTCCTCATTACGAAAGAGCACTTATCCCTTTGACCTTATATTCCTTGAGGTAGCCAAGGAATAATTCCCTGTTTATGTACAGAGGGAAAAGATCATATTATGTTCTCCTTTGCTATTCTTCTTTTTCTTTCATTAATTCACTCTTCACTCTCATTCACTCTTGCTTTCTTCACAAATGCCAATAGAAATCTTACTATTGTGAGAGGACTGTCAGAGTGCTAATAGGTTTAGAACTCTGCATCAGTCAGGCAAAATGTTCTACCTCTTCACTTTGACTCAGGACATAAGCACCACATCTCCAAATATCACCAGTTCCAAGAAACTTTTAAACAAAGAGCAGCTCATTTGAGGAAAGGAGCTATTAGGAGCTTTTTAAAATCTGAAGAAGTATGAGAGTTCATTTTGTACCAGAGTTTGCAGCTGGATTATGGACAAACTTGAGATTCAAGACAGTTCTTCTACAACAACTATTTATTTACCGCCAGTGGAAAAGTGAATAACTTGAACTATGTGCTGTCCCAAATCAGTTGCATATTCCTCTTTCAAAAGGAGTTAAATTTTAATTTCACAGGTGTAAGAGGGAAGTGTTCCTGAAAATATTAATAACATGTTTCACAAAACAAGTTTGACTAAATTTTGCACTGTCTCAAGTGTGTGCTTGTCACCCAACTCCTGAACTTCTAAAGAGGGTATGTTCACCTCTGTGCTCCTGTATTGCCTCCTACTTAGGCTGCAGGAAACTTTGACAGCTCATCTCCAAAAAGAGAGATTCAAGGGCCTTACTGCTAGTTCAAGTCAAACCAGAGTAGCCCATTTTTGTTTTATACTACAAGAGGATGAAATGGTAAAACAAAAGTAACCTGCAGTTACTTTACTTTGAATGTGTAGAGGAAGGCAATGCCAAGATTAACAGAATGTGGAACAGGATTCTGCAATCCATCACTACCTTCGTCTCAGCTGGAGGTGGGGTTGTTGAACAGATGTGTCGGGATTTCTGCAGAGAAAGGAGAAAGAACCTGGACAAACACAAAAGGAAAGCACGCTCCATTGAAGGGTGTCTTGAGAGAGGGTGGGTTGAGAAGGACTCTGCTATGCCACTCAAACTATCCCCAGTCAATCAGTCCCTAGGACATTACCTACTCATGTTTTCATATTTGGCACAAGGTACAAAGTATCTGAGGGAAGCATCAGAACAGAAGGCACTTTATCCTTCTGTGTATCAAGTCTGTCTACAATGCAAAATGAAAAGCAGTCTAATTCTCAGTATTTTAAGAAGTTTTTATCTCTGGTTTTGGTGCATGACACAGCCTTCACACTGATTGTAGATTTCTGTTTAGTTCGATAGATATAAGTAGGCCAACAAGGTTTTATGAACCATGTCACCATAAATTCAGAAAGAAACTATGTATGCAGAGTGTATAGAACTAGCTCACAGAAACATCTCAAGGCTTCTTATGTCAAGCTCAAGGATGGTTTTTATTTTTTTTTACTTAAAGGCAACATGGCTTCAGAACTAGGGAACTTAACAAGAAGCAGATGGTCAAGGTTAACATAGCAAGACACTACTAAAGAATTAAAAGACCAACTTCCAATGTATTGGACAAATTGGTATGGTAGGTTTCATATATTGATTACATATATTGCTATGTCTGGAGTCAAAGATTATTCAGGAACTTGATTAGAAAATGTACCTTTCAGCCATATTGCTTTCAGCTTATCTAAACTGACACTTCAAGCCATGACTATACATAATGAGGCAGAAAAGGATTTCTAGAATTTTATTAATTTGCTTCAGGTAGTGGAGTTTGACTAAAAAGTAAAGTGTTCAAATATACACCATCTTGGTCATTGCTATTTGCACTTTTCAAGCACTTGGTACGTCTTTCCTTCCAGAGGCTTGACATTTCTGGGCATGAAATAAATATGAATGTATAAAACTTCATGAAAAAATATGAATAATTATTAGGAGTGGAAGTTGGGAAGCAGGAATTTAATATCACTTCTGTATTTTCTTTCGGAATATGAAAGGGAGAAATGACAGCAAATGAAAGCTGTCTCTCTTGCTGGAGTGGTCATAACAGTGACAGTGGGGCATGGACTCAGCAGCTTGAAAACTCTGAAAAAACAGAGTTCTAAATATGAGTATTACAATATTTCAGACCAGGCTATTAATTTCCTGCCTATATGTCAATATTTCTTTCTGTTTGGCTCCTTGATGTGGAGTACTTTCCAAATAGTATCCATCTGATTAACGATACGTTTTTTTCATCAGTGTGAATAAGCAAATTAATTGTGAAAGCAGGATCGTTGTTATTTTCAGGTAGTAGTGGGATTGGATATATTACTATTTGCACATCTCTAGAACCAACTGCATTATGTATAAATTGGAATTTGATTTAAGCATCTAATTTATAAATATAAAACTTTAAACCAAGACTTTGGTTTAAATTTCCAAGCCATGATTAATAAATCTGCCTAGTAAATCAGTCTTTTTTAACAAATAAACTGGGTTTCATAAAATAGATCTTAATACCCAGAGTATATGAAATCCTGACGTATAAATCATGGATATGACTTAAAATCAGTCATATTGCTTATAAATCAGCAATGCTACTTTAAAAAGTGCCATGTTTCTGAAAAAGGTGCAAGACAAATGTTCCTTGCTTTATATATGTATATTTAATTTAGGTATTTAAAGTGAAAGCAATTATAAAGCTCCTTCTAAAATGGTTATTTGAAAAACAGCACCTTAAAAAGATGATAGACTAGAGGGGGAATTTTATTGGTATTCATAAATGTGCACCTTGCCATTTGTAACTGTCTTTGTACTTTCCCCTCTGCACAGGCTGCCTATCAGAGTTGTAGTATGCTGTCAAGATTGTTGCAGGTCTGATGTTTGTTTTTCTCCTGTTTGCTTTTTTCAAATATGCCCTTGCCAGCCTCAGTAGCAAGAGATGGATGCTTTAGTTTATTCATTCCCAGATGCTATTTTAGAGGCTGGGGCTAAACCACAGTTTGCAACCTCCAACTTTGAGTGGGTGAAAAAAAGTGAGAGAAAGAGATTAACAGATTCTTAAAAATACTGAAAGCAATAATTTTTTTCTAATATTCTTCCGTGATTTTCTGCTTTTCTTGTGCTTTTTGGGAGCATTTGTGAACAACCCCATATCCTTCAGTCAGCTACTCAAAGCATAAGTAAAATACCAACATTTTACAGCTGACTTTGGTGTACATAGGAAAATTCAGACAATTATTTCCCTAAAGTTCTTAAGCATTTAGGTTTGGTGTGATTTAGTTTTGCATTTTGGATGATGGCTTTTTTGTGTTTGGTTTTGAGGAAGGGAGAGCTTCTTTTTCAGTTAATAGGAAATAAGTGTACCATATAAAATTATGAACTATAATTACTTCAAGTCAAATTTGTATGAGATAAATATAGTCATTACAATGCTTTCATCACTGCTCCTTACAGTTATATATACCAGTTTTCAACTCAAATGTTATAAAACTCTTTCCATATACATAAGCAGATACTTTCTTTCATTCTCCCCATCTAAACCATAACATCTCATACACAGCTCAAACTGATGAATTTTTCATTTGAGATGGTAAAGACTCAAGTTCTCACCTTCATTCACTCTGTACTTCTCCCATGCTGGACCAGCACCCTGACCAGAAAGCTACTAGAGGGAGTAACAGACTGAAACAAATGCCTTTGAGTTTTCTGTGCTTTAAATGGCATATGTGTTATATTAAAATCTAATTGCTGAAAGGTTTAAAATATATCCCCAGACAAAACTGGATTTTTGGGACAGACACATATGGTCTGCTCTAGATTTCTCTTTCTTTTACTCCAGTACAAATTCTTAAGCACCATTTCTTCTTCTCTGTAACCAGTGCTCTCATTGGAAATGTTTAAAATGATTGAGAACTTCTGCCAAAAATATTTTGTCAAAAACCCCAAATCTTATCAAGTTTTATGTAAAGCATATTTAATCCATCCCACAAATTTCTTTTTCTTCCTTTCATATAACTAAAATTAAAAACCAAACAAAAAAAATGTTCTAAGTTTTGGTAGATTTTTGCTGCAGTATTTAATCTGTTGGGTTTAGATCTTCATATCCTTTCTTTTTTTTTTTTTTTTTTTTTTTTTTCCAATGACTGTGAATATCCTTACACCATGAAGAGTCCTAATAGTCAAGTTCTCAGTTTGCCTGGGTCAGTTTTTCTTCTTTTTTGTGGGCACAGTTGGTGTCGTATTTTTTCTGCAGTTATTATCCAGGAGACCAGGTGCAAAGCTGATACTATTATCAACCTGGAACTAGAGAAATGGAATTTAATAGACAAAGTTTAACCATGTAATTTTGTCTGTTTAGTGCGATGATATGGTTCTGTCCCTCTCACTGGGATGGTGCAAGGATATAAACAAATCTAAGTTCTTAAGAGAGCTCATTAACCCAACAAAGACCTATACTCACAGAACAACCATCTTTTCTGTTTTCCATGATCTTGTTGCTAAGGCACACACAATATACCATAAATCTGTTCTTTATGTGTGTGTGTGTGAATGATCCATGTCCTTCTAGTTACTGTGCTTATCCTCCTTATGACTCAGTGTGCCCTCTGTAAAATGCAGATTATAACAACGTTTTGTAATTTTTTTTTTCTCCAGGCTTTAATTTATCCACTTTGGTTTTTTATGATCTGCTTTTGGTATATCCACAATACAAGTAAATGTCTTGCCGAGGTCCCAGATATATTGAGCACATTAGCTTATAAAGGGGATTCCTGGTCACAGCTGCCTGTCTAGTTTCTACAGAAGAGACAATAAATAACAGTTGTCCCACACTGTTGTTTTTTTTAAATTAATTTTGTGTTATTGTGATCAGAAATAATTTCCTGGATCAATACACCATACAACAAAAATATTGTGAATTTGGGAGAGAAGAGAGAGGGGCAAACACTAAGCCAGTAAAAGGCAAGTTCACTAAGGTAGTTTATAGGGTATGCCCGCATTACAAAACTGGTACTAAGGGACAGAAGCTGAAGAGTAAAGGAACTTCCAGGAAAAACTTGATTTTGATGATGTGAATGTTTTGGGAAGGTTTACTTCAGACTGAAGGAGTCTCTCTAACAGGCTGAATGCACATCAACAAGTAGGGTCTGTTGGGTGACTCCTTCCACTCAAATTCTGTTGTACTTTCACCCAGGAGAAATGAGCTTCATGTGTTCTGAGATTAACCCTCTGGTGTTAATCAAGGTATGACATGTAGGACAGGTAAAAGGTTATCTTTCAAAAGCAAATACTGAGTATTTGGCTGAGTAAGGACCTCCTGGGCAAACAAACACAAGAGGGAATGAGTAGGCAGTGAAAGCAGGGACACACATCTTGGGAAGAATATAGAGATACTGCCTGGGAGTGTAGGGATGGGATCAGGAAAGCTACGGCACAACTGGAGCTAAATTTGGCAAGGGATCTGAAGAATAATAATCAGGACTTCTATAGGTGTGTTAAACAAAAAAGGAAGACAAAAGAATTTGTACCCCTTGCCCCAGTAAATGAGATGAGATCTTGGGACAACTGACAAGGAGAAATTTGAAGTACTCAACAACTTTTTTGACTCATTTTTCACTGGTAATTGCTCTTCCCACATGTCTGAAGCCCCTGAATCTCAAGGCAGGGACTGGGGGAATGGAATCCCACCCATTGTAAGAGAAAATAATGTTCAAGACCATCTGAGGAACCCAAACATACACAAGTTCAGAGGACTTAGCTGATGCAGTTGCCAAGACACTCTCCATCATATTTGAAAAGTGATGGCAGTCAGGCAAAGTCCCCAGTGACTGGGAAAAGGGGAAATGTCACACCCATTTTTAAAATGGGAAAAAGCAGGACCCTGGAATCCGTCAGCCTCACATCTGTGCCCAGTGAAATGATGGAACAGATCCTCCTGGAAGATATATCAAAACATATGGAAGACAGGAAGGTCATTAGAGACAGATAATGTGGATTCACCAAGGGCAAATTGTACCTTAGTAACCTGATGGCCTTCTACAATGGAGAGGCTGTGTTGGTGGATAAGGAAGAGCAACTAATGTCATCTACCTTGACTTCTGTAAGGCCTTTGACATGGTCCCCACAAGGTCCTCATCTCTAAATTGAAGACATACAATTTTGATAGATGGACAATTTGGTGGTTAAGGAACTGACTGAATGACCACATCCAAAGAGTGGAAGTTAACAGTTCATGGTTTAAATTTAAATCAGTAGCAAGTGGTGTCCCTTAGGCTATGTATTTGAACTGGTACTGTTCAGTATCTTTATTAATGATATAGTCAGTGGGAATGAACACACCCTTCATGATGCCATTCAGAGAGACCTTGATAGGCTTGAAAAGGGCCTATGTGAACTTCATGAAGTTCAGCAAGGCCAAGCGCAAAGTCCTGCACCTGGATCACAGCAGTCACCAGTGTCAATACAGACTGAGGGATGAATGCATTGAGAGCAACTCTGTGGAGAAAGATCTGCAGATATTGGTAGATGAAATATTTGAATATGAGCCAACAATATGTGCTCAGAGACCGGAAAGCCAATCATATCCTGTGCTGCATAAAAAGAAACATGGCCAGTAGGTCGAAGAGGGTGATTCTCCTCCTCTACTCCACTCTGGTAAGACCCCACCTGTCATACTGCATCCAACTCTGGGGGCCCCCAGCACAAGAAAGCCATGGACCTGTTAGAGAGATTCTAGTGAAAGGCTATGGAAATGACCAGAGATCTGGAACACTTTCCTCATGAAGAAAGACTGAGTGAGTTGGTGTTGTTCAGCCTGGAGCAGAGAGTGCTCTGGGGACACCTTATTGTAGCTTTTCAATATATGTAGGGGGTTTATAAGAAAGGTGGAAAAAGCCTTTTTTTCCAGGGACTGTAGTGACAGAACGATAGTCAAGTTTTAAACTGAAAAAGGATAGGTTTAGATTGGATATAAGGAAGAAATGCTTCATGAGAAAGGTGGTGAGACAGTGGCACAGGTTGCTCAGAGAAGTTGTGGATGCCTCATCATTGGAAGTTTTCAAGATCAGGTTGGATGGGTCTTTGAGCATCTGATCTAGTGAAAGGTAGCCCTGCATGTGTCAGGGGATGGCAACCTCAAGCCATCCTACTCTTATCAGCTTGATGCCTGAGCCAGCAATAGACGCCCAGCACCTGGAGAGAGATCACCTGTCAGCAGGAGAGAACCTGAAAAACCACACAATGGTATTCCAGCCACTCCAGTCAGTTAGTCAGCTTCATCGGGGCCCAACTTAAATGCATCTATGCTAATGCACGTAGCATGGGGAATACAGAAGAGGAGCTAGAGACGTACACATGCTTGCAAGACTATGAACTTATTGGCATCATAGAGACGTGTTGGGATGGCTCCTGTGACTGGAGTGTTGGAATGGAAGGATACAGGTTCTTTAGGAAGGACAGGCAGGGGAGATGAGGAGGGGGTGTTGCCCTCTATGTCAATGACCAACTGGAGTGCATGGAGCTCTGCCTGGGGATGGATGAGGAGCCAATCAAGAGCTTATGAGGCAGAATTAAAGGGAGGGCAGGGACAGAGATTTTCATCTACCTGCCCAGATGAAAATCTAATAAAAATTGCATATTGAAAATTTGATTTCTGGACTGTGTACTCACTAATTTTGCATATACTACACTCAGACTCTCATCTTGTGCACTTGTCTCAAGAAAGACAGGGTAAGTGACAGCTTGTAGTGGATCTGGATACCATGATTTATTTAAAAACCAATGAGACTAGAGATACTTGATTACATCAGACACACAGTAAGAACACAGCATTGTGTTCAGTCCAACTCAGCTTCTTTTCCCTGCTGGGAAACTTGGGCAGCAGGTCATATCAGTTCATGCTATACCTCTGCTCAGTTACCAGTCTTGGGCATCACTGGCCAGGGTGCCTCCCTGGGGGTCTCCCAGCTTTCACTTTCATGCATCTCTGTGATCTTGGGGATTTCTCCTCACTTCCAGGGTCTTTCCTTCAGCCAGAGCAAAAACAAGACCTCACCGCCACCTTTCTGAGGCTACTTATTTCCAAGGCCATTTTTTCTTTTTGTGGACCCTTTTTTTCAGCACCAGCTCTTCTGTTTGGCATCCTAAGCCCCCCGTTTCCCTTAACTAAACAGTCTGTGTGCAAAAAGCAAAACACATAATCATCTGCCTAACCACTGGTTCTCTCTCATGTCTTTTTATTATCTTAAAGATTTGGTATATGCTAAGTCTGTTTAGTTCAGGCATTTCAGAAATTTATGATCAGCCCATACCAGCTCCATCTAGCAAATAGCAGGCTTCTTTTTGGGAGTTCAAAAGTTCAGTTCTGAGTACTCACACTCACATATATATATATCCAATTATCTGCCTCCTGTTAGCGTTCAGTTTAACGCCTACGACACAAGTATACCACCAGATAAAATTCACTTCAGCATCATTTCAAGGAATGATACAAGTAAATATCTTCTAACAATGGGAATGATTCAATTCCCAAGTGAATGAAGAAAAAGTTCCTAAAGGTCAAATTGTGCTGATTCCACAAGTGGAGCAAGATTACTCTTTGGGAAAAAAAAAAAACCTCTACTGTGGCAAAAAATGATAACAGTCATAAGTCAGAAGACAAGCTTTCGGTGAATGTTTGAAGTGTATGTATTTATGCTGTGAGAACAGCACAGAAGATAACGCTTATGAATGAGATGGAAAAAGAGTGCCTCAAGGTGAGCCAAAAAAGATTTTGCTGAAAATTTAAAGCCCTAGAAAGTTTTATAAAAGAGGAAGAAAGGATGGATAAAATGTAATTATCATTGTGCTTTCATGCTTCTTCTGTCAATTCTTATTTTACTTTGGTCCTAAAACAGCTGGGATAATGAATGCTTGTTTCTAGAAGATTGATTGCTGTCAAGGATAGATATTTGCCATGAGTAGCAAGAAAAAAATCCTTTACCTAATGACTGTACTTATTCATACCACAAACAGAGTAATATCTACAAAATCTTTCATTTGGTTTGTAACTGCACATGAACTACTTGTACTTGATTTTTGAAAATATCTATTTTTTATTACATGATTTATCAACAATAAATGTTTTTAATATATACCATGAGAAAGAAGACAGATTTTTTAGAATAGTGAAGGTTACTTGTGTATGATTTTGGATTTAATATAGCTCTAAATTTTCACCTACTGTTTTTTATATTTTTTTTTAATTTTTATGCAATCTTTTTGAATAACAGGTAGCACAGTGATTCAGAAACTGCTGGTCTTCTTGAAATGTGCTGGAATTTTCCAGAGTAAGGACTACTGGTTTGGTTGCAAAAGCTTGTGTACAGAAAGGTGGTTTTGCACCTGCTATTTCAGTCCTCTCCTCTCTACAATATCCCACTAACTTCAGTGAGAAACTTGTCGTTGCAAATTTCATGCGAATAGAACTCAGTGAAAGATGGAAAGCTTATCAGAATTAAAATTTACCAAAGACCATTATAGTTTTATACAAAATTAAATACTGCTGTATAATCACTGACAAAAGGTTCAGTTGTGTGTTTATAATTGTGTAAATTTTTTATTCTAAAATGTAAAAGCTGCCTCAGATGATTGATTAAAAAAGGACAAATCAAAACCCTAATAATGATGGAAAACAATAATTAACCTCAATAAGAAAAGTCAGATCTAAGCAGATGGAGGAACATATGCTAACTAAAAGCAGACGTAATTCACTATGTGAAGAGAAATCAATAAGACCTAGAATTTCAGATTCTCTTTCTGATTATTTTACCTTAAATATATTGCAAAATATTAAGTTACAAATATGAGCACAATTTCACAAAGTACCCTAGTAGTGAAATAATGTAGTATGTCCAGGTAGATAAAGCCTCAGCTGCAATGAGCCTTAAATGATGCCTTAAGTGTATTGCTGAACTGAGGATAAAACAAGGTAGAGAAAGGTGTTTGCTGTAGCTTATTATGATTAGCCTGTTTTACCTATCAACCTCCTATTCATCAGTATTTCAGTTTAAACCCTTTTACTATAATTTCCAGCAATTGTTACTTCAGTATTGCAAAAAAGAACTTTTGTCCAAACTTGACCAACTTTGCAGCCACTGATAGAATACTAAGCAAGCAAAATGGTGACCAAAAAAGAGGCCACACCAAGATAAGTCACAAACAAATCAACAAATAACCCTACCAAAAAACCCAAATCACATCTGTTTTCTGCTCATTTTGAAAAAGTTTTTCAAAAATTCTCTGTTGTTCTAGGGACTGGAATGTTGTTTTATTACTACTCAAAGTATCAGGGTCCAAGTTTGATCCCCCTGAGATGAATAGAAGGGTTTATTGTTTTTTTTTTAAATCTGGTTTTCAGTCTGCATTTTCTAAACTACTGATTCTGTTGAAAGAAAGGGAGGAGAGCAAAACAAATAAGCAATTAGTCAAAATTTCAACTGTATCTTGGCAAAGATTTTGGATATAGATTTTTCTGTGAGGAGGGGATCATAAAACAGTTTTCACTCTCATTATCAGTTGCAGAAGCTTAGAGGAGCAAGAAATACTGGATATGTTAATTCTTGTAATTTAATTAACACTACTGATTTCCATTACCATCCTCCTCACACTTAGTTACACATTCATCTCTCACCTCCAATGAGAAATGGATACCTTTAGGAAAGAGATTAAAAAGTGAGGAGTTGGAGCCCTGCAGCTCATAGTTATGGGCCCATGCTGATTTCAAGGAACAATTAGAAACAGTCTCTGTTATGTTACCCTGTGTACACATTTTTATGAAGTGTATAAATCTTACTTCAAAAGATTCACAGTGAAATTATTTGTGTGGAGTATTTCTTCTCCAAAGCTATCTTCAATATTCTATTAAATAAATATTGAAAAGTCCTTTGCAAAGGGTCATAAAACCTTAGCATGATTCAGTGTTATAAACAAAAGTGCCAGATTGTGCAGTTCTGAAACTATTTGAAATCGAAGAAATTCAGTATTAATCAATAAAGTTAAGAGCTCTGGAGAGGAGAACTTCAAACGTGTTGTTTGTCCTGTGTGAAACAACAGAGCTGACATCACTTCATATGTGAAGGTAATTTAATCTCTGTGAACAAGACAGATAAACACACTATTCTTCTTTTTGTTCTTTAATCTGTGTGAGTTGAAGCATAAAGCCACTCTCAGACATAATACTGTTTCCATCTACCTAATATTTCATTTACAGGACAAACACATGAAATTGGAAGGAGTTTCCTCTCTTAACAGTTCCAGATCTTTGCTGTCACAGATAATTGTCATATATGTTTCATTCCTAAAATAATTCATTTTAAGAACCTTTAGGAGTTTGCTTGTTTTGCACTGCTATTGATAGAAAACTATTCCAAATCCCTGTTCCTCTATTTCTTAGAAATGAGTTTAGCCTTAATGCTGGGACTGCGTTTGAATGCCTTTAAATAACATGTAAAAGGATAATTTACTGTTGCTGAAGCAATTCATTCTATTTCCCGTTTAACTCTAGATTTGTTTTCAGATCATTCTTTCTTTCAAAAACTGGTTTTAAGGTCTTCTGTAATCCAGATGTATTTCTGCCATTTGATATCATCACAAACTCCATAGAATTATTAAAAGAAAAATTGCTGCCAGGCCAGAAATAGTATGACTCATGTATGCTTGGGATTAGGATGTTGTGTCTGATTTAAGCACGTGGTAGTCTATGAGGTTTGTTCTCACCTGGCATAATTCATAAATTTCTCTAGAAATATTAGTCAATCCACCCTGTCCCCATGTTTGACATTCTAAATGCAGAATAATACAGTAAGTGTAGTTCCTTATTGTGTCCTTCTATATGAAAAATATAAACCACAAAATCAATTTTTGCACTGAGCAGCAGCCCCAGTCAGCATTACAGGTCAATTTAGATTAGTGCCTGCTAATCCAAAATCCACTACATCTACATAAACACAGTATTCTCTACAGAACCTCTCAGACACCTGACATTAGAAGGGACTCTTTCCAAAACAATGTCCTGTGCAATTACATGGACATCTCTCATAAACATAATTTGCAAATTTCCAGTGGTATCAATGGGATATTTAATCTTAAAGGACTGGAAAGTCAACTCTCCTAACAGTTAAGCAAGATCTTCATCTCCTTAACAGAGTACTTGAAGTTTTATGGCGTAAAATACCTAGAAATTCCATAAATGCATTTTAGTTTGGTTTATATTTGCTGTATTTCTGATAGTGTATTTAGATGTCTTCATGTACTGGAATTTAACTTCTCTTCCACCTTACCGCCTAAAAGTCAACAGGAGCATACAAGTGTTTCAGAAGAAATCAAAGTCTGAAAAAAACAGTATAATTGTGACTCTACTTAGAAGTCTGTAAAGAAAAAGATACAAATGCACTTATTTTAGTATTTTTCCAATGGTTAATTGCCTTAATTTTAGAAAATATATTTATATTTTCTCATTTGAAATGTTCTAGTTACACCTTTTATCCAGTGATTCTTGTTCCTCCTTTATCAAGAAGATTAAAGAGCTCTCTGGCATTCAGTACTTTCTCTCTACAAAGGTGCTTGAACATTGTATTCAAGGCACCTTTCAATCTTTTCTTTGCTAAGACAAATAGACAATTTGTTAAGTTTTCCGTTAAAAGACACTTTCTCCAGCTTGAATGACTTGAAAGCTTCTTTTTTTTGACTTGCTTTCTATACTCTCTCCGATTTGTCAACTGTGTTTAAGGACTGTGGTATCACAAGTCTATGCAGAAAGCTGGTATTAATTGCACTTATTCTGTATGTGGAGTTAATAGCTTTTTGTTATGCCCTAAATTATATTCTTAAAGAACCAGCTAGCTTTTTGGTATAGAATTATCCTGGTAATTAATTTTCAATTCCTTGCACATTATCACTGTATTGGGCTTGCATGTCAAGGTTTTGGTAGTAGGGGGGATATAGGCGTAGCTTTCTGTGAGAAGCTGACAGAAGCTTCCTCTATGTCTGATAGAGCCAATGCCAGACAGCTCTAACACAAACCCACCACTGGACAAGCCCATCAGTGATGATGGTAGCACCTCTGTGATAACATATCTAAGAAGGGGAAAAAAACACTGTGCAAATATAGCTGGAGAGAGGAGTGAGAATATGTGAGAGAAACCACTCTGCAGAGACCAAGGTCAGTGAAGAAGGAGGGGCAGGAGGTGCTCCAGGCACGGGAGCAGAGATTCCCCTGCAGCCCGCGGTGCAGCCCATGGTGAGGCAGCTGTGCCCCTGCAGCCATGGGGGGTAACGGGGGAGCAGATCTCCACCTGCAGCCCTGGGAGGAGCCCAGACCAGAGCAGGTGGATGCCCGAAGGAGGCTGTGACCCCATGGGAAGGCCATGCTAGAGCAGGCTCCTGGCAGAATCTGTGACCCTGTGGAGAGAGGAGCCCACGCCGGAGCAGGTTTGCTGGCAGGACTTGTGACCCTGAGGGGGACCCACACTGTAGCAGCCTGTTCCTGAAAGACTGCACCCCAGGGAAGGAACCCAAGCTGGAGCAGGGGAATAGTGTGCGAGTCCTCGCCCTGAGGAGGAAGAAGTGGTAGAGAAACAGATGATGATCTGACCACAACTCCCATTCCCTGACCCTCTGCACAGCTGTAGGGGAGGAGGTAGAGAAAATGGGGAGTGAAGTTGAGCATGGGATAAAAGAAGGGATGGGGGGAAGGTGTTTTAAGAGTTAGGTTTTATTTTTCATTATTCTGATTTGATTGGTAATAAATCAAATTAGTTTCCCCAAGTCGAGTCTGTTTTGCCTGTGATGGTGATTGTTTAGTGATCTCTCCCTGTTCTTATCTCTGCCCTCGAGCCTTTTGTTACACTTTCTCTTCCCTGTCCTGCTGAGGAGACGAGTGGTAGAGTGGCTCTGGTGGGCATCTGGCATCCAGCCAGGGTCAACCCACCACAATCACCTTTAAGAGCATTTTCAGGATGCCACTTTCCAAGATACACCCTCTAGACATTGAGTTGTTTGGTATATATTGTGTTTTCAGTGATCCATAGGAGTTAAAGTTTAATTTGCTGCCAGGATCTTTCTGGAGTAAACTAGCAAGTTACCCCCAAAGCAAAATGCGGGTGTGATTCTGAAGGTGGTATAGATGAAATTGCACCATAACTGATTGCTTTGTCCTATGCACATATATATCTTCAGTTTTGTGCAATAAAAATATTAGCCTGACAGTATATATTACAGCTACTTATCTTGATTAAAACTGAAGGAAACATACACAAAAAAAATAATTTTATCAATTCTTATAGTGTGAGGACAATCTAAGTGGGCAACTTCTAAACAATTCAGGGATCACTAACTGAAGAGGACAGAGTTAACAGCTGCCTTAAGAGTGCTTGTTTTCTCATGTTTGCCACAGTTAAAGATATTAAAAGGCAACTGTATTTTCTTAGAGTACTCCATTGGGAAGGAGTTCATAGATGTTTCCCCATTTGAAATTACTTTTTTTGAGAAGTGCTTTTCATTCATTCATTCATTAAGTCATATATTATGTGCTACACTGATACTATATAGCATTAATTTTAAAATCAGAATGTCATTTCATGCTGTCAAACATCTGATAAAAGTCTAATTATTAGATATATACTTCTAATTTTATATATTAAAAAAAATACTAACATCAAGGAATGACAAGACCAGTTTTCCATTAAAATGTATTAACACATAACTATATCCATGTACTTTATTTCTCAATCAATTTAGTCCTTAGATTTTAAATTATTTTCCTTTGGATTGCTCTCAGTGTAAAAGTTACATTTATCCCATCACATTACTTGTTTTGTTCATTTGTTTTTAATTGCCATAGTAAAATACTTCTTTGATTTCCTTGATATACTCAGATATATTTAGAGCGAAGACAGGCAAACTATTGATCTCCTTAAGTTACTTTTTCTGGTTTCTAACAGTAATGTAAATTTTAATCAGAGTTGTTCTCCATGGCCATGGGAGTACCCTGTTTTGTCTATAAAAAGATTAATTTGAAATAATGCACAACCTTTTGTGCAAAACCAAACTGGTTTTTTTTCTCCAATGACATTGTACTCATATCTATGTATCTCCTGTTTCAACAGATAGCAAGCACAGGATAGACATTTAAAACACAAACTTTCATCTTCAATTAACATAGTTTCTCTTTGAAATTCTGGCACACATGGAATATGTTCAAGATACATCCTGATGTGAGGCTCCAGCAAACCACCAATAACCTACTTTTCACTGAAGCAAATTCAATATATATATATATATTTTTTTTTAACATTAAGATGGGGGAATGATGAATTTTTGCTGTTAAAACTGCATAATACCCCCAGAACTTTGAAACTTTATTCCTTCAAGGTTTCACACAGTGTTCTGGACTGCCAAGGATGGCATAACTGACGGAAGTTAAAGCAGTGTCTGTGTAATCCACTAGCCTTTTTGTGCTATGATCTTTTCCTAAACTTAATCCAAAGGGAATGTGAGAAATTCTCAGTCCCAACCACAGAGCCTGTCTTCTTAAATTAAGCAGCAGAAAATTGTGCTTTCAACTCTCAAAGTCCCCTGTGTTTCCACCATTGCAAAAGCAAGGGGCTGTGAAACACTTAGCATCAGAGGAACGGGCAGGCAAGGGTGGATAGCAGGGCTGAGGAGTGGCTGACGCACAGGCACTGTAGGTGTCTTTGCCAAAGAATTTCAGCTGCAGTTCCAACTTAGGCAGGTGGGAACAAAATATAAAGATGAAAGTAGAAGGAGGGTTTGAAAGCAGCACCTAGGTGGGAATCTTGCATGCAGTCAAGAAAAGAAGTACACTAAGCAGAAATGAAAGTACAGCCTTGATGGGGAAGAGAAGGACCTTGAACATGACTAAAGGGATGGTAAGCAGTGAAAGAATTTTAATTGGGGAGTTTCATGGCCTGAGCTTCAGGAGATAAAACTGACTTTCACAGCACTATTCTGGAAGGATTTAAGTGGAACAAAGCAAATAGCCTGGCTTTTATCATAACCTGTGCAATGGTTAAATGGAGTTTTATGTATGTCTGTTATCCTTATCTTTATAATGATATTTTAAAGGACTTGGGGAGGGGTCAAAAGAGAGAAAGTGTTTTCTGTGCTATGTGAAGGATATATTCTGGGGGACTGTCTTTCTAAGCTGACCATCAGAGCAAAAAATATTTGGGATTTGAAAACACTGTCCAGCACACACATTAGAACCCAAGTAAACAAAGAAATCTCAGCATGGAGGATAATAAACTCCTCTCAAATTGTATCATGAACACAGCAGATCATGATCGTGTTTTATAAATCTAGTCCTGACGAAACCACAAAACCTTCACCCACTTTGCTAAAGTAATTCTATTACTGACAACTTAAATAAACTCTTGATTTTTTTCCCTGAAAGCCCATATATAGCATATTTGTCATTTAAAAATACACATTACTTTTTGTACTAATGGGTGTTATACAATTAAAGAAAAAACTTCTCCACTCATGACAATACAGAGATGTAATAGTCTATAATGGCTATGAAACAAAGGCAACACTGGAATTTCAAGTTAATTAAATCTTCAGGTAGTTCACTGACTGAATCTTACAATTATCATATTAACACACCTTATAGTTAAGGACCTCTACCGTAACACATTTGACTTCCTAATTCATAGCTTCCACAAGCATGCTCATGTTTCAGCCTAGAGCAATTTTGCTATGGATGATTTGTTAAAATCAAAAGACGTTTAAAAAATAAATCCTGACATTAACTGAGATGGTGCAATTCAGAAAAAAAAAAAAAAAAGTTCCTACATTATAAATATAGAGGGTCTGAAGTCATAAAACATACCTTTGTCAGTGTTACACTACTATCCATTCGAAGGAGACAACATTTTTCAAATATTATGTCTATGGCTGCCCTTGTTATAAAAATGACTGGCAGGAAGAGCTTGGCCTCTTTGAAGGCTTGCTGGACTCTTTAAATCTCATGTCTTTGTCTTTCATATTGGGCTTTCTCTGACAATCTTGATTTAGTTTCAGACCTCAGATATATCTTGTATTTGTGATGTATTAAAAATAATAATAAACAAGTAACCAAGCAGTCAAGAGTCTGTGTATGTAGCTGTCACCAGTTTGTATATATTTGGATTATATACAAATGGCAAATGCCTCTGCATTCAGTGTAACCTGGTTGACTCATTATTCTAAGATCCATAAGAAATTTTTTGCATTGTAAAAACAAATCTGGTAAACACTCAATTCCAATCCATTTGTTACTGATATTCTGGCATTTGGTTCTGATCATAATAAAGCTAGGTAGCAATTTACAAAGCATTCTTTAAAGTACATCAAGTATTTGAGGACTGATTCTCACTAAGACCAAATATCAAGAATAAAATTGAATCCCAAGTCTGGTGAAATCACAAGTTTTGTCATGGTCTGCACAGGGAATGCAGGCCTGGAGAAGGCAGAAAAGGTAATCTATATGCAGATATATTAGGGCTTGTCTGCTACTGATGCATCCTCGCAGGAGTTTACATCTAGACTAATGTGAAGCCTCACTACATGCTTTTCCAGTTTCAAGCCAAACAGATAAATGTAAACTACTAACTCTAAGGATATTTTCTTTCTGTTTTACTTCTCTATTAAATATTTATCTGATGAACATAGACCATTTGCACTGAAAACATCAGCCAGTTTAAGATACGTGTGGGTTAAGCAAGTCCTATTTGGTTTTATATTAGGACAGAAGTGTAGCAAAGCATTCACACAGGTTTCAGATAGTAAAGTACATGTACAATACAGATATACAAGCTGTACAACAGCTGCTTGTACATCTCTCCACACACTTCAACTCCAGTTTGTCTTTCCTTTGCTAGAGATGTTGTCCAGATCCTCTTAGGAGGTTGGCAGTGGGCAGAGAGTTAGAAACCAAATTCAGCTTGCCTTAATTACACAACTCAGATTGCAATGGCACATTTTTTTACAGTTACCACCACATATGTTTTGCTGATCCCTATATTTGTGGGTGTCTCACCAGTAGCTGGAGCTTTCAACTAGACAAACTACTTCACCTCATGATAAACTTCTCATTCTGCTAGAGATGTGGCAGAATTTGAGAACACAAAGATTAACAAATTAGCTCACGATCACTGAATGTCTTGCCTGAAGCTGCTACCAGTTTCAGAATGGGATGAAATGTTTTCATTCTTCCTGTACCTTCTCAAAGGTGTTGTGTTACCAAGTTGTTAGAATTTAGAAGATTTTTCCCTAAAGAAAAAACATTTCCTTTTCCTCTTACAATGACAGTAATAATCATTTTAGTATTATCAGAATAAAAAAGAAAGAGACCTGATCTATGACAAAGATCCTTGTATGCTAGTCCTTCCACATGAAGCTCTTCACCATCAATTTCACACCATAATCTCTGACTCATCCCATCACTATTACACAACAGTTAAATAAGGTAAGTACAGCAGAATTGCTAGAAGGAGCTGAAGTGTTATTAACTTATTTCTTGTTACATTAACAATAATAGTAATTCCTGAAGTATTATGTATTTTACAGCCATTATTTGAGACATTAACACCCTCTTCTTGATGGAGAATTCTCAGTTGTGTCTGCTACATGCTCCCCTCCCCATCATTAGACACCACTAACTGCTTCCCTTCTATCTTTGTTCTTCTTTCTTCTACGTATCAACAAAACACACTTCATTTGCAACAGAAATATCTCTCTTCTAATTGAGGTTTCCAGGGAAGCAAAGTGAGATAATTTAATTACACTCCAAATAGCTACTCTACCTCAAATTGTTCAAACCTCTTTAAATCAAACCTCACATAGTGGATGGAGTGCACATAATTTTACAAATGTAAGTAAGTATCATGGGCAATACATACCCCAGACTAAGCTTGACAAATGAAATAAAAATTAGCTTTATAGCTCAATTCTTCACACACAGAGCCAAACACAACATTCATGATCTCAGAAACAGGAAGAATATCCACTGTGTCCACTCACTTTGAAGATTAGATGATGCACCAAAGTAGTTCAGCCACTTATGGTCACGTCAGAAAAGGAACAAGTCTGACAGCATGGAAATTGTACTTTGCCAGAATTAAACTAATCATCCTTCTTCCAGGAAATTAGCAGGTGTTTCTGTCTATCTGCATACTTACATGCCCTCTATTAACACACTCTCTGAGCATTTCACAAAGTTTAATGAGCTTGTCCAGTGCAGATGTAAGAACCTGTGTTGCTTCTCATCAGTGCAAGATAGTGAGGTGAGGCTAAGAATGGTCTGTGATGGAACATCAGCGTTGAAGGGCTAGTACTCAATACAGGGCACAGAAGTTTAAAAGTCTTGATCAGTCATGGTTATTCAAGCTCCTTTGGATTTTTCTCAGAGAAATAGAAATAGAATGATAGTAAAGGGGAAAGAGACCAGAGTTTAATTCTATGTAATTCTATGTAAACTCTTTATGAGATTAAGTTAGAATGCAGTTCACCATGAACTCAGAACATCAGTGCCACTAGGAACACAGTTCTGTCTGGCTTTTGCAGTTGTATAGAAGCAGCATATCTACATGAGATGCTTAGTTTATGCTATATCAGATAAAATCTGACATAATGTTCTGCCTATAAAGGGACTGTGATTAGGAGGAAAGTAAGCAGGCTAAGGATACAGGTTGGAAAGACTGAATTGATGTTATCTGAATACAAATTATATTTTTGCACAGATTTAGCACTTACATAAATTGATGAAAGTTTGTTGACAAATAAATTTGATATTCTCTTTAGCTCTTTGCTGTATTTGAATATGAGCAATTATGTGGCCTTTGTGGGAAAACAATTTCTTTCTGTGGTTATTATAAATAAGAGCCGTCTAATGGCAGTATGACTGTGCAAAATCTGGTTACCTCCAAGCTAGACTGCAGCTGTGTGTTGCAGCATCAAAATACCTGTCACTACACACTTTCAGTCGACATGGGTAGGGAGAAGAGTATCTTCTGTGGACTGGCAAAGGGCATTTCTGACTTCATCCATCACTGAAAAGATGTAAATGCTTTATAGAAATTTGCTTCTATTCTCTTTAGTAGAAGTTTATGAAGACTGACAATATCCCACAGGATGAGACACTGTATGGACATACAACAAAGAGATGTAGGAGAGCAGAACTAAGGCCATTGTGTTAACATATAACGAAACAGTTTCACAAGCTAACCTCTCAGAAGCATAAAGAAAAATTATTTTCTAAAAAAAGACTGAAGAAACTTTCCAGCCAAATTAAAAATGTGACATGGTACCGAAAACGTGAAAGCAGAAGAGGTCTTTCCTGATTCCTTCTCCTTTTTCAAATATATCCTGTCAGATAATGAAGGTAAAAGATGGTAGATGCAGAATGTAACAGAAACCAGAAAAGAGCAGTAGTTCACACTGGAGAAAGAAAAAGAACAAGAACCTGAACTAAGATGCACTGATGAAACTGTCTGTGATAGGCAGACTGAAATTAAGGAAAACTGAAGCAAATGAAAAAGACATAAAGAACATCGTTTACATCTCTCAGAACAGAAAGAATAACAATAATTTGAAATTGGAGGGCATGTCAGGGGGCAAGAAGAGAAAAAAAATTGTCAAGCCTGAAACAGAATTTAATTAAAGAACTATTAACAACAGACCAATCTGAAAAAGTGATTGCTAAAAGGGCACGTACAAGTTTGTTTCCTGTGTCTGCAATGGGTAGGATACTCAGAGATACAGCTGTCAAAATCCATTACCATCAGCTGGAGAACCCCCTTCTTTTGGGATAAGGAGACACTTTTTTTTTTTTTTTTTTTTCCCCACAACTTTATAAAATACTAATCTTCTAGAACCTCTTAACAGTGACATTTGAGCAGAAAAAAGAGCTGAAGAATAAAAATAATGTGACATTATTTAGATAGAGGTGAGGCCTCTCTTTACATTTCTATTTGGTTTTGACATTTTTACCTGTTACATAAAATTAGGATATTTAATATATATTAAACAAGAAAGAAGTGACAATAAAGATATATTTGGGGGTTTGTTCCTTTTTCATGACTCCATCTTAATGCAATCAACAAAGAAGAAAGAAAAAAAGCAAAGGTCTTGAGTCACTGTAAGCTTGTAGTACTGCAGACCCAGAAGGAAGATACAGTCCCATCAATCTTTTGCCTAGAGATGTACTGTGAAGGGTCATGAAGGAGAACTCATCTGAGGGTAACTATCTGAAACAAGCTCCCAGGGTCTCTATGCTGCCCAGAGTTAACATAAAGAGTTCTCAGCTCATTCATTTTAAGTAAACCTCTGAATATGTATGTTTATGTAAAGATTCCTTGCATTGAAGACTGCAAATACAAACGTAGATGAAGTGTAGATCAGATGGGAGGTTATAAATTAATTTTTGGTTCACATTACATTGGGTCTCTGAAGCTCAGTAATTTTATGTGAAAAACTGAACTGTAAGCACATCATAGGTATTTTACGTGGCTGATATGACATATATTTTTGAGGTACTTGCCTCAAAGGCATATCAAAGACAGGTTATAAATAATAAAAGAGGGATACCACTGTAGTAGTACTCACAACAAAAGAGGGGGCAAGATGGATCCTGATAAATAACAAAGAACATGACATTAATATCTATACTTTACAATGAGGAAAGTCCTTTTTGTAGGATGGTAAAAAAAAAAAGCTAGTGAAAAAAACCCATAATGAGTGTGTTTCAGAATATTTCTTGGAAAACAGACTGAAATTAAAGAAAAAAAAAAAAAAAACACAAAAAAACAACCACCAGACATGGATATAGTGATTAAAAGTACTAAGAATAAAAGTATTAAAGCCTGTGAGAAAAAGATATGTTAAGAAATGGCACAAGGACAAAAAATGAGTTCTTTGCAGTCTGGGTAACTGTTAATTTTTTGCAATGATACAGCAGAAACATGGTTTTTACCAGAACACTCTTTTTGAAAGAAATAGGATTATATTTTATTACAACATATATCAAGATATACCTCTACAAGTAAGAATAGTGACCATGAATAACCTCATTAAATTAATCTGCGTTAATGTAAAAGACCTTAACAGTATAATAAAAATGAGGAAAAAATAGAAAAAAATCTGTGAAGGTTCTAGCAGACATCAGGAGACACAGTTCAGAGACACAAGAAACACTATTCAGTGAAAATCGGTTTAATGAGGCTTCTTTCTTCTTGTACCCTTCTGAAAAGAAAGAAGATGGTGTAACACTAGGCAAACATAACTCATCAAAATAGAAAAAATAAAGAAAAATAAATAAATAAATAAATAAAAGGGAAAAAAAAAAAAAAAAAGGAAATAACAGTCCTAGTCTGACCTCAAAAATTACTATAGGACCAGACAATACCTCAAGCCAGTACAAGCAGACTTTTACAATGGTTTCAGGTGTACCAAAATGTGGCTCCAGAGACTTCACATTCTGGTTGTAAAGTAGAACTTTGCGGCATGTGGTGCAGCTGTTGTTCTCCAGATGTCTATAGGCAGACTTGGGTGGGATTCATCTGCCTGACTTAGGTGTTTAGTAGGTAGATAATCTAAATTTTAAACAGAATCGTAAAAACCTGACTTGTCACTTTAATCCCTTTTTTATTATCAATTGGAAGGAAGAGGAGTCTCCAGAGTGCTATTTATCTCCTCCTGGAGTAGTTATGTAACACAGGCCATAAGACTACCTTAGATGTAGATTACTAAAATTTACTTCTATACATTTAGGACAGATGACTCCCAATAATCATTGTAAGTGATGAAATTTGACTATTTTCAGGATAACAGATCTCTAAAGGGATCTCAAAGAACATTATTCTTATTGACAGAACTGACAGGCAAAACTTGCCTTTTTTTATGGTTTTTAGGCTTTTAGTAACTTTATGATTAATTATTTCTTAAATAAACCACAGGATAAATTAATACAGACTCCTGCTCTTTCTTCATTGCCAAAAAAAAAGAGAAAGTATTCTTGGCCTTCTTTTTGACTTTTCTAACCTTCGTCAATAAACACTGATTCAATAAATAGGATCTACTCATCCTCTTTCCAGTAAGTACATCATTCTTTCTTGAGAACTTGCAAGAACTTTGACTACTTATTCCTCTTACCTACAAGGAAATTATCTATATTTATTTCCTTATCATTTCAAGCTGCCTAATGTGTACTTTGCTGGGGATGCTCCGTAAACTACCATTACCAGACTGCTTTCCTGGTGTTATGCCACGTATCTGTCCAACTGAGCTGCAAACAACTTTTGAATGTGTAAACTGGATAACTCCATTGCCTGCCATCCAATTTGCACTTGCAAATGTCAGTTTGCCTGTAGAAACGCAGATTTTTACACATGTAATATTTGCATCTACACATGTTTTGAAAATTTGCCTCTAGGCAGACAATCACATTAACCCAGAGCAAATTGTTCCTTTTCTTATAAGCAAAAAAGTTACCAAACCTTCAGATGAAAGGGACGCGTCAGCTAAAGGTCAGGAAATCCAGATGCAATTTGGCTTTAACTAGTGCTTTAGATCTCAACTTTAGATTCTAATTAAAGATTGAGGTAGAAGTATGAAATTCTAATGAGGAAGCTGTAGGCTGTGTTTTTCAGTGTTACATCATGTCCTCTGTTATTTCTAAAAGCAGAATATAATTTTTGTATACTTAGCAAAATTTGAAGGCTTGTTTTTCCCACAAAGAGGAGCATGGAAGTTCTATGATTAATACCTGACTATTGGTATACAGGAAAAAACAAAATGGCATATTCTCTTATTTAATATATATTTATTTATTATATATTTATTTAATTATATTAATTTAATTTTGAAACTCATTTTTGGAAATTCCGGAGACTGACACTTATTTTTAGTCACAGTTTATTCTTCTTTTCTGAAAAGAGAGAAATCTGATCTCAATGTCCTGTTGAGATTTTTCTTGTTTCATTCCCTATGTGCTGTCTAATACTCAAGGGGAAAAAAAAAAAAAAAAAAAAAGAAAAAAAAACGAAAAAAAAAAAGAAGAAAGTTTATATTTGCCTTAAAACTTGGTTCTACACTAAGAAATCTAATTATAAACCCATTAGCTGGCATTTCAGCATTTGCATACACACTGACTGAGCCTGACTAACACTGGCCATTTTGTCCAAGGCTCATGCAGGTTGTTACATACTTCTTCTATTGGCTATTGGGTTTGTGTCTTTTGTTCAGGCACCTGTTGACTTGTTAGAAATCCAGTTTACATTGTCCAACTCATCAATCCCTGAAATGCATTATAAAATCTAATGATAGAGAAGTTTCATCATTTAACATTTCTGTGTAGAGATCTTTGTTCTACCATTGCCACTTGCCTTTTTTGTATAACTAAATTTGATTTCTTATTGCTTTCCAAATATTCAAGGCAGGTACCATGCATTTAAATTTCCAGTTGCTGTAGCAGTTTTCAAATGATGTTTCAATATCCTAAATACATTTGGATAGTTTTCTTCTCAGAAACTGAAGGACTAGCTGACTTGACCACATCATTCTCTCGGTATAAATACAATTGTCGATTTCACTCTGTCTCAGAACCAAGATGGGATTTCTTAAGCTATATATGATCCTTTATTTTGATTTACTGTAATCTTCACAGAATCACAAAATCATCTAGGTTGGAAAGGACCTTGAAGATCATCTAGTCCAACTGTTCACCTAGCGCTGACAGTTCCCAGCATCTTTGTCCTGGTTCAGCTAGGATAGGTTGTTTACCCAGCAGAGAAGGGGGAAGGGATCTCCAACCGGGTTATTCATACCACACTGATGTCAGGTCCGCACGCAGGAACTTGGGTCCTTGGTGGCTTTTGGTGACGGCAGCACATGGCGGGTTTGTTCCGTAACCATTTGCGGTATTTCTCTGTATATCTTTTGTCTTGTTCACTGTTATTGCTGTTTATTGTTGCTATCATTGCTACTGTTGTTGTTCAGATTGTTTATCACACTGTTGTATTAAATTTCTTCTTATTTTAACCCGGGGTTTGTGCCTCACTTCCAGCCCGACCGGCTGAGGGTGGGGGAGGGGCAATGGCAACGTGGTCTCTGGTCCCGGCAGGGCTTAAACCACCACAATCTTGAAGATGTTCATATTTTTCCAATCACACTAACAACTGGACATTATATTCTGACTAGTAGTTTAATTCTTTGACTTGCCCCAGGTGTACCTGGGCAAGGAATATGTCTTCTTAACATTCCATCAGGTCTTTGATTCACTGAAATTAAAACATAATTCTCTTGATACAAAATCCCAGTTTACGCTGCCAGTGTTAGGCATTTGTTCTATGTGATCTGACCAGTATAGGATAAATTCTGGTTTTTGCTCTCTTCCACCTCTTTCTTCTTTGTGATTTTATTTGGAAGCCTCATAAAGTATTGGGCACCCCTTCAAAGAGGAAAAAAAGTCTGTAGGATATTGGCAGACTCTGTTCTTCTAGGTTATGAATTACTTTCATCCCTGTCTGATATCTTTGCCACCAGAAATTATATTCCTGAACATAAAACATCCTGCTGCTGGAGTCTTGATGATATTCATTGTATTTGTTTGAAAGTACTCAACCTTGGCTTTTTTACAATGATTTCCAAGGCACTGTAGTCAGATTGCATGTCCAGCTTGTGCCTGCAACTGAATAGATAGAATTTTTCTGTTCAAAGAAGCACAGCTAGTAGTTGCTTCTCTACTTCTTGTTGTTCTGTGTTTGTTATTACTCCACAGCCAATCACTGCTGTTTGGCCCTTTAAAAGACAGAATTTTGTATCTTTAGATGATTCAGGTGCTTAAAAATTAAGGAATAAGAATAAACACCTGTAAAAAAAAAGTTCCTGCTTTTTTTTTTTTCCTCATCCTGAATTCAGCATTGTGTTATTGCTGTCATTATCAAAACAGTTCACAGGTTTTTAGAGGTATGAGAGCATTTCAGGGATGTACAGAACATAGCAGGTCAGAGGGATATCCCCAGTTTCATCAACAAAGAAGAGAATAACTACCAGCATTGGATGAGGGTCAAATCAGGGATTTCTAGGGAGATTATGATCCATGAGACCTGATACACTGCATTCAGGAACTGGATGATGTTTTAGTGAAGCCACTTTGAACAGTCATAGAGATAAGGGGGACTCCTGTATTGGGAGCTTTGTAGAAGATGCCACATTTGAAGAGTTAGTGATCTTGGGCAATCCATGTCTTCTCTATCACACCTTGTATTTAAAGCTCATATTTTGGCATGAGTAGCTGTTGTAAGGGAATCTTATGCATGCCCAGTGCCAGTCTATGCTGTGCTCTAGTGGATGAGATAACATTACAACCTGTCAGGGGAAGATATATGGTTTTGTTTGTTATGTAAGGTAAAGGGCACCGTGGTGGGAGAGGGAGGGACACTGAGCTATTCCACGGATGGGATATGGGCAACATGCTGTGGGAAAATGTCCAAAGCTCCATGAATACAGGGTTCACAGCATCTGAAAGGATGTGAGGTTTACTTGCTATCCACATCTCTAGTCTATATTATTAAACCAGTAATTTTATGATGTCACTTGTTGCCTTATCTTTCTTACTTAGATTCAAAAAGAACCCTGATTGTCACCTCCCACCCCAGTGCAGGAAGGTCCCCAACAACTACAGTATGGCAAATGTTGCATACATCGTTGAAAAAGGCAAGTAGAGAGAATTACATTCTGGTCAGCCTCACTTTGGTCCCTGAGAAAATCATGGAGTGAATCCTCTTGGAATACATTATGAGCACATGGAAGTAACTGGTAACAGTCAGCAAGGATTTACCAAAGGTTTGTCTTCTATGATAAACAAATTGTATAATTTGTAAATGAGGGGAAAGCAGTGGATGTCATTTGTCTTGACTTCAGCAAGGTTTTAAACACTATTTTCTCATGTATCCAAATTGAGACTTTATGGTCTGAATGGGTATTCAACTGGGTGTGTAAAAAATTGATTAGATGGGTAGGCTCAGAACCTAGAGACTAAAGGGCTGTGCTATTCCTGGAGACCAGTAACAAGTGGAGTCCTCTAAGTGTTGGTCTCAAGGCTTCTTGCATATACTATCTTCACTGGAGACAGCAGAAGAAAAGACAACATAGTGGACTTATCAAGTTTGACACTGAAATGTGGAGGACAAGTTGATATATTTGAGACCAGAATGGCCATTTGAAAGGACCTAGGCAGACTAGAGGGAGGACTGGGTTGATAGGAACCTCTTAACGTTAAATAAAACAAATGCAAATTCATGTATTTGGGAAGTAATAACCCTTGAGGCAATACAGGCTGGGAACTGTCTTACTATGGAGCAGCTCTGCTGAAATAGACTCTGCTGAAAAGAACGTGAGACAGCAGTGTGTCCTGGTGACAAAGACCCTCAGCTATGATAACAGGAGCACAGCCAGTAGAGGAAGGGAAACCGTTATCCCCCTGTACTTAGTATTCCTTAGACCACATCTAGAATACTGCAGTTTTGACCTCCAATACAAAAAAGGCACTAATAAACTGGAATGAGTTCAGTGGAGCAGCACCACGATTTTCGGGGGCTGGAACACTTGCCTGATGAGCAGAGGCCAAAGGAACAGGGCTTGTTCAGCCCGGAGAAGAGAGCTTTGGAGCAGACCTAACAGCTCCTGTCCAGTACCTGTGGGTAGGTTATTGAGAAGACAAAGACAAGCTCTTCACAGTGCTGTGTGATGGGAGGATGAGAGACAAGGAGCATAAGTTGAAACAAAGAGTCTTCAGACTGGATGTAAATGAAAACTTTTCCACCCTGAGCACAGTCCAGCTATGGAGCAGGCTGCTTAGAGAGGCTGTGCAATCTTCATCCCTGAACGCTTTTAAGACTTAACTGGAGACCCACATGCTCTGATCTCAGAGCTGACCCTGCTTTGACAACTCCTGAGGTCCCTTCTAACCTGAATTATCCTAATATAATATCATATGAAAGCCCCACCTCTCTTAATGTTCCTCCATCTGGGGATTTCTGTAAAGGTTTCAAGTTTCTCTGTTCTCTCCAACTTTTTTTCAGGTATTTCAATATTCTGGCTCCTGATACCTCTTCAGGGATATTCACAGCTTGGTCTTGATTAGATGATGCCAGTTTTCTGACACTTTCTGCAAAAATAAGGTATCAGTCAAATCATGCTATTACATAAAAGGCAAAATTTTAGGCCTTGAATGGACTTCAGGCCAGCAGAACCTAAAGAGTAATTCAGACGATGAGCAAAAAAACCCCTTGTAGGGCTATTTGAGATGTCCTAGGCTTTCCCAACTATTAGCACCATACTATGCTCCAGTAAAGTATGTGTCTTAAATAATCCTGTCTACTGGTCCTAGGGGATGTCTTAGATTTTATGTACTACTCAGCTATGTTTACCCAACTAAATCAAGCTGTAGTTCTTACGAATTATAACAAGAGCTGAGACATCTTTTTTGCATTTGAACATCTGCGTGTATTCATTAAATTTATGTGTCTCCATGTGAAACTGACTCCCAGAATTTTCACCAGATCAAGGTCTCATTATTGCCTTAGTCAAAGGGTGGGGCTGAATCCTAAATGCCTACAAGCCTTTTGTACACCGTATATACTTTACCTGTGATTCTCCTAGTATTTTTAATGTTTAAATGAGCAATGTGGAAAGCAAGAAACTTACTGTGTGTTTTTGGATCCTTATACATTATTTTATAATTATGGGAATTTTTTTTTAAGGCTATGTCTGCACAAGCTATGGAACATAGTGCAGAGAGCCTGCACCTGTTTGAAACCAGTATGTTCACATTACTGCAGTGCTGCATCCATCCAAAAGACTAAGTCATCTAAATTGCTTTCAAGGCCCAAGTGAACACTATGCTACATGGACGTAGTACTTCAGCACAGTGAAAGCTTCGGGGAATGCATTGACATTGTAAATCATCTTGAATCTGCAACTAGCATAGTGCCCTTTTCACGATACAAGCAACCAAACTGTGGAGGGGAAGGTAGATATTTTCTGAGATGATACTGATGATCATATCAACAACAACAAAAACCACAGGATTACAAAAAAATACAGTGAAATATTTTCCATTCATTTTTATGTGCAAAAGCCAGATGTGGAAATGAAACAAAGCCTCTCTAGATGAAAACCAGAATTTAGAGTCACCACTATGGACCATGTGCTTTGCATTTCAATAAGGTAGGCCAGAAATTATTTAAATATTGTTAAAAGAACGAAGGTGATTTCTATGCACATTTGAAACATAATGTTAAAATTGTCTGCTAGCATTACCAAATGACATTGACATACTTAAATGAATCTAGTGGAGAGCCACCAAAATGGTTAAAGAACACACAAAGTATAATACAAGGAAGGTCAAAGAGAAGTTTCACACACACAATCTCACAGAATCAAGGTTTGTTCAACCTTCAGAAGGCAAAGGGAAAATTCTGTTGCTGTCTACAGCTGCATAGTGGGAGGGTGGAGATAGCGTGGAGGCAGATTCCTCTCAGAAATGCACAGAACAGAATCATAGAATCATCTAGGTTGGAAAAAAACTCAACTCTTTAAATCATTAAAACCAGTGATTAATCTAACACTACCAAGTCTACCAACAAGCAATGTCCCTAACCACCACATCTACATGTCTTTTAAATACCTCCAGGAATGGTGACGCAACCACTTCCTGGGTAGCCTGTTCCAAAGCTTGACATCCCTTTCAGTGAAGAAATATTTTCCTAATATCCAATCTAAACCTCCTCTGGTGCAAGTTGAGGCCATTTCTTCTCATCCTGTCACTTTTTACTTGGGAAAAGAAACAAACACTCACCTTGCTATAACTTCCTTTCAGGTAGTTGTAGAGAATGATAACGTTTCCCATCAACCTCCCTTTCTCCGGGCTAAACAACCTTAGTTCCCTCAACCGCTCCTCATAAATCTTGTTCTCTATGCCCTTCACCAGCTTTGTTTCCCTTCTTTAGACATGCTTCAGCACCTCAATATCTTTTCTGTAGTGAGGGGCCCAAAACTAAACACACTATTTGAGGTGTGGCCTCACCAGTGCCGAGTACAGGGGGACCCTGTACATATTGGACACACTTTCTAATAAAAGACAGAATGCTATTGACCTTCTTGGCCACCTGGGCACACTGCTGGCTCATATTCAGCTGGCTGTCAACCAACAGTCTCAGGTCCTTTTCTGCCAGGCAGCTTTCCTGCCACTTTTCCCTAAGCCTGTAGCATTGCATGGGATTGTTGTGACCCAAGTGCAGGACCTGGCACTTAGCTTTGGGATGGATAGGTCAAGAAACAATAGACATAAATTGCAGCCTGAAAAGTACTGGCTCAATAGAAAGAAGTATGGTCTTACCGTGAAGATGGACAAATATATTAATAGGTTGCCCAGAGAGTATATTTCCATCCATGGAGAGATTCAATAGTCTGGACAAGTTCCTTAATAACCTCTTCTAACTGGACATGTTTTGACTAAATGATATCTATAGATCCTTTTGAACATATATTATTCCATCGTTTTCTGAAATATGTGGCTTAGTTCACAGAACAGTAGAAAGCACTCACAGGATCAAATTTGGCTGTTATTGTCAATTGCCAAATAGATGATAACTGTTAGGAAATGAGAGTAACACCAGTATCCCAGTGAAACACTGAGAGCTAAGAAAAGGAAGAGATTTTAGAAATGTACTGAAAAGCTCTCCATGGATTTGGAGCCTAATTTGTGGCTCTAATATTCACTTCTCCCATAAATGCCTCTTAGAAATGCAGTATATATCAATTCCTAGAAGATATAAATAAAAAAGCACTTTTGATCATATGGTGTTAATACTTCTATCAAAGCAAAGACAGTTCCTTCATTTCAGAATGTATTTGAGACAAAGCAGTATATTTTTTCATATTGAAACAAAGTGTTTGTATTTGGGTTTGGTTTTGTTGTTTTCATCTGTTCTCTCCTGCCATGTTCTTACATTACCATTTTGATATTGAAGGAACAAAAAAGAAGTTTATTTAGAAATGCCCTTAGAGTTCAACACATATTTGGTGGTATTAACTTTCTTTTGACTTTGGCAAGTTGCAACTCTCATTTGGGTCTTTTTCTTTGGCTTAAATAAGGAACATGCTCAGAGGAGGTTTCCAAAGAAGCATAGAGAATTTCAGAAAAACAAGTAGCTTCTTATTTTTATTTTTTATAAATGGCTGGAAAAATTCTCAAATACGTTTGTGGAAAAATTAAACATGAAAAATCCAGGAAGGTGCATTTGGAGGAAACAGACATCCTTATTAATTTGTGGAAAGTTTGTAAGCACTTATTACTATTTTTTCAACATGGCTAACACAACAAAAAAACCACAGCCTGATGGTTTTTAGCCCTTATGATTACAGAAGTTGAAAATGCTTGCTTCTGTTAAGATGGAAGAGATGGATCTTCACTTCCTTTAGTTATTTCCTCCTGTAACAGTGATTAGTACTGCATAAAAGTTTTGTGATACCTGAAGCAGTAGAAAAAAGAAAAAAATGGCTTTGAAGTAGAGACAAAAAAAGTCCTGATTACAGGAGTCAGTAATTGCTGTCATAATCATTTTTCTTTTCCTGTCCTCACCCAATTTATAATACGTAGTAGTTGCAGGTCTAGTAGAAAGTAGTTCCTAAAAGTTCAAGAAAAACATAAGACTCTTCTTGTGAAAACATGAGGTTTATTCTTTAGTTATGTAAAACACTCATGCTTCTTAGAAAAACACAAGAGCAACTTTAGTAACTTCACAGATGGGGAAGTTTTGCTCATACAGACTTGTGTCCTAATCCTTTGTTTTAAACCTGAAATCCAACCTGGTAGATTTTTTATATGATGGGACATTTTTTTCCCCTCTCCATTATAGCAATTCACACACAGAGAAACAGGTCCCAGTTTCCAGGACTGCATGATGCAGTTTGTCCATTGTAAGTAATGTGTTTCATTTCATACTTTAGAATCACAGTGAAAGAGGACATCGACATGGACATCCACTTGCCTCCAGGTAAGATCAGCTGCATCTAACCCATTCTTCTTATTTTTCTAAAATGTTAACTAAATATTTCAGATGCAATTTAGAACCAAACACAGTGGAGATGGAGAACTAGAGAGTATAATCATCTTTGCACAAGACTTTGCCACACTAAATATGTTTTATGTCCCTTTGTTCTCCCCTAGACTGTCTTTGAGTGAACAGAACATTAGCAAAAATTAGGACATTGATAGCATGGAGGATTTTGAATATGTCCCTATACAGGTCATTATTATTTTTTTACTATTTTGGCAGTAAGGAAAGTCAAGGGATATGTTGAGCACAAAATGAGTTTTAGTATTTTGCTGAAAGACTTGAAATATGAGGTATAGCCTTTACAGAAACACTAAAACATTATTAATATTTTATTTTTATTCCCTTATTTAGGAATGTCTGTGTCTTCTGCTATTACTTCCTTTCTTTTTTCTCCTCCATTTGGGTTTCCTGCTCCGCAGCATCTCTCTTCCCACTCTCTCTCTCTTTGACCTGTTCTCAGTCCTTGTTACCTTTTTGTTTGCTAAACAGAGAACCTCTTTCCTTGTCAACTTTTAATCTTCTTCCCTTCAGCTTCTTTTCCCAACAATTCCTATTCCTTCATATTCTCTTGCAGGTGTTTTTGTGGGTTTTTTTCCCCCCTCTCTGCATGTCTTCTTCACATCTTTTATTCTCACACACAGTACTCACTCCCTTGAAGGCTAAGCTAAACAGAAGTCATGGATGTGAGGGCATGTGGAATATAAGAGCATCTGGTTCATTAAGGTCATCAGATGAAGAAGCTTTTCAGGTCAAAGGCAATAATAGCAAGGAAAGTGATAAACAAAACACACAGATACAAACCTGGTAAGCAAATAAATAAGGGAGACAATAAAGGATAACAAAACTCCTCAGGCACTAAATGATGGGTCATTAAGAAAGTATGGGTACAACTTTGAGGAGAGACAACCTGGGTTTTGTAACTCTTAAGAAAATAAGATTAAGATGATCATTATGGATATTTCAGGAGGATCTAGGGGACTGTGCTAAACAATTAAGGGCAAGGGTCATAGGTGAGGAAAAGGGAAGCATCAGGGAGGGAAAAGGGGAGGGGATTAGGAGGAAGGATGAAATGTTTGATGGTAGGCAAACAGGCACTGGCCAGTTCTCCTGTCTGCCTGAGCTCTGTGCCTGATTAATGCAGTCTACTCTGTCTTCTTCTTAAGTCCTTTCTTCACCATTTTCTGTGTAAATGCACTCTCTATCCCATGCACGAGTGCCGCAAGGTCTAGGTGCTAGAATATAGAGAAGGAGCCATGGGTGACAGGGCTCACATCTCTGTATGCCAGTGACTGGAGGGACCAGAGGATAAGCCTGTGCGTGTGAGAGTTATAAGGGTCAGCCGCTGTGTAGGGATCTCAGTGTGTTTATATTTTTGTCAACAATTATTGTCAACACTGACAGTGCCTTGTTTTTCTTTTGCACTTCTACCATATACTGACTAGGGTGATCGTTTCAGTGATTTCTGTTTTGCAATAAATCTGAAATTATTTTCCTTGTCAGCATGCTGGCAGAAACAGCATGATGATACAGAAACAGTGACAAAACAAATTGGCAACAGACACTTCAAGTACCTTTGTCAGATATGAAATATGCGGTATCCAGCAAATAAATCTATTAGTTCTCAGTAACAACAACAACTGACAGTAAGACTAAAAAAATCAGACTTCTTGAATAGGTGGAAAAGCTTTCTGAAGGATCTGCAAAAAGCATTGTCTGCCTTTTGCCTTGGGCTGGACATGGCAGCAAATATGCATAATGAATATGGGAAGCAGAATTATTTATTCCATTACATGGAGCCTTCAGGTCAATTTGCAGACAAACTCAGGCTACTGCTACTTGCTGCAGGAACATTTCTGATATTTTCAACATTCTAAGTCTTGAGTAGACCTACATATATCTTACACATTTTTGCTGGACTGTGTTTATCAGGACATATGAATAGATGTGACCCTGATTAGTGTGGCAGTGCTAACAGTAGCCTATGGTATGCATCAATGCATTGACATAATTTGGTTTGTTTAGAAAGTCCTCATCTCTCTGGTACAGTTGTGTGTGCAGTAAGGATGTTTTGTAACTACTGAGCAGACATAAATCTCAAAAATATGAACAGATTACTTGATCATTTCCAACAGTGGATACAGACCAAGAAACATTTACAAGGAAAGGATATATTAACACAAGTGAGGCTTTTCTTTTCTGTTCTTTTTTATGGAAGGATAGCAGCTAGCAAGACATGAACACAAGTAATATAATTTCAGTGCATTTTGCTGGGGCACAGTGATCCAACATGCTTACAATGCAAGTAACTGAAAATCTAGAACTTACTGCCTTAAAAAATTCTCAGTACTGTTTTATTCAATATATTTGTGCCTAGTGGTACAGCACTTATCTGGGATCTAACTGTGATCTGTAATTATTTATAATATTCCCTTTAAGGTAGCAATCTAAATTAAAATTACTAGCCAGAAGGTTTTTTTAAAGGAACAGCCTAAACCTCCTTAGAAAATCAGAGGCATATTGATATAACTAGTTCATCATACATTTTCCAGCACCCTAAGGCATACCAAAGTCTTTTTTTCTTTTTTCCTTTTTTTTCTCTTCTGATTTTATATAGAATCTCATTGAGCATTTTTCTACTCTTTCAGGAAATTTTCAGGAAAATAACTCTTCACAGTTTCAAATTGTAAGCTTTATATCAGTTTGATTTTCTTGTTTATTGTTTTTTTACTTTATGTAAAGGCAATTAAATGCAAATTTGGAGAAGCCACGGGACACTGGTAAATTTTTATATTATGTTGCACACAACATTGACTCATTTATTCCTTTATTAACATGAAGTTTTTCTTTATTATCACTTGTAGAAACGAGTATGATGAAAATCTGTTGCGAATCTCTAGTCTGGTTTGTCACTCAGCAGGGAAATAAATAAATGTCTCCAATAACTTTATCCAAAGCATTTTCTTTGGCAAACACAATAAAGTACACATAGAGACGTGCAAGCAATGAAATACCAGAACATCTGGTGAACTGCAGGTGGGCCAGGAATATGAAGTCGAAACAGGTGCAGAGAAGCAGGTTTTCTGATTCTGAAATTGTATTAGATGCTGGTAGGCTTCTATATATGTGAGGCAATGACCTGCATGATTTCCACGTAGGTTAGAATCAGTCACGTGTCATGTTCAAGAACATATTTCATATGAGGATAGAGCTGCAAAGGAAAGAACTATCACATAAAGTGTCTAATTTTAATATCTATTTTAATTACAATGTCTGTGAATGTCCCAATCACCTCATTTTTTTTCCCTCTGTTTCCTTCTCATAATATCAAAGTTTTTATACAAGTGAACTCTGGTATTGAAAAAGGACTGCTTTCTTAAGTAAAACTATTGTTACTTTAGGTGCCTCTACTATTCTCTTTATAGTACAGTTTTTTAAAAATAGTACTCAGTTAGAAGCACTGAGGGAAAAAAGGTAACTCTTAATAAAAGGATATTTCAAAAATCCAGTAATATTTTTAAGATCCCAATGTAGGAAGTAATGCTTCCTAATCTCTTTGGCAAATTTGGCCACCAATATTTATCTGAATCCTTTAGGATTGCAAAATAAGACTGTAAAATATTTCAGGAATAAGTTATTTCATTTTATGTTGTGTATTTTAACCTCATCTAGAACTCCAAGGAGCAAGTTCCTTTCCATGACCCCTCATGTAGTTTTACTTACATCAGTCTCTGTTAGTTTGTGAAGGAGGTTTAAAATTTTAACGTATCTCACTTGGATTCATTTGGATCTTATTTGAATTATTTGTCATTTACCTTCTACATCATAAAGAGTACATACATCCAGATACATTTCGGCCACTTTTTGTACCAAGATAGCCACTGTTTCATGTGTTTCTGTCTGTGCTCGTCATACTATTTTGATTACTTCAATCTATTTAGTAAGAAGAAAGTGCACAAAGATATTTCTGTATCACATCCCTGGTGTTTGTATGGAGAAACAGTTTTCAAACTCCAGGTTTAAATCCAATCAAAAAGCAGAAAATAGGTGTATGAATTAAAAATGCAAAAAAACCCCAACCAAACCCAAACTAAAACATATTTAGTTAAGCTAGTCACTGTTCATTACATAGTTACCAGTTACATGTGCTAGACCAACCACTACAGTCAAAGAAACCTGACTGTCTATTGTATGATGACTTCCTTTTACTTATCCACTTTGCTGTTAGAGGCTTTTACCCTGTTGTTCAATTTTTGCTTACCTTACAGTAAATCTTTAGACTGTCTTAATACATATAGTTATTCCACTGGTTTCTAATTCATTTAGTTCTACCATTTAGAAAATAATATTTTCATCTCTGCTATAACCCTCAAGCTGTTTTATTTTCCCCAAAAAGGACATGAGCAGCCCTGACTGCCAAAGGAAGCCTGGAGATATTTTTGCATTACCACTTCCTAAGGATTATGTTTTCCTCTTGCCGGCCAACAGTCAATATTACGGCCTCATCTGCCTGATGCTAATAGCTCAAGCTATCCCACATCTGCTGAGTTTCCCAACTAACCCATCTTTAAGCTGATGCACCTACAGCAGCTATTAAATAGGCAGTTGAAGTGGGAACTATCAGAATGGCTATCTTTGTCCTTCCACTATTTGTAGACCATAAACTGAGCATAATTTGACCTATTTTCAAGTAACTGCACATGTATCCACTATGCACACAAAGCTTGCAGACCAGCTTTATTATGCAGCATACTTGAAAAATGATGAAGACCAAAACAGTCATCAGCAAAATCACTGTACAGTCATCTTATCAACATGTTCACCCTGAAAGTCTGTTCCAGCCTTAGAATCCCACTAAGAACAACGAGCAGAGACTAATAATTATTATTTATGGCAGCCATGAGTCAAAATGCATGTTATTTTAAGTTGCACATTAGCACTAAAATTAAACTAGTTCACTTCTCTAAAATACACTTATGGGCCCAAACTTGAATCAGAGGTACAACTGTTAAACATGCTCTGGGGTTTTCAGGGGAGGAGGAGACCCCTGTCAATATATTCTACAAACAAGAAAGTGAAAAGATCACCCTTTCTGACAGCAGCATTTTTCCTTTGCCCATTATGTTACTTCTATTCACATTTCAGAATCTCTTTGGAGACTTTAATATTTGAACATCCTACATTATTTTCTGCCCTTCTTTCAAGATACACACCAGTCTGTGTTATCCTGGCCCCACTGTGCCTATGTAGTCTCCTATGACTCTGACTCATACCCCAGGCGGTTGTGACTGCTGCCTGCTGGAATGCAGTGTGAAGGTACACAAGTTAATCCAGACATCTACACACAGTAGTACAAAGACCTCTGGGGCAAGTTTTCCTTGCAGAGAGGTCACATTGCATGTCTGCATCCAACATCTGTGGCAGTTTCAGGCTGTACTGAACTATATGTCACAGAAACACAAGCTTGATTACTTCTTTAATCCTGTTAGCTGTGGGAGAAATACTCTCCTTGCTCTTTCTTTTCCTCTCACAGACCATATTAGTTTTTCATTCTCTTCTACCTGCTGGAGGAGTCTATCTATCCGTTCACTAAACAGGGAGCCTAAGAAAACTCTCTTTAAATCATATCCTCATAGAGAATGCTTGTAAATTCTCACCTAATTTAGATCAAATCTATCAAAAATAAACCTAGGGATTTAAATGAAGTTACTTCTCATTTAAACTTGTGCAACTCACAGGTACCTCATGAACCTCAAAATCAAAATCATTCTCAGCTTAAATGTATAGATTTTTTTTTTTTTTTAGTGACCTGAGGGGTTGTTTTCTTCCATTACTAACTGTTGTAGCTGCTGACAGTCCTACCTAAGATTCCTGATGACAGCACTTTGCCATGCAAGTCACTGACACCTCCACATTCTCTCAGAGTGACACAAGTTGGTAAATCTAAGGATACAAATCAAGGTGAGAAGCCTACTGTTTGCTATAATTGCAGAAGTTCTGATCATTATGCACACCTCTGCCAGGAATTAATTCATTGTTGTCTCTAAAAAGCTGATTATCTAATGGCTTCAAAAATGAAAAATTTTTCAGATCTATTAGTTTTTAACATAGATAACTGTGGTCATGAGCCTGACTACAGCCCATTTACACAGGTATTACATGAGATTGGACTTCATCTGTACTACTTTTTGTCTGAAAAGACTACAGTTTACATTTTTCCTTCCTTCCTTCCTTCCTTCCTTCCTTCCTTCCTTCCTTCCTTCCTTCCTTCCTTCCTTCCTTCCTTCCTTCCTTCCTTCCTTCCTTCCTTCCCTCCTTCCTTCCTAATATTGTATTTGGCAATCAAGTATTCTGAATGCCAAAGGATATGATATCTAGGATAATTATAAAGAAATTGTGGGCAATTATAGGGAAATTTATATGAAAGCTAATGTACGATAGCACACTAGGAAACAGAATGTTTGCAAAGGAGTAGGATCCTAAAAATCTATCTTGCAGTATCATAAGGTAAATAAAGATCTTTCTTACACTTAGAAAACTATTTTATAACTGTCGTGTGTGTCGTTGTAGTCGTCCCGTCCCCCCGTCCCCACCCACCCCCCCCAAGTTGTATGTCATGTTATGCTACAGAAGGTGGGAAATTATCATTCTAAATGAGACTACAGTTTCAGCCCAATTTGCTATGACTGATACTGACCACTGATGGATACTCAGGGTCACAGCATAAGAAAGAAGGACATGGTAACTGAATATGAAAGACAGAATAACAGAATACTTGCTCTAGAGGGTCTGTCCTGCTTATCAGTACACCCCAAAAATAATGAAGAATTGCATCCATACAGGAAACTGCTCATACTTGAGCTTAAACCTTGAGGAAGATAAACTATTCTTGGTAACTCATCTGAGCATTTTCTCACCAAATGCTCTTTGAGCAAGAATATAGAACCTTTGTAAAGAGATAATCGAAATGGCATTACTGAAACGTGCATGGGAATGAGAGAATACATGTGCTAGGTGAGGAGCTATAAAAGAAGCAGTTAATATAACGGAATTTATCTTGAACATCAGCCATAATGATTAAGTACGGAAATATCTTTTAATCTGAAGTATCAATTGACCAAATAAACACTTGAAAAATCTAGTCCTCCAAAACATTGGAATTGTTCTTTAAAAATTGCTCTCAATTAGAATAATAAAATAAAAATTCCCCATAAAACAATTTTTAAATGAAGTTGAAATTACAAATTTTTTCTATTAAACTTTAGTTCTGAACAGAAAAATGTTCATAAGTTATCCATTAAGTAAATTAATTATATATATTTAGATACAAATCATATTATTTATTAAACAAGTGGATATAATATATACACATATATAAATACTGTAAAGATAATTCTGAGAAGACTCGTAAACTTCCCACGAATACTCTGCAAACAGTAACCACTTTATTGAACCGTAATTATAATGAAACCTTACATTTAATGATTTTAATTTCGAAACACTGATATGGGAAGAAAGTGCTATGTTTCTCTTACAGAGGGAGTAAAGCAAGACTAGTGCATAGCATCTTTAAAAGAGTGGCATGGCTTTGTCCCAGGCACGCTGGAAATCTATGGAGCAGCCCTCCATCCTTTATAATGACTAATCACTGGACCACACTTTGTCTCCATCTCTTTGCTTAATGGTCACATCTCTCTTAGAGCTGGGCTCTTTCTGAGGTGAGGATGGACCCCAGAATGTATTGTCATTGCCAGCCTGCTCAGGAGATAACCATGGCTGAGACAGCACACTGAGCGCCACTGAAGACTGATCTGCACTGATAGGCACACAGGGAAACACTTTTGCAGTGCCTAAATTGCAGCAGGGTCTAGCCCACAGTATTAATTTCTCACTTCCAAAAGAATGAGGAGGCCAGTAAATCTTTCAATGAAATTGGAATAGTTCAATTCTGTTCCATGTAAATATGTAAAGCAGAAGTTCAAAGATTATCCCTGAATCGCAGCCTTATATAGAATCAGCCTGCCACCATGTCAGCATCATATGGTAACACTTTAAACACTTTAAGCATTTCATTTAGGAAACAATTACTGTAAGTTTTTGTCTAATATAATTAATAGGTCAAGCAGCACTTATTAAGTCTTTAGGCATTAATTAACATTTAAAAATTATCACATATAACACATTAATTAGATATCAATCACTTATTAGAACTACTGACATTTAATAAGCATTTTAATTTATACCAAACTATCCTGCTGTACATGTCTTTCCAAACTACAAGTACCTGCAAATATTACTTAAGGAGTTTAACATGTTAACTCGTATTTTGTTTTTGTAATTAGCATGTACATAGAAACCTGATTTGCACCTTACACATTTTAGTCATAAAACCATATCTCTGTCTTTTCAGTTCACTAATAAATGTCAAAATTTTAAATAAAACTCACAGCACATGTGAAAGTAACTTTAAAAGCATCATAGAAATTAAGAGTATATTCTTCCTCTTTCTGTGTCAGATTTGAACTTAAATCCTCTGATTCTATTCTCCTGTCCTGAGGAAAGAAATACAAATGTCCAAGTGTTAATTGCTGACCTCTGTCATCCCTTAATTATGTATTCTTGTATCTTCTTTGATACTTCCCTTGCAGAGTTATCTCCTATTGTCAAGATCTCTCCATTAGACACTTCACAGGTATGATCTCTCTCTTGACCTAATTGCACTTATTATCAGCCAAGTTTTATAATACTAGCTAGGTACTTAGTTTGACATGTAAAAACCCTACAGGGTGCCCAAACTTTACAAGAATAATGGCCATGTTGGCAGCCTGACAAGAACCAGAGAGCTATGTTTCTTCTGCACATACTTTTGCATATTTTTTCCCACTAATATATGCACTAAACCATAAGATTCTCATATATTTGCAACTTTGCTGAACAAATAGAAATCACTTATTTATTCATTAGATGTGTCTTGTCTAATGTACACCTACATGATAAATTAAGGTGAAATTTTAGAGTGTGCAAATATGGAGACTTTCCCAGCTTTCTCTGTACATTGGCAGTAGCCTGCAGCAGGGAGACATGCGGTCCTTTACACGTATACTACCATGAGTTGGCAACATCCTCCTTTATCTGGTTTCCTCTATTCTGCTCAGTGAATAGAAGCATCTGGTAGTGGGACGTACTTTACAATGCTATCCATGTGAAGGTACAGCCAGAGCCACAGAAGAATGTGAGAGTGAGAGTTAACCATACGACTTTCACCTGCAATGCATGAGATTTGACAGATCTGTAGCACAGCTGTGATGGCTTAATTGGGCTAGTACAAATAACAAGAAGCAGTAAAAGCAAGCTCTCCAGATGTTCTGGGAATATACATGTGGGTACCCATACTGTCATCTTTCATTACAGCTGTTAGCGGGATTAAGATACCAAGTGTAGAACAACATGCTACATTTTCACCTTTTCCTTGCAGTTTTGACCAAGCCTAAAGGCAATTAACTGTCTTCATGCAAGTACTAGACAGTTGTTCTGATGAGAGTAAGAATCAAATCAAGAAGGAATGAAAACACTATAGTTCTCTTTTTTTTCAGGTAAAAAATGAAAAAGCAGTTGACTTAAAGGCTAGGTTGCAAGGAGACCTTGAAACACTGAATCTCACAACACGTATGTTCGTTCTTTAGTCATGTCAGACTTGGGGATCTAAAATATATTAATTTCCTAGGATCTCTCAGCAGTTCATGGAGAATGATGAGCATCACCAATGAACAGTTGAGAGCAGAAGCAAAACTCATTTCTCAAGTACAATCCATAGCCCTTAGTTAAATACCTTGATTCTCAATACAGTGCATGAGAAGGATTAAATGGGATTCACAACAGACAGCATGCTGTGCAAGGTTTATATAATAGAGAAGGTCAAGCCTTAAATCCTGCACTTATGTCAGACCAGGTTTGCAACTCAGAAACCTCTCCTGCACTAATGCACTTGTGTCCCTCCTTTTAGAATAACAGGCCCCTCTTGCTTGTGAAGCACAGAGGTCAGGGGATAGTGTTCGACTATTTAAACGTGGTTCAGACTGAAGGGATTCAAATCCACGTAACTATGTGGCTGAGAGATGCTAAGGAATCTTTTCAACTTGTCATTGTGACACTTTGCAGAAACAAAATGCAGAACTCATTGGGCCAGAGAGAAAAGTGGAATCCCGATGACTGCAGTCACCTGCTGAAGGAGAGGACACCTACCTCTTGACCCCGTCTCCAAGGACTGTTATAGTGCTTTATAAATCAAAAAGTGAATGAAGCCATAATCAGGCCTAGCAGCCAAGATCAAAACTCATCTTTTAAAATTTTAACCCCCACCAAAATGTCACTTAGGGCACTTGCTCTTTCTACTGCCATGCATCTGCTTGGCAGAACTCATTGCCTCTTGACATCAGGAGATCCTTATTTTCTTCTTTTTCAAGCCTACATTTAAGACTGATTTGTTTTCATTGACTTTTAACTGACATTAGCTAATTATTAACTCGGCAGGATAGATTAAATTTTAATTTTAATGTCATTGTAAAACACCATGAGCTGCCTCAGCATGATAAGATGCTATAAAAGTTTAAACTGTTGTTATAAGTTAGCCACCTGTTCAAAACGTTAAAAATCTACACGTTTAAATCAATCACACTGCACTGGATGCCCCATCAAGGCTAATGTTGATAAATTATACTCTTAGCTCTAGTTGATTCAGAGTCATTATTCTCCAGAATGGTACTATATTGGACTTCATTTTGTAGAATTTTAGTTGGGATTACAGTGTCATTTTTCAAAATCCTAAATACACTCTAATGTGTATTTTCCAATCTGCTGAATTGCTCAGAGATTATTCTGCCTAAACAGTACCTTTGAGGTTCTGTCTGGTGTGAGACATATGCTGGTGATGTACAGTTCCAGAAGGAGTTTCTGGAAGTACTGCAGAATGGTAGAAAGACCTCTCTTCATACAGTTGTTGCCATCTCTGGGCCAAATGAGAAGAATTTGATAAAATGCCATACAAAAAAACCCCAAAAAACAAAAACCAAAAAAACCCTATACCTTTCTGTCTCGGAAGACAACTGATGAATTTACAGGTTGGAAAAAAGGAGATTTCTGTCTTAGGCATAGTATATAGATAAGAAAAAAAATCACTTATTCTGTGTTTTCTACCTATAAAACAGGGCTAATATTTTTCCCATGTCTATCTTGTCTCTTCACATGAGTAAGTACAAATTCACTGGAGTAAGTACTGTTTCTTATTGAAAGCAAGAGGGTTATTGCTATAGCTCCAATAAAGAAAGACAGCGCACTGAGGCTGCATATTTTAGCAGACTTAGTTGTGCAGTGAGGGAACAGACTTTACTAATTCCTGTTCTTCTTGTGCTCAGAAGTTTGTAAGTAAACCAGAAGGCACAGACTTCATAATTTTATTATAACTGAAACAATCTTCAGCAGCCCTACAGCTGAATGACCTCTTCAGCTCATTCATTATTTTAATTTAGATTAATATAAATTCTAACACCACACAAAAAAGCTATATTTTCTGAGACAGGTGACAGCAGACCCTTCAGTTTCCCTTTGTAATACATTCCTGCTGGTTCTTAGAGTAGGAATTTAGTGAAAGACCCCCCACGAGATAAATTTTTAACTTTGCTCTTGAGGAAGGAAAAAAAGTAAAAGAGGATTTAGCTGACTGCATGAGGCTTATCATGGGTTTACCATCCATATCCATCTAGGAGTGTGCTTCCTGTATGCAATGTCTGTGCAAAAGTTGCTAAAGAATCTGTGCCCTGACAGTGATTACTAGCACTAGTGTAGCTGCTAGATGACAGAGGGACAGGGGACTATACACAGGTCCTGAGGTTAAGAGGCATGAACTGGCTTGCATCCATGCTGCTGAAAGCAAGTTTACTGTAGAGCATGCTCCTTTGTGCCCACATGACATAATTCTATGCCCTGCATCTTTCGAGGATCTGTGTGTTGCTACTGAGAACACAACGTCTAATTACTATTTTTGTGAATTTTCAGTCCAAAGTATTTAAAAAAAAAAAAAAGTGAAGTCCATGATACATCTTTCTGCCTCTGAATGCTGTTCTAACATTTTAACTTATGTGAACTTACGTTGCATGTCATGAGGTGTTTTGTGAGTTGTTCAAGCATTCTCTTGGTGAGAGTGTGCTGCAATGACCCAGAATATGGTAAAGAAGAGAACAATGAAGGAGAAAAGAAAATCAAATTCTAGTATCCAAACTTTCTCATTCACCACTCATTCACAAAAAAAAAAGACTTTTTTAGTTCTGATCAAAAAACAGTGAAGTTAAACTTCATGATTTAGACAATGCCTATATTGCAGGAGGGAAAAAAATCCTCAATATTGAAACACACTTTTTTCCTAGTGTAGTCAAGTCCTTTGGAGCTTTGAAAAAACTTTGGTGTATCTTTCTTTAGAATGGTAATTGTTGTTTCCTTTTTTCTGTTTGGAATTTCTTCAGTATCTTAGTAATGGAAAGCTGAAATGCTGTTTGGCAGTGGTTTTTTTTCACAGATGCCATGTGGAGTATTTCTGTCCTAGCATTTCTCCACAAAACAATTTTGTGTAAGCTACAAGAGATACCACAATAAAGGGGATTATGGAGACCTGCCATACTGTGTCATCTGTCATTTCTGACAAATGTAAATGCTAGAATAAAATCCTAGGTAGAAAATAAGAACATATGAGTCAGGATTGATTGAAAGGGCATCAAAGACTCTGGTTCCAGACTTTTTTTCTTTACCTCTGTTTTTCTCTGATTTATCTGCATAATGTATTTCTTATTCTGAGTTTTTCTTGGATGTAAATTACCTTCTCTTTTAAAGAAGTAATACAGACCAGCAGTGGCTGTGAAATGTCTGCTAGTATAGAAAATTCATATTGTGTAGTTTATGTTAGAGGAAAATATATCCAACAGCTCGAGAGAAGCAAGGCAGACACTGCTTCATGTCCCCAGTTCCAACCAGTAGTGAGTCTGCAGATGTGTTCTCAGGAGGCACACACACCAAGCACACATATACACCATCTATATCGATCTGTATATAGCCAACCACACAGACACACGCATAAGACTACACAAACATAATGGCACCAAAGACAACATCCTGCTTCCCTTTCTTACTGAGCAGGTTATTTGTCCTGAGACTATATACCTACATACGTACAGCGTGGAACTTTCCAGCAGTTGGGCTCAGACACTCTGTTCTGTAGCTGTCCCTGGATCCCAGTCTGTCGTGGTTTAAGCCCAGAGGGCAACTGAGCACCATGCAGCCACTCAATCACTCCTTCCCCCTCAGGGATGGGAGAAAAAAATAAAACAAAAGACTTGGAGATCAAGACAAGGATAGGGAGGGATGAGTCACCAATTATGGTCATGGGCAAAAGACAGACTCCATTGAGGAAGAAAAATAAAATCAATTTCATTTGAACATCACCACTAATTCACCCATCAGAGTAGGACAGTGAGCAACACAATCATATCTTAAAGCACCTTCTCCCGACCCCTCCTTTCTTACTGGGTTCAGCTTTGCTCTCAATTTCTCTAACTTCTTCCCCTTCAATCAATGCAGAGGGATAGGGAATGCGGGTTGCAGTCAGCTTATCACCTGTTGTTTCTGCTGCTCTTTCTCCCTCATGGGGAGGACTCCTCACACTTTTCCCCTGCTCCAGTGTGGGGTCCCTCCCATGGGAAACAATCTTCCATGATCTCTAACATGAGTCCTTCTCACAAGGCTGCATCTCTTCATGAACTGATCCTGCATGGGTCCCTTCCATGGGCTGTAGTCCTCCCAGAAAAAGACTGATCCAGTGTGGGCTTAGAGTCCTGGCCTTGCTCTGGCATAGGGCTCTCCACAGGCTGCAGGTGGGCATCTGCTCCATCGTGGACCTCCATGTGCTGCAGGGCACAGCCTGCCCTCGCACCACGGGCTGCAGGGGAGACTCTGCTCTGATGCACCTCCCCCACCTCTCCCTTTCTTCCACTGACCTCAGTGTTTGCATAGGTGTCTCTCTCAGAACTCCTCCTCCCAGATTCCCCTTCTTAAATATGTAACCACAGAGGTGCAGCCGCTGTCACTAATTGGCTCAGCCTTGGTCAGAGGTGGATCCAATTTGGAGCTGGGAGAACTTCTAGAAGATTCTCACAGGATCCACACCTGCAGCTCCCTCCCCTGCTACCAAAACTCCGCCACACACAAACCCAACAAACAGTCTCGGCTGTTGCTGGCATCTGGACATTCATGCCCCCAGGGCTACAGTTCCACTTCCATTTCTGGTAGATTGTTGCACAAACACACAGTTGGTGAGGACTTCCCTGGTCTCAATAGCCAATATCCCTGTGCTCTCATCCTCAGACATGCAGGCTGACCCTCAGAGACTTATCGACCCTCTTGCTCCCAGTCACTTCACCTACTAACCAGCTAGCTCATCTTGATCCTCTCTAGTAATCTCATGCTCCCTTGCACACCTGCACTTGCTCCGGGTGCTGCACCACAGACATATTGGCATCTGTGACTCCTGGTCTGACTCCAGTTACTGCGCTCATACACCCATACACTTCACACACACAAACACTCCCCCCCAGTAGACACATATCGAGTAGAGAGGAAAGAAAGGAAAGAGAACAAAAGATAAGATAGAAAAAGAAGGAAGGAAGGAAGGAAGGAAGGAAGGAAGGAAGGAAGGAAGGACGGACAAACTGCACTGGTCAGGCACAGGACATAGCCAGAAATGTGTACTAACTAGACAGCTATTTACATGTGACCAGCCCTTTTTATCCCCTTAATCCTCTATTTCTCACACTTGTTCTTCCCAAAATCACCTAAATCCTTCCCTTTTGTCACCCTGCTCCCCTGTCCCTTCCTCCTCTAAATATCCTGTAATAAGTCCTGTGCCATCCTGAACTTCTTTTCCCCTGCATCCCATAATGTGTCCCACACCCCCATGCAACAAGCCCATTAGTCTGAATGGTTATCCAGAGAGCTGATCTCTATAACTCTTCATGATGGATTCCATGCCTGGACAATGAGGCTGAGGTTCTGCTGGAACAGCCCTGGGAGGCGCCTGTACCATGGTTTTGTTCCTCAGGAATCCTTAGTTTGAGTCCCATTTGTCATTGTGCACCCCGTGTTCCTCTGGTTTCTACAGATAAGCCTTTGATGAGTTGATGATGCCTTGTGAGGCACCTTGGAGTGGTGTCCCCATTATTTGGGGTCCCCATCCTGCTGTTGTTTTACTGAGTTCCTTTGTGGGTAGGCAGATGAGTTTTATCACACAGCCTAACAGTTTTAGCCCCCTATACTAACTTAGTACTTGCTGGAGACCTTACAACCCCAGCTTTCAAAACTTCATTCAATTTAATTGAGTAGTTTCAGTCTTAGTATTTAATTGGGAATAACTGGTTTACTCTCATTCTCTGAGAAAGAGGCATAAAAGTCTTCCCTAGCTATGAAGAAACCTTTAAAGTGGTGACAAGAATTAAATTAATTTTTGTAACTATGCATTCAGAATCCATATAGTTCTTATCTCTTCAGTATCCAAGAATCATGCTGTCTGAGTACTCTTTAATATAATTTTCTTGTCTGAGGTAGAATAATTTATGCCCAAGAACTTCTGCAGAGGTGATAAGAAATGCTTACTTTCATCTTCCAGCAGAGAGTCAAATGCAGCATCTTGCCCTATGCTCACCAATTGTACACCTTGGGCTCAGGCGGGTGCTGGATGCATATCTCTGATATCTGAGTGGAGTGAATATTCTCCCTTTGAATCTGTAGGACCCATCAGAAATAATTATCTCCATTCAGACCAAGGAAATATCAGCATATGTAACACAATTGACTCTATATTTTCCAAATCTTTGGGCAATAAGTAACTATCTGTGTGTCTGCACACACACCTCATCTATCTTTCAGAAAATATGTCACCTGGCCTACAAGCAGCAGAATTTCACAGTCACATTGGCATCTGGTCTTTTTTTGTTGGATATGTTTGTATTATTCCTTAATTATTAGATTTTATGGTAACTGTTTTTTGCTTTGACAGACAGCCTTGGTCCTCTATGTAGTGCACACATCTTTATAAAAGCACTCAGACTTTCAGAAGGCAAAAAGCAGACAAGAAAAACACTGAAAAATCTATAAAAATTAAAAATTCAGCAATATCCATCTAAACAAGACTTTGGGATGAGTAAAGTCTTATGTTTTCTATTGACATTTGCAGAACAAGCTGTGCAGAAATAAAAAACTGAAAATAATTGCATGCTATGCAGTAAATTTTGGAAGAAATTTTAGAAAATTATCTAAAAAATTTCTAATGTGCCTGTGTTGCTAGATTAAATCCCTGTTTTATCTGTATGGTTTGCTGTCTGCTGTTTTCGCAGCGGTACAGAACAAAATACAACTAAACCTGCATTACCAAAAGGCACTAGAAAGTTTAAAATTTATATTTAAGTAATAGAGAATGAAAACCAGTTCTTTAGTAAAATTGTGTGTCTATCAGGGATTTTTTTTTTTTTTTGATAGATCAGAAATCTTCTGAATAACGTAACTGTATAAAATTGAACTGCAGATAAAAAGTTGCTTCAAGGGTCATCTATTCCGGAGTTTATTTAATCTGTTCTTAAAAATAAATCACTAATAAAAATAATCAGCTCCTCTAAGCAGTAGCTGTCTGCTTAATTAGCAAGAAAGAACTTTCCTAAGGGAAATGACTTCTTGCCTAAATTTTTGGTGTCTGCATCCAATTTAAGTGATTAAGCCCTTATTAAGTCCCAAGTGAGCTAAGCAATTAAGCCCAGAGAGTGGTCCATCTCACCCCACATTTTATTTCTGCATATGGTCAATATAAATGCAGCCCGGGCTCAGTTCAAATACCATATGTAGACTTTCAAGACACTATGAGCTATGTTCCTGTGTGGCTGGCAAATGGAACATAGTACTTATTGGGGAGGTGTGACTGTAGATAAAGAACCAAAGGTCTTGTGAAGGTATCCAAAGGTACTCTTAAGCATCCAAGAGCGCACTAAACATCTATGCTTTAGCAACTTTAAAATATCTTCTTGTTTGAGCCTTGGATGAAACCCACCTGAGTTGATCTAGTACCTCAGCTATTTACCATGCTGTATGCTTTGTCCTGATAGGTATTAAATCCCTTTTTTCCCCTACACTTAAAAAAAATAAAATTGTAAATTAGATACATGAATTCAGTAAACTTTCCCTCTCTATTCAGCACTGATAAGGGCCTCAGCCAGAGTACTCTTTCCAGTTTTAGTCAAGATAGTTTAAGGATAAAGAAAAACTGAACAGAGCACAGAGGACAGTCACAAGAATGCTGTGGTCCATAGGCAATTTATATAAAAGGAAAGTTTTGTGAAGAAAAAAATAAAATTAATAGAAATACATAAAAGCAGCTTCTCACTAAAGCAGTTTTTTTCCCGTTGGTTTCCTTGTGCTTCATGGTGGCTGGAACGAAGATAAATTGGCTTAATTTTTAGTGAAGGAATTCTGAATTAGAATTTAGGACTTCTGAAATGGTAAGATTTTGTGCACAAAAATGGCCTCCCAAGGAAGATAACGGGATCTCTTTCACTGGACATTTTAAAGTATAGTATTAAAAAAAAAAAAAACCTCTAACAGATATTTGAGGTGGTTTTGATTCTAGCCAAATACTTCTCACTCAGTTTTTAAAGAGATGATCAGATAGGTGTTTGAGGTCCTTACAATCCATATTTCTGTAGTTTGTTAAGGGATTATTTAGCTCTGGCCATCTTAAAACTAGGTTCCTCATTTAAATTAATCTTCTAAACTCCCCTGACAGTGAATGGCAAGAGAAAGGCAAATCCTGCAAGTGATTCAATCTGCCCAATCACAGGCTAGGTGAATCACAGTCTGGAAGTAGCTGTGGCTATAACTGGATTCACCTGCTGAGATGTCAGGGTGTTAAAGAGTTGGACAGTATGATCCTGATCTGAAGCCGGGGATCACTGTCCTGGCTGTGTACCTAGCCCCAGACATTTACAAGCAGATGATACACATGTAGCCTGTATCTGTTGTTAGCTTTAAAGGAGCCCAGACAATTATCTTAGACTAATTTCTGAAGGTGAGACAAACCTTACATTTTCTGAGTACAGGAACCTTGCCAGATCAATATCTTTGACAAATCTTGCTTTCTGAAGCTGAATAAATTAACTGATTTCCCAAAAGGAGTAAGGACATACTTTATGGCCACAGGTCACTCGCTTAGGACACCAACAGGCAGACTGAGAGGAATTATTTTCACAGAAAACCAGGGATGTGAGACTTCTTAATTTATGAAAGACCTTATAAAAATTAAGGATATATGAATTCGTTACATCATTTTTTTTCACAAGGCACACATGTTCTTATCATTATACAGTCTTGACTTGATCTTAGATGTTAGAAAATGTCATAAGAACAATGCTTGTAAGCTACTGTATTTTATGTTTCCACATTAGAAAAAGCTTTTTTTTAGAGCTATCTTCATTTAGCTTTCTAGAATTTTTACCTTTATATAAAATCTGATAAGGTGTAGATTTTGAGTTTCTACTATAACCTAAACTGTCTGAAATTCAATAAACACCCTCATACAGTTAATTGAACAATTAAAATTATTTAACTAATCCGTTTCCGATAACATGCACACTTCACATAGAGATAGTCGGGCATGAATTTTAGGTGGGACCGCCTCCCTTCTTTTTCAAAAGCAGCTTTCAAACAATACTAAACTTCAAAAAATACTTTTGCTACTGTATTTTTCTTTGTAAGCATAGCCAACATTTTGAATGTACAGATTACTTAATTTGAGAGTTGTTAATCATGCCTACAGTTATCTAGATATCTCACAAATTGAGACCATGCTTTAAAAACCCAGGTAGCCTTGGTGTCCAGGAATTCCTGTCAATGAGACAAAGAGAAAACTATTCGTTCTTCTGAATAATACGGGCAATTCTTGAGTCAGTTTTTCTAATGCCCTGTCACAGTGTCTCAGATGATAATTTCTGGAAACAACGTAGTAACTCTCTGGAAGACACATGAAGACATATCTGAGCCAGAGGAAAACTATGAAAATAAAATTATAACTTTCAGTTTCTTCCTAGTGTAGATGATGGAAGAAATAACAAGTGTTCAGTGTATTTGAGATACATGCCGGTTGTCTTTAGGATAAAAGAATGTCAATTTCTGCCTTTAGAAACAAACAAAAATAAAGCAGACTTATAAGGGTGGCTGTGCAGTTCCCTTGATTGCACAGATAAAATCAAGATTAAACATGAATTTACTGGTACAGTGAATTCAGTAATTTAATTTAATAGATTCTTAACTATTGCTGCCATTAGGTATACTCATACAGGCAGTGGCCATCCCAGATAAATATTGCACATTGCTCTAAGTAAAATCTACCCTAAATACCTATTGCACCTGCTGAAGTCTTAACACTCCAGTAATAGATCTAAAATGGTAGTTAATTTTATACGCTTTTCCATGCAAAATTTCATGAACAGCTGCACTTCTGATAAAGAAATTTTGTCAATAGGTAATATTCTAGATTTTGAATCCCAGGAGGAGAACATCAAAGAAAAGTTTATGACAGGTGAGACATACCTTTGATTAGTTTAGTATTAAACATATGGAAGATAAATTAAATTCTGCAGCCTCAGGATTAAAGGAATATATAACTAAGAGGGTTCTTTACTGAATATTTAATTCTTTGGTGTACATAAATATCTCTAATGTTACTTCAGAGGAAGAACCCCCCCCTTGTTGTAAAGATTAAATGTAAACCAAAGGAAAGATTAAGGCATTCCAGACTATTTTAGTGTTTTTTAGTACTTTCAGCATTGTGAAACATTCTGGCTGTGTGGCTGTGCTTTTTTTTTTTTTTTTTTTTTTTTTTAAGTTCAGACAGGTCAATTACAGCTTTACATTTGTTGCTTTACAGCAACCAGGAATAAAAGCTGTCAGTGTGTTCTAGCTGTGTTTGTTCTTAAGATACTGACTATAGAATCATGGTATTTCAATTAAGTCTGATGGTTTGAAGGGCATAAATCTGCCTTAGAATACTGCATATACAGGAAGAATTAACAGGAGAAAAAGTGTATCATCAGTGACCTGTGATTCTCTAGTGTTCTGGCTGATAATGCAGTGAGGTTCCTTCAGAGCGTGTAGGTCGAGAGAATATGAATAAATATATTTGGATAACTCTTTGCCTCATGACTAGTTGGTGTCAAATTAAGGAAAGTACCAAACTAACATCAGCAGAGATGCTTTAACTCTAAACATGCAGACGTAAATAAAAAGGTGGTATCTGTAAAGGTTTTACAGTCCAACAGCATTCTTCCACAAAGAATTCTTATTTAAAAAGAGGCAAACTTAAATCTTGAGTCTTGTTGATATTCCTCCTAGGTTTACTGTGTGAGCTTGTCATTGGACCTCTATTTCCAAAATAGAAATATACAGATGAAAAGTACCATGCAAATGCAAGTGACTAGTTAATAGGATTGTTGGTGTCCAAGAGCATCCACAAGTAAAATGAAAATATTTTTTTAGTATTTAATATTTTTCTTCAGTAGGTTTTTTTACTTTCTTTTTCTTCTAACCATCAACATATTGTACCAATTATTTTAAAAGCTGTTTCCCAGTATTTTTATTGTTATTTAGTAACAAAGGTTACAATTTTGTCTTGCCCCCTCCTTATTTTCTTCAGAGGAAGCAATGTCAAATAACAGTTTAATGAGTATCCTACTATCTGAGACCTTTGTCTAACCCAGGAGCTTGTGCAAAACCAATTAGAAGTGTACATTTGCAAATTGGATGCATACAAGCATGACCACCCACCCCCCCTTCCACGTAGAAAACCAGCACTTGATTATAGATAAACTCAATTTGAACAATGTTTGAAGAGTCTTTTGATTATATATATGTTGCTAAACTCTTAATATCTAAAATATTTTTTTTGTTTGACAACTCATCTCCTGAACCAAATAGATACACTGATATATTTGCTCCTTAAAGAATATACACTTCAAATGTCCAGGCAGATGATCATACAGAATTACATTTTTTTTAATATAATTTCCTACAGAGTTTTTTGTTTGTTTGCCTGCTTTTACATGAAACCTTCTGTGAAGCATCTGAAAAGATAGAATGATCAGATTATGTGTTTTTAAGGAGGCCAGAAATTTTTCTTTCACCGAACACTGGACAGTCACATAAGGTGTTCAGTTTTCCACACGTTGGAGTTCGACTTGAGATGCCCAAATCTATTCTGTTCAGCATCCAGGTGCCACTACAAAAGGGTACGTGTCCTCAGTCATGTTTATGAGCCATATGCAGATGGGCTGTGATTTAACTCTGCCCTGGCAGCTCAGGCCCATGCAACCGCTTGCTCACCTGCTGCAGTGGAATGGAGGAATTAGACGGATGAAAGTGAGAAAATATGTTGATTGAGACAAAGACAGTTTAATAGGTAAAGCAAACTCTGTGCACACAAGCAAACCAAAGCAGGGAATTCATTCACCACTTCCATCAGCAGGCAGGTGTTCAGCCATTTCCAGGAAAGCATCACACCTAACAGTTACTTGAGAAGACAAATGTCATAACTCTGAATGTCCTCTCTTTCTCCTTTCTCCCCTAGCTTTATTGCAGAGCATGATGTCATATGATCAGGGATATCCCTCTGGTCAGCTGGGGTCAGCTGTCCCAGTTGTGTCCCCTCCCAAATTCTTGTGCACCCCCAGTCTACTTGCTGGTGGGGTGGTGTGAGAAACGAGGCCTTGACATTGTGTAAGCAGCAATAGCTAAAACATCCCTGTGTTATCAACACTGATTTCAACACAAATCCAGAGCACAGCACCATAGAAACTACTGTGAAGAAAATTAACTCTATCCCAGCCAAAACCAGTACAAGATGTCAAGTATAAGTATCTCAGAGAGCAATAGATGACTATGGGTAATCAACTGGATGGAACCCATACCCATCTAAAAAGACAGGCTATAATGAAAGAAGGTATTGTAGTGTGAGTAAAAAATAATGACATTTCAACCTGCTTTTGCAATAAAAATATACTTTATGAGAGGCATGTCAAGCAAAAGACAGGCTTCTGCTTCCCTCAGTAGCCTTTCATTGATGCAATATACTATACAATATTTTATGCTATCGTATCTAAAATCTCTTCGAACACATAACCTGCAGTTCTTTGTAATATTGATAATGACACTGCTTTTGAGAGAGAGAGAGAGAGAGCTAAGCCAGGGTAAAGTGGTTGATAAAATCCAAAAGTTGCTACTATTTTGCAAAAACATTCCCCCAGAATAAGTTTAGGGATTTGTGTCTGGATGGTCCAACTCTGAATGTTTCAGGTTGTGTTCTCAACCAAAGAACCCATCACCAGGCTGGCCTTGAAAACTCAGGAGGCTCAGATAAAATTTAAAAAAAAAAAAAAAAAAAAAAGCAAAAAAGCCCTTTCTTTCCATGGGGAGGTAGTAGGGAATCAGAATAACAACCAGACACACACTTCAGAATGGTTACAAATCTCCTCCGGGACTATACCTGCAAGCACACACTGTTTGCAGTCCTGAATCCCAGCAATGGAGGTAACAGAGGACTAAGCTAAATTTGCGCTTGGAAGTGCAATAATTGAAACAGATTTTTCTCCATTTTGTGAGAAAAAAATAGCCTTGACAGTTGCTCAATTCTTCACAATGTGAAGTTAAAGGTCAGTATTAGTAATAGTGAGGCAGCTAATATTGCTAAGTACTAGTAAGTGGCCATAATGCACTTCGGTACACATAAAATAACCTCATGTGTTCCATACAGGTATAATCAGCAGGTCCATTAAGTAGCATATTAAATATAAACCATAAAACAAACAGAAGAACATCAAGTCTTTAATGACATCAAACAACAATCAAATCTTTAGTTCAAAATCATTGTCCATGTAATAAGACAAAGTGTCCTTTTAAATCGAAGTCCTTTTCAGTGTCATCCATGCTCCAGGGCAGAACCCTTCACTTGTACAAGCTTCTCCTTCTGTGAGAGAGGTGATTTGCTCCCCAATCATACCTTCATGAATGCCTCCCAAAATGAGAATTTTTCCTTTCAAAGAAGTAGTAAGAACTTGGCTGACCTGAACACTTCTACCTTTCAGAATACAACCCAGCTTCAATTTCAAGAAAATGTTCAATGTTAGATCTGATAAAGGGTTGGGATTTTTTTTTTTTAATTTTATTTTTTTTTAGAAGAACAATAAACTTTTTCTTTTTTAGCAGTAAATTCCAGACTAGCCTCAGGATAGGAAGATGTAGGCTGTTGTGCTCTCTTGTTTTCATAATGAGAGATCATTTATCCACACTACTGCTTAACTAAGAACACTGTCTGCATCAATAGTTTTTCCTTACTCTTGATAATTATTGCTAATTTGCAAGTTACCTCACATCTGTCATTATGTTACAGTGTAAGTTTAAAGAAAACAACAAAAGAAAACCAGAAGTGTTTATTTTGATACAAAGCAATGATCACCTGCTTTGCAACTTACTTACTTATAGCAATTTATAATGATTACTGAATATGGCTTAATAATCCTGTTTGCCCTTACTGTTCTGTGGAAATTTACCAAGAACTATGCTTGGCAAAACCAAGAGACATGTCCTTGGAAAGCAGATGTGTTCTAACAAGTTTAGTCTTTGTAGTGGATAGATAGCCATATGTGGGCAGTAGAAACTAATATACTGGTGCTTTTAGATAAGATAGAGGTGGTAAACTGGCTGGAACCTCTCTTGTTGTTCAAGAAATTGACTAAGAGAATCTGCACATGTTCTGAGGAAAAGTACAAGGTGAGAAACACTGTGAGCCTTCCTCCAAAAGACCCCCGAAGACACCACCAGGAGGCAATGCTCAGGCACAAAGATAACATAAACTGCTGACACCAGCCTTTTGAACTAACCCAGCCTTACTTATGCATATCTATATTTGTATTATGTAATCCAATGAATATGTATATCCACATTATAAGTTTCTGGTATAATGTGCTGTTGGGGTGCAAGCTTTCTGGAGAAATCCCCTTGCACCCTGGTGCCGGAGTAAACATACCTGCTTTATAAACCTCTCTGAGTTGTAGTCTGTTTCCGCAAATCAATTCAGTTAAAGGAACATACAATTTATTTCTCATGTCCAGTACATCAGCACAGTGTTAGCCCTATCTCTCCTCCATATTGAGGGTTTCATTATTTAATCTCCTTTTCAAGGCAGAGAACAAATGCTGTTCTTTAAGTTTCCCACCTGCCCCACTGCAGGTATCTGGGATCAGATCTAGTCAGATATGTAACTTGAATCTACATGATAGCTATTCTTGTCAGACAGTGCTAGAATAGTAAATATTTAATACTTAATACTGCAGTCAATAAAAAGTATTAAGTGCTTTTAATATTTTGAGGTGGAGTGTCTGGGATGCCAAATACATAGGCAAGGTCAAAGGACTGAATAGCTTCTCTGGTTGTCTGTTTCAGAAGTTAGTCTCTCTGGTCTTTTCCTTCTGGTTACGAATTGCAGTAATCACTAAAAATTGTAAGAACAGCTGCATCAAGTCATGCATGTCATTTTCAACCATGGTCATAAGCAGATACTTAATAAGATCAACACAAACATCCGTGATACTTTGTAATGCTCTTACAACCTCCCGCTCTTCACTAAGAGTTAAGGGGCTTCAGCTGTTGAATATTATTTCTATGGATGCATGTATATTATAGCTTATTTTGTGTGCTTTTTTTTTAGTGAATACTCTGATCACTTTTATTACTGGACTTTGATTTGCATCAAAGCCTTGGGGCTTTTAAATTGGGTATCTCTCAGGTGACATACAACTAAAGCCACTCCAGGACTGTACCCAGTGTACTTGGGTTACTAAGTGTGACCAACCAATAAACCTCAAGAACAAAAGAACGCTTAGAGGAAATGGCTCCATGATGTGTCCATGAAGCTCAGAGTGTGAATAACCACAGTTGTTTCAAAGAAGCTGACTTTATCTCAACATGAAGGGGACAGGAGGGTGACCTTTGTTTTAGATCAACAACTATCAATAGTTGAGTGGAGCAGCTGGTAGTATGCTTCTCTCTCATTTCACTGAAAGAGTGTAAACATCTCCCTGAGTTATCATGGAGGTAGTGAATGTATGCCCCATACAGAGTATAAAAATTGAGCAACTAACAAATAATTTTTAAAGAGAGCAACAGACTTGAGCTGACTTCAACCCACATATTTGTTCTTAGAGGCTGGAGACACTCAGTGTCATGACTATGAGCATATTAAAAAGACCAGTAATGGGAATCACATTGGTGTTGTGATTGAAATGTGTATTGAAATTTATATATATATATATATTTATCTATTTATGAAACTGCTAGATATATATTTTGCTAAGTGTAACTTACATTTGTGTTAAGAAATATATTTTGTATCACTCTGCTAAATCACAAATCTCACGTAACCATCTTTAAATAAGTACAATTTATATGAAACATTACACCTTCTATGCTCAGAATATCTAAAAGAACTTGGTTAGAGAGTATTGGACACTGACACTAACAGGCCTTCAGTCCACAAGACTTGATCAGACTAGTCTAAATTAAACCTCAGTGCATCTAGTGTCAACATTGGGTTCTCAGGACTAATAGTTTCACCATACACATACAACCTCATGGACTATAATAGTTGCTGATGTATTTAGTTTAATCATTTAATGATTATTACAGAATTTATTTTCCATAAATTTCTCAGCATTTTCTTGATCCTAGGTAAACTCTAAGTATCCAAATGAGCACTGCACTTCCTCTGGCAAAAGAAACCGCATTACATATTAATGTACAGTGGTGTGTTCCAGTCAACAGCTATGGCTCTAAAGCAAAGAAAATATGCTTTCTCTGAAACCTGTGATTATGGGATGTCCTGTGTCCTATGTACCTTCAGTCCGTACAGGCTTCTCACAAAAAGTCTGTTGATACTCTATAGTGCAACCTGGAAAGCGAGTAAAGCTGGTCATGAGATCAGCCATGACATGTACTGAAACTTATGCAAATATACTTAATCAGTGAAGTATGTATTAGTGCAAATATCTGCCTCTACAAATTCTCTTGAGTTATCTAGGGTTTACTGTATATTGTAATCTCCTCAGAAGACTGAATATATGCAGCGATTTGACCTACAGCACTCCTAGCACACATGTCAGGGAGCCACAGACATGGTTCAATAGCAATCACACAGCCTTCTGTGTCTGTGTGCACAAACAAGGTCAGAAGGAAACATTGTTTTGCAGCTTGCTGACAACTCTGAGGTCACAATAAGTCTTGTCTTCTTAGTCCTGTGATAAGAAGCTTAAAAAGCACTCTTTATGTTAATGGTAAATACAAATTAGTTCTGTATGTGAATGACTTTTGAAAATTCAAAGCAAATGCTGTAAATCCCAAATGGCCACTACACCCAAAAGGTGGAATCCACATCTTTCTGTGATCAGAACTTTTTATTAATTATATATGACCTATTTTTACGAAAGTATTTAGCATTAATGATAAAAATGTAGGGCCAGAATATTCAAATCTAAGGGCCTACAGCTCATAAGCTATAGTTTTACTTAGGTATTTTACATAATTGTAAGCCCCAGGCATAAGAAATTTGATTGGAGTTCTTACTATTTGATTCAATGCTTTCAGTTACTTCCAGTGATTCTCAATAAAACATAAAATACAAAGCTAAAGTATTTTTAAGGTCTAAAATATCTTCAGAGAATGAAAAATCCTCTCTTGCACGTATTCATAAAGGCTACAAAGCCCACATCACAGATTTTATTTTCATCTAAAAAAAAAAAAATGTCTAGTCCAACTGGTTGTTCAGAACATAAGCAAGAAAATATTGTTTTTCTGATTATTTAAACAGATATTTTTGATGTTTTTGAACTCTTATTCAAAACCAGTTGAAACATTATTTTCTGTACATAGGAAACTTTACTCATAAATGGCTTTGCTACAAACAAACTTTGAAAAATATATCAGAACTTGTTTAGTATTAAATGTTTTGTCAGTTCTACTAAAGGAACTGGTAGAATTGACATGAGTCAGATCCTTTTGTTTGCTTGTTTTGTCCCTAAAAAAGATTAATGACAACAGAAGATTAGTAGGTGCTGCAATTGGAGGTGGAAGCAGATTGGATTGTATCCCAGGTTACCACATTAGGAGATAGGAAGGACATATTCTGACACCTTCTGTTCTGTATCATAAGAATGGATTTATGTCGTGTATAACAGAGAATGAAGACTCAAACCCAGAAATTAAGAAAGAGCAGAATCTTAATCTGATTACCTATAAAGATCCAAGGCTGATCCAGGAATTCGGAGTCTGTGTCTGGCCTCTTTTTTCCCTTTTCAGTGTTCAGGGTTTACTAGAATGTAATGGAAAAGTATATATGCTAAGCAGAAACTAAGACAGCATCCTCTTACCCCAAACCAAGCTTTTCAATTACTTCAGGTCTTTCATAGGTATGTCATTTTTTTACTGCTCAAGCACCCCAGTAAGGCTGGTTTCTCTTGTAAGTGGTGCATGCAGTGGGAATCCGAGTCACCATTTCAGCCTTCTCATTACAAGAATGCAATTACTGTCACCTACATTTAAGTTATATACACTATCTGAACTAGTAATCTATCTGTATCTGAACTAACAATACTACTTTTGTACTGTCAGAAGAAGGGGGCAATGTTAGGGCCCAGTTCAGCAGAATTTCTTGAAATGTCTCTTTTTTCCCACTGGTTATGGAAGGATCTTGGGGTGACTATTTCAGACAACACTGTCCGTGTCTGGACAGATAAGCTCCAACCAATATGCATGGTAGATTTTCTTTTTGAGGTGCTATGTGCAACTGCACTTAAGAGCTGTTACTTTGGGTTTCCTGTTATAAACAATAATGACAATTCCTTAAAAAATATTTTAAACCAGTAGATAAATATGCAAAGGATATTTGGGATATAGAACTGATTTATATCTGTAAATTATAATCTTTTAATTATTGTCAATTTTTCATAAATAGGCTAAGTGTATTGAATACAAGATGATGTAAATAATCTGGAAGGACATACATTTATAATAAATAAGTTTTTGCTGTCCAAAGAGGGGATTACATAGTTTATATTTCTTTTTATAGACATCTTTTATATTACATTAGTATTATAGGCAATATTTTCAGTCTTTTAGGATAGAGTTGAAAGGGAAAATAACTTTTTTTACAGCCATCTTGTTTCTGCATATGTGAAAGATTTTTTAAATATTGTTCAGTTATTTGATATTACAGATGAAACTTTAGGTAAAATTATATTTAATTTTTATTAAATATGAATAGACACGAGTAAACTATGGATGTTGAATATCAACCTCTGTTTTATTCCAATGAACAAAGCTGGAAAAAAATCTTGTATTCATAATATTTTCAAAGCCACTGATGAATCCTATAAAGGATGGTCCAGCTCCAATTAAAATGAATAAAAATGCTATATGAAAAACTGTACAGAAATCTGGGAATTCTTAGAAATACCTGGAAAGCTTACATTATTTTAAACTGAAATTCTAGCTTCTTTGAATTTCATGAGATTTTTTTTTGATTGCCGATCTCACTGGGGTAACAATATCACATTTTATATTTTGCATAAACATACAGTGGGTGTTCCTTTTTCTAGTTGAGCTGAAACAAATTTTATGTGTGAGAAGGCTCTTCTAGTATTATTTGTATTCCTTGCAAACTGAATGACAGGCTCCAACTTTGAAGTTGCTCCCAAGTTTTAAAAGTTCTATTCAAGAATAAGTCAGACTCACTAATATTCCAACTAATTTTAGTTTTATTTCAATCTTTCTGGTTAATATTGCTGTGAGAAAAAGAAACGAAATTCAAAGAGTCATTTAAGAGTTATGACTGATGTAACAAAACCAGAATATTTCTATCAGAAAGATTATCATGGCCTTGATTTATGATTTTCATCTAGATGGTCGCAATGAGAGTAATGAATTAAACTGCAATGTGAAATTCAGTAACTTTGAATTTTTTCAGAAAATTTGCTAAGAACAGAAACACTTCTGTGTTAAAGGCTAAACATTTAGCCCATATCATATTGTATCCTATCCTATCCTATCCTATCCTATCCTATCCCATCCCATCTCATCCCATCCCATCCCATCCCATCCCATCCTATCTTATCCAACTCAAGGCAGTTAGAAGTTGGGAGACACTTAAGGAAACACTGAGGAATTACTCTTCATAATTATAGGCAGTGAAATCAACAGCCTAACTGTTCTCTAGATATGTTTTGTTTACAAAATCTTTAAGAGATTTGAAGTATGTTCCAAGAAAATAGACCTAGATTTTAACTTCCATGTCACTGATGATATCATCAGTATCATTTCATATTTAATTCATCATTTTATTGAATGGTGTTTTTATACTGGCCTACAATGATCGCTTTTCAGATGGTCTCTGTACACTTGATTTACCCAGAGAGGAGATCACAAGCAAATTTGAGGAGCTAGCCAAAATTTCAAAGTTTATATCTATACCTCTAGATTAAAGGAGATTGTAGATGAATCCCTGCCCTGTTCATGCTCTGGAAAAAAAACATCAAAACTGCATTATTAAAATCAAAGAACTTAGTCCAAATATAACCAATAATTTCCTCACTACCTGGGTCATTATAGCAATATATAATATTTTGTATTGTCTTTTTATATACCTCATATTAAAGGACCTTTAATAGTGATTGAAATCACTGTTCAATCTCATAGACATTGTTTTGTAAACTAAATAAAAATGAATTTAAATGGACCAACTTAAAATGGTAAAATACATCCATTTACAGAGCAGGATACTTTTTGTATATTATAATCTCACAGAAAATTTTAGTAGAGGATATGAAGAATGAAAGCACTGTGAAATGTTAGAAAATTTTGGATATAGGATGTAAGTCACTGTGGCAAATTGACTGCAGCTCTTGTTGCGTAAAATAAAAACCTGCTTTTCAAATGAGTTCATAGACTGTTGTGCTGTTTTTGACTGTGTGTTGGTTTAAGCCCTGCTGGGACCGGAGACCACGTTGCCATTGTCCCTCCCCCACCCTCGGACACAAGTAGGGCACAAACCCCGGGTTAAAATAAGAAGAAATTTAATACAACAGTGTAATAAACCATCTGAACAACAACGGTAGCAATGATAACAGCAATAAACAGCAATAACAGTAAACAAGACAAAAGATATACAGAGAAATACCACAATGGACACAGTCAGCCCGCCATGTGCTTCCCGTAACAAAAGCCACAAAGAAAAAGCTTCCCGTGCTCCCACACCCGGACCTGACGTCAGCATGGTATGAATAACTCGGCTGTAGATCCCTTCCCCCTCTCTGCTGGGGAAACTTAACCCTATCCTAGCTGAACCAGGACAGACTGGGGATGTCGAACATTCCTGGAGATGGCGAACACCTGTATGCTGATGGGAGGTGATGAATGCATTCTTTGTTTTCCTTTGCTCGTGTGCATGGATTTTGCTTTACCTATTAAACTGCCTTTATCTCACCCCACAGATTTTCTCACTTTTACCCTTCCAGCTCTCTCCCATATCCCACCGAGGAGGAGTGAACAAGCATCTGTGTGGGGCTTAGTTGCCAGGTGGGGTTAAACTGCAACTCTTAAGGCCAAAAATAACTATTCAGATAATGTCATCAGAACTCCTGCATAAAACAGGTAATAGATTTTTACATGTGGTCTTTCCACCAAGTCCATACTTATTTACACAAACTACCACTTAGGAAGACTTCAGTCATCTGAGCTTAGTACAGAAATACTGAATGGCAATGGAACAAACTTCTCTCTAGTTGAACTGAGTTTTTCTAGTCATGTACATCATTCTAGTTTGAATATTTCTAGCTTCAGCTTCCAGTGACCTGACCTCATTACCTGCACATGAATGAGATTTAAAACTAAGCTTTTCTGATAATTCATCATGCAAACAATTAGTGAGCAAATTCATGTAACTTTTTCTTTGATGAATTATTTAGAAAGACAATGGATTTCATTTCAGCTGACTTCTGACAAAGCAGATATCTAGGTCTCCTCTGTGATCAAAGGAAAGAGGTAATATGCTAAGAAGGTGTTTTGTTCCATCCTGAAATCAGTGTCAAAGAAAGTAATATTTTCAGTAGATAAACTCCAGGCCACATGATTAACTTTTAAAAGAGTAAAGATTAGTGAGACAATTAAAAATTGACTGCTGGAAAACCCAAGATATTTCAGAAACATCTGTACCATTATGCAGATCATATTAGAACTCCTACAAAATAAGTCTTTATTATTGATCAATATCTTTAGAGTGCTGACATCAAAACTGAAGATCCTTGTAATGAGCTCATTATCATGCTGTATTTATAAGAACACCACCTGGTTTTACTCTGCACATTTGTTATGCATTAAAAGATCAGTTTACAGACTTAGCCACTGTATCTTGTTTGGATCCTATTCCCATAGTAGAATAGTGATCCTTCCAGGACGTTGTCTTCAAAAATGGGTTTTGTAAGTGACTTAATCCTAGGGGTGCAGTAGTCAAAGAGAAAGAAAAAATACTGCCTTACAAATTAATCCCCTCCTGCAACAGTGGGAGAGGAGATCTCTAAAACAAAACCACTAACGCAAGTTGCTTACTCTACTAAGCTTGTGACATTTGAAACAGTTTCAGCCTAAGGTGATCATACTGCCATATACTTGACAGGACTTCTCTGGACAACTAGAAAACAGTGTTGTTAGCTAGAAACAGAGAAAAATCTAGCATTAAGACTACTGCTGCAAAGAAGGGAGAGTTACTTGGTCAGATACCTATGCTGGACTTCCAAATATCATTATCTTACAGGAAGACATCTGCACTTTCATCCAGCAGTCTTTTAGTCTCCCTGTGCTGATATTCATCATCTCTTTCTAGTATATTTACTTTCATTAGGCTGCCCAGATGAAAGGCAGAGGAGGCTACTAATTCTTCAGTGATGTCTTTACTCCCAGGATATGAACTTTGACATTTAACTTAACTGAACTCTTTGTTTCTAGATTTCAGTGACATGTTTTCAAGAGAGGGCAATCAGATATTTTAATCCTAGATAAATTTAAAAATACACAATTAAAAACAAAGTGAATGAAGTCCATATCCATGGAAGAACTTGAAGAAGAACTTAAATCTAAGTACACAAAAGGCTATAGGATTATTAATATATTTTATTTGCTTAGATATCAAGTATCAGTCACACATGTAAATAAACCTATGCGCTTGAGTAAAGAATCAAGACTTAAATGTAAATATTTCAGTAAACAGAGGAATCTTGTCCCAAAACCTCACAATAACGTGTTTGTAGTTCAGCTAGAATTCAAACACGAATTCCTAATTCAACATGCAATGTACCTTTGGAAGAATGGTTTTACTCCTCTCTGTGCTAATGTACACATATTTTATATCACAATTATAACTACATTGATATATATATATATATATGGACTTGACTTTCTAACACAAGTGTTGTGTACATCAAAGTTTTTGTTGCTGAATGTACTCAGCTACTTCTTACACATTATTTTTGCTTCTCTAACTTCTTATTAAGGGGGATGTTTGTGTAGCCATGTTTCAAAGTGAATGAACATCATAAAGATGAAGCATTCTTCATCCTGGAAGAAGTTTGGTGATTTCAACAGATGTCCATGGGAGAAAATAAATGGTTTCATAATTCTGGATGTTCTCTACAAGAGGGAAGTGTGGAAGTGTGCTGATTTATAATTATATTCCCCAGAAATAGGATTCATAAAGCAATTAATTGTCTCTGGTTCTCCAGAGAATGGCTTCTGTTTACTGTGATGTTCAGTTTGAATGGTCTTCTGTAAAGCACACCTACAAAGAGAAACCAGCATGTACTGCTTGCTTGAAAATCAACAAGGCACCACCAAAAGCCAAAAATGCTTAGACTGCTGTAATGCACAGTTACAAACTGTGAATCTTATAAAAAATGCCATAGGAAAACTTTATTGAATATAAACTTAACAATTTATGGACATTTAGAAGCACATATGCTCAGTTCTTGCCAAGTAGATCTAAGCAAAAATATATTTCCATTTAGGTATTTGTAGTTCAGCATTAAGATACATACATTCAGATGGGTATTAATGATGTTCAAGCATTTTGGTATTTGGCTGCACTGAAAATTCAACCCAGAACACATACAAAAAATACCTACAAGGACTTTTGACATACATATTTTCACACACATGGGAAAACCTGATTGATATTCCCTTAAAATTAAGGCCTAATACTCTGTCAATATGAATGTTCATATCCTTTGTTTTACAACCTTACCACATTTTTGTAATTTATTCTCTTCTTCTTTTAATTTCTCCAAAAATTTCCTCATTTTTGCTCAAATGCAAAAAAAACCCCAACATATTTGCTTAAAATTTTTCTTTTATGTCAAGTACTTCCATAAATGTCTTCTCTTACTATTTTCCCTGCAGTATAAAGAGAAAATAAAAACATTACTATTAAAATATTTCCGTTTCTCAAAGCAAAATATTTAGACTATTTCTACTCCAAAGTACTGTCAGAAAGTTTTGCTGAAGCTGACACATTTCTGTAGATATTAATATTTAATCTAAATTGTTTTTTTTGACAGAAAGCTTCTTAGTCCAGAAAAAATATCCACCATGTTTAGTATTTTCCAACAGCTTGTATTTGTATCCCTGTATATCAAGGACAGCACTGGAAATGCAGATCAGACAATACAATTGCCTCTCCTCAGAGATGTCCCTCTGTCACTACTGAATTTGCTTTTCTCTTGATTACTTTTTCTCTCTCCAAACTCATAAATCTTTTCTTCTAGCTTACACTGTGCCCCACTGCAGCAGGGTGGACAGAAGGGCTACTTTGCAATACACTGTTTATGGTACTTTGTTCCAACATTAGAATTTTATATCCTGTAAAAACAAAGTCAAGCAACTTGTATAGGCACATCTTACTATACTTTACCTATCAGCAGACTATAAGCAGTTCTTTAGTTTGACGTGTGGAAGCACTGAATCACCAGAGCTTCTTATGTAGTCAACAGCAAATGTAAAGATATTTTTCTTTTCTTTTTATAATTTTGTATTTCTCTAGTGACACTAAGTCATCTCCATTAATGGAACAGGGTGGGCTTCTCTCTTTAGGTCTACATTTGTAAATTATTTCACAAACAATTGGGATGTAGATATAGTTGATTATGTGTCAGAACTGTGCCTGGAATAGTTTTGGCTTAAGCCAGTTTGTTGTCTCCCAAATTATTCACAAGATGGTTGGCTGGTTCAAATGGGAAGGGACATGGCTGTTCTACCTCTCTGTCCCATCTCCTGTTTTGGAAGAAAGAAGATTTCAAAAGTTTGGCATGTCCAAACCAGACTATGTCAGTTGGCTTTAGTGTTGATCCCTGGCACTGTTTAGTTGATTATTAACCTCTGAATCAACCTCCTAGGACAGCCAGACACTTAATTCTTTGATATTTCAGAAACTTAATTAGATATCTTAGTTCATCTACTCTGATGTTTGCAATTAATTACTTTCAAGCCTGCTCAGAGCCAGTCACTGAAACAGCATCAGGGCACTCTTACAAAGAGATAGTGGCATAAGTAAATAGGTAAAAGGTTAGCTGAGCGCATCACAGCAAGAGAAAGCAGAGAAAGGAAAAGTAGCCCAGAGGAAATGTTGGTCTATGAGAAGAAATATGGTTTTGAACCAGAAATCCTGAGTCGTATACCCAGATTTTAATTTTTGATATTTTTTTTCAGACATATTTCCACTTCAAGAGACAAAGTTTGGAATAACTATTTTTGTAGACTACTGTATTCAATAGAAGTATTAAAAAACATAGGTGCTAAATCAGTCCTATTTCTGCAGTATTGGCTTTTTACCTTGAAAGAGAGAAAAAAATTCAATTTTAAAAAATTACAGTGAGCAGTTGCACATTTTCTCAGCCTTTGTTTTTCAGAATATGACTAAGTTATATATAAATGTACAGTAAACAGATCATTCTGGATCTATGTAATAAAATTTGAAAAGTCAAAATACAGACGATCATCATGTTTCATCTTAACGGAAAAGAAAACTTAATCAGTAACCTTTAAAGAAGAAAATGACAGTGTTTCACAAATAACTTTAAAGATTACTTTCTAAGGTATGCAGCTCATTCTAAGTTAGATTCTAATTAATGCCTATATGAGCCCATGGAAAAGAGATCATCATTGCTCCAGGCAAGGAGAATTTGATTCCTAAATTTCACAACACTTACACATATATTAAACTTACTGTAAGCTATACTGTTTTCTTTGGTTTCTTTTGTTTAAGCATACTTGGTCTGCCTAAAGCTTTTAGCTTTATATATTTATGTATCAACCTTCAAATAAATAAATACCATGATGGAAATGCACTCAGTTCTGCAAGAATGCTACTTCACCTGACTTAAAACATTTTATAAACATTTTATTTTCCTCCTCCTTTCTCACCTGTCTTTGAAATATTTACTATCCTGCTGTTTATTATCAGGTACCACAAATAGTGTTAGGCAAATAAGCCTGTTAACAGCTGACACAAATAGGAACATATGTCTTCACAGAAACAGGACCCTGATTCTCACCCAAATCACAAAATTCTTCTGGCCACTAGCATCAAGGAAACACTGCAATTTTAGGATGCAAAACTGATATTTATTACAATATTTTAAAAATAATCTGAATATCTAAGTTATTTCCTTAATATTAAATAGATGATGCAAATATAATTTTAGTATTTCTCTTCTGTCAGAGAAAAAATCTAGTTTTCAGTACAGCTGTTTTGTTCTGCCCTGCCAGCAATATACTCAGGATCTCAGCTACCCTACACATACTGTAAGAAATACAGTAAATCCAATCTTCTACTCTAGCCTGGGCATGTTCAGATGAAAAAGTATATGGAGAATTCATGCTGTTACATATTCTGCATCTATGCTAGCTACCTAAAAGACCTTTAAGGAAAAGAAACAGACACTTACTTCTATCTCATGATGGAATGAACTGCATATACAGGAATATATTTCTCTATGACAATTACAAAAATGGCCTCAATAACTACCTCCAATGTGGATGTCTACACAATAGATGGCAATGTTAAGTGAAATGAATCTCACCTGGGAGATAAGAGAGAAATTTATATCCAAAGTTAAAATGTGAACTTCTACAAAAAAGTCTTCATCTACATAAAATTTAACTTTTCCACGGTTATTACACTGTGAACTAGAAATACGTTTATTCAGTTTTGAAATCACTATTGTTAACTAACCTCTATAATCTTGGTATAGAAAAACAGGTGTGGAAAGGGCCTAAAAATAACATTTAGTATGTTCCACTATTATGTACATTATTCTGTAATTTTACTTTTGTGCATCATGTAATAAGGAATATGTAAAGGGAAATTGAATGTACTTATATCATTAGAAGTCAAGCTTCTAAGATAGTTGGGGCAGAAGCAAACCTTCTCAATGCAGACTACTATACAAAGTCTAGACAATACTAATTATATCCACTTTCTTCTTCTCCCTCTTTCCCTTCTGTTGATAGCAAATATGTCTAGGCATATATGCTTGAAATACAACAAAGAATTATCTCTGTTTAAAAATGCCATATAAATTAAGATTATCACTGTTATATATACCAGTAAAGGAGAACATACATGCTTATTTCTGTGTTTTGAATTTAGATAGACTATCCTTTTGAGAACTTACCTGCCTGAATCTCATCTTAGTTGTAATTATTTTTATATGTCATACATTTGTGAGTCTTAAGGATTATATTTTTAATTGGAAATAGCTAAGCAGAAACAGATTTTGTGCTGTTCAGTGCAAAACCCTTCATTGATTCTGTGTTGAATTTAAATCTGGCCAAATTCATTGCGTAAGTATATGGGAGGTATATGAAATGTCAATCTTTTCCATATGTAAAGCCTACCCACTTTTCCTATTTTGTTCACATATGGTTAAGATTTATATGAGCCAAAAAAAGAACCCAATTAACATCTTGTTGAAAATTGCAGTACCTAGCATTCAACAGCACTATAGTAAAAGGATTCCCAGATCATAACTGAATACAATTTCTGCCCCAAAATCAGATAAATAAACCATGTGACTTAAAAATTACATCAGTTACAAACTCCAGGCTTTTGAAAATTATAGCCTTCATCAGGGACTAGCAAAGTTTTCACCACTGTGCTCTAATTTCATGCTAAATGTTGTTTCAGAGATGAACTCTCCATAGCTCTTCAAATACTATATTATCCTCCTTCAAGTTAATTGTCCATTTTTTAGTTTGTATCTGTATTACCCAGTGAACAATTTCTTGAAATTTATATGCCTTAGTTTACTTCCAATTTAGGTTCTAGTGTGGGAAAGTAGCTCAAACATGTATTAAATTCTGAAATGACACTGAGAAATCTGAGTCATGACAGTCCAAGAGCACCCTTTTAAGTACATATCAATATCATTGTTTTCTCCCAGCAGAAATAAAATATTTATAAGTTGAAAAAAGACAAAAAAATGCAAATGAGCATCATGGTCATTACTTACTGGTACGTTTGTAAAAGACATGAGAAAAAAGCAGGATGGGTAATTTACAGATCTTTCTTAGGGTTTCTTTTCAAAATGAAGACTATGAGAATGTCACAATGAAAATAATAAGAGTTTAGATTCTTGTTATATTGAGAGTCCTACCTTATACTTTGTTATTTGAGTGTTCTCCTGGCCTCATGCTCATTAATATGAGAATAATTTCAGTTTATTTAGACTTGCACCTCTCGATTTTAGGCTTATTTTAAGTGGGTGATTCGCTTGGTTTATGTTGTTACCATTAAAAATTGACATCAGTAAATTGCAATGGTGTTACTATGATATTTCTTTCTTATCAAGAAGTTTTCTTCTAGCTTTAGCTTTATGCTATCTTAAAATAGCTAAAGCTTAAATAATATTTTATGATAAATATAACTTCTTTAGCCTACATGTGTTGTAACTGCTTATATATCAGTCTTCTGAATCATATCTTTATTCCTATAGCTAGTATAATCAAGAGATGTTTAGGTCTACTTATATGAAACTCCTTAATATGGACCACCTACTGTGTTGGTTCACATCTTTTGATAGAAAAGATTTACTCTTGTGGCTAACTGTAAATAAGACATTTTCCTACTGTATCAAGACCTTTTATTTCAAGACTTCTTCACAAGAACACTTTTTCTTTTTTTTTTTTCTTTTTTTTTTTTTTTTTCCCTTAAGACTCCCTGTCTTCCATTTGTTGTTTCTGCTTCCTGCATTAAATTTATGTTTGAATCTTTATTGTCAGGGAAAATATTTTTCCTGGTCTTCTCCCACCATTAGAACTTTCAGGCACTTAGAGATAATGTCTCTTTTCAGTTTCCAGCAGAACAAGTTCTACGTTAAATATGATTTTTAGACACTGCATAACAAGAGGACTTCTCAGTTACATTTTGTTCTTCTAGCCTGTTATTAATGAGCAATTATTCACTTGCTATATGGTACAAAAGATAGAACATTCATGCAACAGATAAAAATTGAAATCTATTTGAAAGCATCTAATACTTCAAGAAGTCTGTCTTTACAGGAACTTGGGTCACAAACAATACCTTTGTGAGGATGTAAAATTATCAATTATTTTTGTGGTTAATAAATTTACCTTTACTAAATTGTGTACATACTCACCCATCAAGTTTTTGGAAAAAAAATCGAGTCTGACTTTTGCACTCTTGAAAAAGAACAGCTTCTGAGTCGAAAATAATTGTTCATAGATCCATCATGCTAAGGTCTGACCTTGTCCACTTGGAGAACAGCTACCTTTTCTTTCTATAATTATATTTCTTCATTAAAAAATCATCAGTATTGAATGTCCCACGTACAGAAGTTATTCTGTTTTATTTTCAGCTGACATTAGTACTGTCTCTGGGTTTGTATTTTGTTCTCCAGAAACATACCTAGAATAGACAGTCTTGGTTACTTGTTCATATTCTAAATTTTTCAGATAGAGGCACCAGGCCATTGGATTTCATGTGCTATGGAAAAAAATATAAAATTAGATACATTTATCTCCTTTTAGTTTAATTTTTCCTACCTATCTCTCAGTCTTCATGAATATGATATTCTCATTCTCTGAATTCTCTGAATCAGAATGCCTATGACATCATGAGTTTCAGTTTAATTCAAGTAGAAATTCAAAGTTTACATATTTCTTTTGACACTTCCTTTCCTATTTGGGTGTTTTTATTTCCAACATAAAAGTACCCAGAGATAGATTTAAACTGTCAGAAAAATTATCACGCATAAGCAAAATACATTTTTTCACACATCATTAATATTGAAATTGAGACAAAAATGTAAAACATAAAATACCTTTGAGTTTTATTACTGTGGAAATTTCAAAATATGCTTTTAAATCTCACTGTCTCTGTTAGTGTTCTCCATCTCTCTGTCACCCTCTATGTCGTCTTCTGTTCAAATGGAACAACAGTATCTCACACATTCAGAATGGATTTCATGTTTTCCTTCTATTGTTTAAAGTTAACTAGTTTCTTAGTCGTTGTAAATTATGAATAAGGAGGAATTTCATTTTATTATGATTTTTTTTTCCTAAAAAATAAGCTATTTTCTCTACTACTTATACATTATATAAGTCTTTCTTGAAAATAAGTAACGGTTCTACTACTATGGTGTATTACTGAGCCAATACTATTACAGTAAAATAAAAGGATGATGAAGATAAAAATTAATTAATATTTTGGAAGTAATTATAATAACAGCTTGTTGGTGACATAGACTGCAGTTATATAAGTTTCTTGCTAGGCGACAAACTACCCACAGAGCTCTAACTCATGATAATTTCACAGAATTTATCTTGGGATTTTCAAATCCCTTATTGAAACAGAACTTTCTAACCACTTAAATGTCAGACATGTAAGAGTGCACACAGTGAAAAAGAAATAGAAATAATACACCTGCACAAGATCCTCTGATGCTTTGCACCTTGTTGCAACCATTTACTTCTTTGCAAATAACATGTAAACTGATGCCAATCTGAATGCATAAATCATTCTGGCTCATGCATGTCTATACACAATGAAAATAATACATAAAAAAGCAAGATACTGGGAAATTTATTTTCCAGTCATTTGTTGTTGATAGATTCTATTTGGCAGAATAAAAAAAAAAAATCAAAAAAAAAAATCAGTGGGATTTAAGTATTGTACTCATGAATTAAACCAGTGCTGGTTCACAAGTATTAGTTCACACCTTAGCATTGCAGCAAGTTCTCTTCATTTTTCATAGAAGCCTGAGAGTCAAAAATCATTCCACTTCACGGTTATGTGGTTCTTCATGGTATTATGTGGTGTATACAGCCACTAGTTTATAACACCTTTATATAGGAAGTTGCATGAGCACAGGATTCACATTCTGACGCTGACCTTGAAGACATAGCTACTTACTGAACTACCCTCAATCAGATTTTACTATTATCGTTATTACAAATCTGATGACTAACATGGTGAAGAAGAATGCTGGTTCAGTGATATCCCGCATTCTGACTTTATTAGTGCAGATACCAGTGGTTACTGATGAACCAGTTCCTCTGCCTCAGTCCCTTAAAATAAAGCTAAACTCTTTGGAAACATGCAAATTCTTATTATGTGCAAAGAACTAAAAAGTTATCAAGGGACAAAAAGAAAAAAGAATCATACTAATTATCTGTACTTTTGAACATCAAGCTAGACCTTGTTACCTGATTACTGTCAGAAGACCAATCGTACCATTTTCTTATCCTAAAAGTATAATCTCTGTGAAAGTGGTAGTTAACAGCAGAGATTATGATGTTATTAACTTTTTGTCCTTTAGAATTGACTATTTGGGGTTTCTTACCACTTTTCCCCTTTAAGGCTGGAGAGATTTGAGGAAACAATGTTTTCTGTCATCTGTCCTGTAGACAAACTAGATCCCAATTTTTTTTAGAACCAAATGAGAAATAAATGTTATATGTTTCAGTAACTTTACAACCATTTTTACGCTGGTGCCTTCCAAGTTAAAAAGGTATCACTAAAAGAAGTTATGTGTGTTCTTCTACTGAAACTTAAAATTTAAAATATTAGCAATATATTCTTTAGCAGATTAAATGAAAAAATATATTAAAAAAAAAAAAACATCAAGGGTATCTGTGGAGATATTTTCTTAAAAAGACACAGAATTTTGTTCTATTAAAAATCTTTCTGAGATTAAATATTTTCAATATTTAATTAAATTGTCACTGCCTATCAGTCAATGTATCAAGAAAGCCCAAATCCCTCAGTATCTAAACTGCTTATATTATTCTTTTTATTTTTCCTTTGTTAGGCAATTAAAAACTTCTGGTGCATAAAGCTGATGTTTTATGCAGTCACAGATGAGATTCCAGTTCCTGAGGAAGGATCTGTGCCACCTATTAATACTTCCAGCTGTAATACATAAGAGGATGAATATACAGCCACCTCGTTGCACAAACATCCTTCTCACTATGTTCATAAGGTGATTACAACAGGGTAAAATTAGCAGGCTCCTCCACACTATTATTTTCATTATAAAAATCAGGTATTTTCTATGCGAAATAGAGATACTTGCACTTTAGTGTTGTCTTGTCCCACGCGGTGGAATCTTTTGAATTCCCTGAGAGCCTGTGTGCCAGTGGAAGAGCTGGTCTCTGCTCAGCAGGGCCACAGGGTGGACCAAGTCATGAGCCTAACTCAGAGGAAAAATTGTACTGGTGACTTTAGTAACTGGCCACTTTAGTGAATGAATGCAGACAATTTAGAAACAATCTATTGATAACCATCTGGGGAATGAATAAAGGCACTTTGGCAATTGGACTATTTTCCTAATAACCCATCAATGATCAACCAATCGCAATTCAATTCATACAAAACTTATATACATGAATATATGTAAGAAAGAGAGAGAGAGAGTGCAAACGAGGAAAGAGAAAAAAGAGGAGGGGATAGGAAAAGGGGAATAACCACCCTTAAATCCCGCATTGTCGCAGAGTAGCCAGCATGGTCTGTAGGTGGTGGGTCAACAAAGACACATGTGGGCTATTGCCTTTATATAATCTTTCTTAGTAATGCGTGGTAGGTTGTTACAGAAGGTTATAATCTTCTCTGGCTTATTCCTGTGCAGTTAGGCAAGTTCTGTCTCTGGGCAACAACAGGAGCGAGGGGGAGAGAAATGGCCCACTGCCCCACCTCTGCAGAGCTCGCTCTGCTTCTCCCCCACAAGGCGTCCCACTCAAGTTTTTTGAGACATCCTCTTTACGAACACTTTCTTGTTTATGAGCAGTTTGTGACAAGTGTCCTTTCCATGTGCTTTAATCACTCTGAATTGCTATTACTAGACTGAATCTCAAAATTTCTAGCATGGACTAGGATATTCTTTCAATGGAGTATTTTATGGCTGTTGAGTACCTGATATATTCCAAATATTGTCTCTCACTGGCTCTGAATATAGGGTTAAATAATGAGCATTCACGGAAATTGTTTCAATTACATGATTGCCAGAGGTAAATGAAGGCTCCACAAATATGGCTTGCAATAAACAAGATAAGAAAGATCATTTTCCTCTCAGCGCTGTTGATAGAACAGCATTAAGGTAACATTTCTAAGCTCCTAGGATTTAAAACCAGGCTCGTGGGTCTAAAGAAGAAGATTTACAACTAATGATGTCAGGGACTCAAAGAGCTCATGATTCCAGCAACCACTGAGATGTTATGTTGCAGAACAGAGCCCAGAGAGACTTTTGTTCTCCTACTCCTCTTTAATCAGGTCTCTGTTTTTCCCTAAGACAAAGTAAATAAAGGAAGAACTTGCGTTTCATTCTGTCCCCTCCAGGTAAACCACACATGATATAGAAGTGGTAGAGGGATGCTAAGAATTGTTTTATTCGAACGGGGAACTTACTGGTCTAAGAAATTTACTGGAATAAGGTAAACAATATTATTCTCAAAGTTATACTTTCAGTCTCATGCTCTACTTCATGGTAGCACTAATTCCATAACCCTTAGTCTCTTTGTCTTCTACCCTAATAGATTTTTAAAGGAATAGGGCATGAAATAGAATATCATATGGATTTTTAAAGGAATAGGGTATGATACAGACATACACGAGCTATCTGTAAACATGCTTCTCAGTGAGAAAGAAATAAAAAGTATTAGCATACGGACTCCTACACTGCTGAGGCTAGACTATTTTCAGTACCTAAACTAGCTTATTTAGACAACTTAAGTTCTGATGAAAGGGACATTTTCCCAAATGGTTACTAAGTCAGATGGCATTTGCAAGTGAAATGGAGGCAAAGGCCACTGAAGAGCCGATTACCCAATCATATGGAAGCCAGAAGCCAGAAAAGAATTAGAAGTTACTAATACAATTAACAACTGACAGAACTGCCCAGTATTTATTTACATTTTTAGGGACACTAATGCTGAACTCATGAAATGACCCATCTTTGATTTTTGGAAAATAAACAATGCTGAAAGGAAGAAAGTGTGTAGTGAAGAAATTATATAGGTTACTGTTAAACATCAGTCAGGAGTATAGATAACAGGAAAAATCCATCTCACACAGAATCAAAGAGTTTTGCATATTAATGAATATTTCTTATGTTAAATAATGTTTTTAATATTGTGTCAAGAATTAATTTCATTGAAAAGTATTTTTAAAACTATGTTATGATAAAGAAATAGACATAATCTTGAACATTATTCATATACTTCTAGCTAATGGGTATGAAGAAATTTAGATTCTAGCAGTGATATTTCATATAGCTACTATGTGAACCAGACTAATTACTCTTCTTACAGCTAAGCATAATGTATAAGAAAGTCACAGTCACAATGAACTTGCAAATTGTTTGAAGCCAGAAAAACCCATTTGGGACTTCTGTTTCAACCTAGACTAAAACTGAATTTTTGGGTAAAAGCAATTATTATGACTTCACAAATGTATAAATAATTAGAAATAAGATCATAGAACAGTGTCCAACATTACTGATGCCTTTAGGATCCTCATATGTGAGGCATTTGATGGCAATATTAGATAAAAGGACCTCTGGGTAGCAAAAAGTAGAGATTAGAGCAGCTGATTTAGCTCTTGATTACTATCATGTTCCCCAAAAATGACTGAAAAAAAAGTTGTTGAATGCAAGGCTAGACTGTCCTCCTAGAGTGTTTCCATGAAGCAGCTTCTTAAAACATAAGATAATGGTAAAAAGGCAATTAATCACATTCTGAAAGCTGGTCCAGCCAAACAATCTACATAACATTTGAACATCTCAATCACAATTTAAAAAAAAAAAAAAAAAAAAGGTAAGTTGACAATCATGCTGACTATGGAAAACTTAAGTCAATTGAAGGCAGCTACCCGTTTCCACACTTAGCCGATCAACTCATTAAAGTGTCACCAGCAAAATATTTCAGTAGTTTTGTTCTGGCATTTGAACATCATCAGATTAAACTAAAACTTGAAGATGAAGAAAGAACTCCTTTTGTGACACACACAGATGTTTCAGACCCAAGGAATGCCTTTGTGAGTCATGACTGCCCTGTGGATGTTTCAGTAGGTAGTAAATGATCTATTACAAATTCTGAGATGTGAAGATACCTTCACAACTTAGATGACTCCAAGCATTTCTTTCAATGAAACCTGTAAAGAACACCTGGTAGGAGTGAAAAGGAATTTTTAAGTGAGAAAAACTAGTGTTGTTTTGTAAAAAGTGCTTAATCTTTTTCAGATACAGATGAAGATGGGGATATCAGGCATTATGAGGGAATGTAAAAGGCAAAGAGATTTGCAAGTTCCACAAAAGATCTGTCTGAAAGTTTACACGGCAGGCAAAATGATGGTATTTCCTTGAACGACTTTGTCCAGACTGAGGAACATCTAATGTTTCTGTAGCACAATAAGCTGTAGGCAATCCAGGAGATTCCTGGAGTACATTAAGGATAACCTATCAAAATGACAAGATGTCATTCAGAGAGACCTTGACAAGTTCAGTAAGTGGGCCCATGTGAACCTCATGAGGTTCAATAAGGCCAAGTGCAAGGTTTTGCACCTGGGTCAGGGTAATCCCTGGTATCAATACAAGGTGGGCAATGAATGGATTAAGAGCAGCCCTGTGAAGAAGGACTTCTTCAGAAGGACTGAAGGGAGTACTGGTGGATTAAAAGCTGGATATGAGCTGGCAATGTACACTAACAGGCCAGAAAGTCAACTGTATCTTGGGCTGCATCAAAAGAAGTGTGGCCAGCAGGTTGAGGGAAATAATTCTGCCCCTCTGTTCCACTCTAGTGAGACCCCACCTAGAGTACTGCATCTGGTTCTGGGGTACTCAGCACGGGAAAAACATGGCCCTGATGGAGCAGGTCCAGAGGCGGCCCACAGAAGTCCTGTCATGCTTTCCTGTGAGGAAAGGCTAAGAGAGTTGGGGTTGTTTAGCCTGGAGAAAAGAAGGCTCTGGGGAGACCTTATGGCAGCCTTTTATTGTATATAGGGGGCTTATAAGAAAGATAAGAATAGACTTTTAGTAGGGCTTGTTGTGATAGGACAAGGCATAATGGTTTTAGACTAAAAGAGGATAGATTCAGACTAGATATAAGGAGGAAATTTTTCATGATGAGGGTGGTGAGACACTTTAACAGGTTGCCAGTGGTTTCTGCAGAGAGGTTGCAGATGCCCCATCTCTGGAAACATTCAAGGTCAGGCTGGATGGGCTTTGAGCAACCTGAGCTAGTTGAAGATGTCCTTGTTCATTTCAGGGATGTTAGACTAGATGACCTTTAAAGGTACCTTCCAATCCAAGCCATCTATGATTCTATGACTCTGGAATCATTGAAGAAAGGAAGTCTAGGCCATACCATGTCAGGTATGTCAGCTAGTCTAAGATAGTCACCCTAGGCTATTTCTTTCATCAAGCAAGTGATACGAGTGCTTTAGACTACCAGCTTCTCCTCTCCTGTTTGGAAGGATACATGACAGCCTGAAAGATTTTAACCTCTCCTAGTTACAGGTGTCTACAGGTACTTTTGAACATCTAAGTGCACACTTTGAAGAAAATGCATTTGGTCACATGGTTTTCAACAGTGGGTGCTTCTCTCTGTGTATTCTCTAAAGAGCGAGATCAAATTACTAAGCTTGGTGTTTAATTTTTAATGGTTAAATTTAGATAAGATGAATTGCACACTTCTATTTCTTATTGTATATATATGTCTTAAGTATGGATTTCACAGTAATATTAAGGCCATACTGAGACAGCTCCTTATGAAGTGATATTATCTGCACTAATACTGATACGGATTTTCTACTTTGCTGAATGTTCCATTCTTCATTAGCCTGACAGGCTGGTAAGAAAAACAAGGTTGTTACAGTTCTCATTCAGGAGAGTGATAACATTCAAATGAGGCTTGTGAAACAGGAAATAATATTAGAAGTATTTGGGCTACCTGTAGTATTTAAAAGAAAAAAAAAAAAAAGAAGTTTGACGCTGAAAAAGATCATAAAGTTCGTAAACGAATGTCCATTGCCCCAGCTATCACACTGCTCTGAGGCTAATACCTACTACCTTGCTGGTGGCGACTGCATGCTCAGCCATGACATCAAAGAGCAGTAGATGGCATTCTCCAGGCTAACCATGGAGTGTGAGGAGGGGCCATCTGAGACCTGTCTGACGGCAGACTGCCTGCATTCGAATGAATTGCAGAACACAGCTCTTTCTAAAGACTATTTGTGTGTTGCTGAAACCTAACCATGTGTTTCTAAAGCTTACTCATATGTTAATGAATTTATGAGTGAATTTTGCAGTCTCATCAGCCTTCTAGGCCCTGGTAATTTTTGACTGGCATCAAGAACTCCAAAGGCAAAAACTCTAGTTGAAAATCAGTATTTTTTGATCATTCTGAAAAAAATCTGGAATATGCTCTAATATTCCCTTACTTTTCAATTGAGGAAAGAATGCCTGTGTCTTTTTTTTTTTTTTTTTAACAGTATCAGGCTTGTGGATGTAGTTTACCTTGACTTCAGTAAGACCCTCGACACCATTTCCCACAGCATTCTCCTGGTGAAACTGGCTGCTCATGGCTTGGATGGGCACACGCTTCACTGGGGAAAAAACTGTCTGGATGGCCGGGCCCAAAGAGTTGTGGTGAACGGAGTTAAATCCAGTTGGTGGCCAGTCACGAGTGGTGTCCCCCAGGGCTCGGTGTTGGGGCCACTCCTGTTTAACATCTTCATTGATGATCTAGACGAGAGGATCGAGTGCACCCTCAGTCAGTTTGCAGATGACCCCAAGTTGGGTGGGAGTGTTGATGTGCTTGAGGGTAGGGAGGCTCTGCAGAGAGACCTGGACAGGCTGGAGCCATGGGCTGAAGCCAACTGGAGGAGTTTCCATAAGGCCAAATGCCGGGGGCTGCCCTTGGGCCACAACAACCCCCAGCAGCGCTACAGGCTTGGGGAGGAGTGGCTGGAGAGCTGCCAGTCACAGAGGGACCTGGGGGTGTTGACTGACAGCTGGCTGAACAGGAGCCAGCAGTGTGCCCAGGGGGCCAAGAAGGCCAATGGCATCCTGGCTTGTGTCAGCACTAGCGTGGCCAGCAGGGACAGGGAAGGGATCTGACCCCTGTCCTCGGCACTGGTGAGGCCGCACCTCGATTCCTGTGTTCAGTTTTGGGCCCCTCACTACAAAAAGGACATTGAATGACTCGAGCGTGTCCAGAGAAGGGCAACGAAGCTGGTGCAGGGTCTGGAGCACAGGTCGTACGAGGAGCGGCTGAGGTAACTGGGGGTGTTTAGTCTGGAGAAGAGGAGGCTGAGGGGAGACCTCATCGCCCTCTACAGCTCCCTGAAAGGAGGGTGCAGAGAGCTGGGGATGAGTCTCTTTAACGAAGTAAGAAGTGATAGGACAAGAGGGAATGGCCTCAAGTTGCACCAGGGAAGGTTTAGACTAGATATTAGAAAGCATTTCTTTACAAAACAGGTTGTTAGGTGTTGGAATGTTCTGCCCAGGGTAGTGGTGGAGTCCCCATCCCTGGAGGTGTTTAAAGAGTAGGGTCGACATAGCACTGAGAGATATGGTGTAGTTGGGAACTGACAGTTTTAGGTTAATGGTTGGACTTGATGATCCTCAAGGTCTTTTCCAATGTTGATGATTCTGTGATTCTGTGATCTTCAAACACTGTGTTTTGTTGTACATTTATGCAGTGTCACCAGAACTGGAGATAAATATCTAGAGAAAACAGATTCTCTTCCCATACTTATTATTTGTCATAGCTTTCAGGGGAGAATAGTGAAGGAGTACAACTTTTTTAGTGTATATTCAGCTTTAGATTTTAAAGAGCATGACCTTTTTTGAGGAAAGGTTAGGTATGAATTGCTTCAATATATTATCATACCAAGAAACAGCAAATCTTCCAATGAATATTTAGGTGGTGGTATTTCAATAACTTTGAATACTTTTTTCTCTTCTCTGAACCCACCATTGATCAATTGTAAGTCCTAGAATAATGGAGCTGGACTTGTCAAAGCACTCTCCTTAATTCTGGTCCAGAATCTTTAGAAAAAAAATTGTTGTGAAAAATTTCTTGCCCCTTAAAATGTCATTCCCCTCTTTCCCCTTTAGGCCTTTCAGTAGCTCACTTGCTTCACTTTAGAAGATTTCTGGGGCACTTGTAATGCCAAGTGGGAGGTCACAATAGGAATATTTCCAAGTGACATTTGTAAAAAAATGGCAGCTTGATGCTCTGAGGGCAGATCAGGATATGAATAAATCCACTGAAACCACTGTTGTATCTAGGAAGGATAACACCACTTAAAAACTGGGATTCTCTGGGTTTGATATTGGGGTTTATCACAGTTTCTCATCCTTATTGTCTTATACACAAACACCAGTGAGGTCCCTTAGAAATTCATAGGAAACACAGAGGAGCCATAGGAACCAGTGCAATATGCAAGCTTGTAGTTTGTCAGTGCGCCTTTCTTTTCTAACCTATACAGTTCTCTGATCTCGTCTCCTGTGAAGTTTTAGAGATATAATATCCCTGTTTCTCCTACCAAACAGCATTGTTCCCCCTGATCTTTAGATTTTTCTAAATCTTCAATTTAATGTCACATTTCTACCAATTAAGTTTCTCACAAAAGTGGGCAAATGTCAGAAACTTGATGTGTACATATCTAAGCAAATATTTAACATGGGTTGTTTGAGTTATTTTCCCCCATTTTTACCAGCTTTAAAGAAGCTTTAGGCAAAACAATTACTGAAGTAATTTATAAACAGTTATTTTAAAATAAATTCTTATTACAAATAAATATATTGCAAATTAAACATTTTGTAAGTGTGAACTGTTGTAGGCTGTTCTTACAGAGGTACATAAGGCTGTACAAAAGTCAGTTACACAAAATCATGCATATTTAATTCTACATTCTTAGACTTTTGAAAGTATGTAATAAATATTAAACATCTTACAAAAATAATGCGCTTTTTTGTGTCATACATTATTACATCTAACAAAAATAATACCCAAAATGACTGCTTAAGGGAAGAACTTAGAATGTAGAATGTTTTTTGACTTTCTTTCCTTCTTTCTTTTTTTTTTTTTTTTTTTTGGGGAGGTAGCCAGATGCTGGCTTACAGAACAGCTGGAGCTATTCAGCAAATGACAGCTCCATAGCTGTTAGTTATCATTCCTAACTTGAGATGTGATAACTGGATGCATGACTATTGCTGGTCCATTTCAGGCCAAATAAACCAAACTGTTTTAAAGAAGCAGTGCGAGCCATTTAGGAAAACTCAATTTACTTATACTGAGTTGAACTAAAAATGAACCCAGAAACATACTCACATGTATACTGTCTACTTCCACTACAGTTCCAAAACAAAAAGCCCAGGAGTCCTATACAAAGACTGGAGAGAAAGAGAGGCACCTCTAGAAGGTGATTCTTTTTATCTGACTCACTGTGTGGAAATACTTCGTTCTTTTTATCAACTATCAAGAAAATCAGAGCTACTAATTTAGATGAAACTCCCCATTAGTGTATACAAGTTGATGCCTTTAGTTAGGATAAATCAAAGTCTTGAAGACTGCTTCACATATATGGGTTATATGTGAGGTATTTCGTGGATGAAGACTACTTCTTAAACAACAGCAGCTGTTTTTAAACTGATATGTTAACTTTTCCATACATCTCAAAGACAAAGACATATTGACACTTCTTGCAACCCATATTAAATATTTGCTTTCTAAATAAATTTATACCTTTTGGAAAGAGTACCCAGATGTAACAGTAAGCTTTTGGGAGGGGTTGTATGAACTAAGATTATGCATTTGCTGTGCTCCCTTTTTGTAGGATGCTTTTTTTTTTTTTCCTCTGTGTGGTCAATCCATCCCACAAACTACTAAAAAGGAAAAGGTAAGGCACATGTTCCCCAGTCTTGCTTATTTTCCTCTGATGACTTTGGGAGGAGTGGGAAGATTACATAATTAGGAAAGTTAAAAGAGAACAAGTTTGAACAACTGGATCATGAAGATAATTATTTGTACTTGTAGTTGTATTTATATTAATATTGTTGTTATTATTTCAAATAGATTATGTATGACTCTGTCTTCTTTGCAAAATTATCTGAAGTGATGTGGGTATGAACATCCAAGGTATTTTAATTGTATTTGAGGAGACATATTCAAGCCATTTAAGTCTTCACTATCCCAGTTGCAAGAAAAGGATGTCTTAGAGGTTTTCTGTTGCAATACCTGACATTCTCTAGTCTTCTTCCAATGAATGTGGAAGAGCTTACTTGTCTTTATAGATCTGAGGGAACAAAACGACCTAATTGTGAGGAGGCTGTGAAGTTTTTTAGCAGATGTCCTCAGTAAAAAGTGGTCATCTTGCTAATTTCAGTAACAAACAACCCCAGTCAGGTGTAATTAGTTCCCTAAAGTCAACTATCTGACAAAATTTAAAGTCAAAGGTATCACTGGTCTACAGGGAAGCACCTAACGTTGTGTTTCTACAAGCTGCTAAGCTAATCTAATAGTTCATTGATGCCAAAATGTGTAGAACCTTGCTCCTCCACCTTTCCTTGCTGCAGTCTGGGTGTTTGTTGGTCCACCATTCACCAATCAAAAAGAAAGATCACTTTTTTCTGGTTGGTTTGTCAGGGGTTTTGGTTAGTTTTCTTCTAAATTGGCCAATTTAACTGGATCATGGTCTTTCATCCAAGACAACACAAATAGTAGATGTACTCTGCCAATATTGGAAGAAGGGAGGGGAGAGGAGGGGAGGGAAAAAAGGGAAGAAAGGGACATAATAATGATGCTGACTTGCTGTACCAGTGAATGTAGAGGTAACTCTGTACAGAGTTGCTTTTAAGCCGTCTCTTGTTATCCATTGGACTGTTAAAGAGCTCTAGAAAAGAATGAGCATAACTCTAGAAGTCCCAAACCAGTTATCTGTGTGCTACATTTAGATATATTACCTCTACTTTTTATTTTTAGTGGATTTTACAGCAGAAAAATGATTTCTTACAACAGAAAAATTATCTTTCAATTTTCTCCCTTAAAAGTTCAGTACATGCATAATACAAACTTCTTAGTAGAAGGACTTAGCCTTAACAGACATTAATCTGTGCCAAAACAGGGGACACTGATGATCATTACTTTTTTGGAAAATTGCTTGAGCATGAGAGGGTGAAAGGGTCATGACTCTTCCTGCATATTGACAATCCAAGAACTCTGAAAACATATTACTTGTATTTGTAAAAGCGACCGTCTATTTCAATCTTTCTTTCCCTCCTCAGATCAGCTATTACTGTTCTGTCATGTAAGTGTCAACTCTTGTAATTAGGTGTAAAGAGGCATGTAGTGTCAATGTGTAATACTGGCACAGAATGAAGAATTCCTGGATAAAAGTGACATTTGCAGGGTAATGCCAACTGTCCGCATAAACCTACAATTGCTTGACTTCTGTGATGACTTGTGAGTAGGCAAAATGCCATCCAAACAGACGTTCAAGACTTCAGAGAGGCAAAATACCATGTATGTATACTAATGTATTTACAGGGAGCACAGTTCCTACCAAGAATATCAACTCATCCATCTGTCATGAAAATCCAGACCTACAGTTATGGGAATGAGCCATAAATGACCCATCAATAATTTGGATTATTTTCTAACAGGATTCTTCTTCAACAGAGAGAAAAATTTTGGCCTACTACCCCATCTAGGATTACAGATAATAATTTTAACAAAGTCTTTAGTGTCTCTAGTGTCTGTAAAGTTATACATGATAGAGCACGGTGACTATGCACCTGCTGTTATACCCTGCCAGCACGTTTTGTGCTTCGACTTTCACACAAACTGGTTTCTAAAATGACTAATGGAATTAGGCTGGGAAATACCATGTCTAGAGGAAAAGCTACAGCAGAAGTCACAATTTTAACTAGATTAGAAGATACAAACCTGCTAAGTTTTTCAAGATGATTGTTGCAACTCAGATTTCTGATGATAGGCTGGAGGATTTTACCCTGCTGACTACAGGACTGTGCAGAGCACTTGTTGGCCCAAACACCATTGCTCTGGAACCAAAGACAACATATCCCTCACCATGGAGCTCCACCCTAGCTAATTAGCCCTGCTGAGAATTCAGCTAATTATCTTGGGTGTAATGCCCTATTTAAGGAAAGGGGTCATATGTGTGTATGTTCTTGGATCATCATCTGTTAAGAAGTCACTGGGATACATAGAACCTTCCAGAAATTAAAACAAAAATACATGAAACAGCAAAACGAAACCAAAACAAGTGGGGTAGAAATATGTGAATGAGATTAACAGAACATGTCCAAACAGACAAGGCTTGAAAGACTTGTAGAAAGATTTGGAAGTTTACATTTTGTGCATGGCTGTGAAAATGCTTTGGAGAAGTGGTCTGCTAGAGGATGGAGAGAATTTACTAAGAGCTAGAAAGAACTGAACACAGTTTCTCGTAATTAAAAAAAATGAGTTTCAGTGACTGGACTGAGAGCCAGAACCTATATGCAAGGGCACAGCTGGCAGAAGAAAAGTAGTTTCTAATGTTCCCCCCCCCCCCCCTTTATTCTGTCTTTTCTAATCATGTTTACTACATTTAAACTGGCAAACAAAAGGCTCCCAAAATTGTTATTCAGAACAGAATGGCCCATGACCGTACTATGATACTCTCCTAGCTTCCAAAACAGGGTGGTTGAATGCATGCTGCCTTTTGAGAAAGGTGTCTGACTTGTTCTAAAAGCAAACTTTGCTAGGGCCTTGGCAGGGCATCTGCTTATTCTCCTAGGCCAAAAGCATGCTAGAGACCTCTCTAACAATTTAACAGCACAGTCAATGAAGTTCCAGTGCCCAGGAGAGCTCTTTGCCAGTGTTTATTTTACTACTGCAAGAAAACTGTAGGTTTTCTATATTCTAGGTTTTAGTCTACTAAAAAAAAAAAAAGAAAAGAAAATTACAGCTAGGTTTAAATATCATTCTGTCTTTGCACTGAACAAAGTCTAAAAACCCTGTCTGATTTTGAGTCCTGTTACACCAAAGTCATGCAATTATATTAATTTCAGCACCTGCAGGTCAACAGTCTTGTTGTACATCTGGTGATGTTGACAGGAGTTTCTCTTTTACAACCATGAGACCCACTTTGAGGATGGAGGACTGGTAGGGGGAGAGAGGATGCTCCTGACAAAGTGGAGCCATGATAATCTTTGCAAAGGGTGGCCAAACTGATGAGGAGAGCTTTAAACTAGGAAAATGCAACTCACAGTGAAGTGCAGTAGAGCTTAACAGTGCTGGAAAGCAAAGGTGCAGGATAATGGGAACAAGAGAGACTTCAGAAATGATAAAACAGAGCAAAAAGAAATTCACCTCAGGCATATGCAGCCTGGGAAACAAATATTAGGAAGTGAAGGTGTCCATGTGTTCACAAAGGTACATCATCGAAATAACTGAGAAGTGGTGGGCAGCTGAAGCAACAACTCAGATGTAGGGGCACTAATTTTTGTCCATTGACAACAGAAGCAGCTCAGAGGCTATATCTAACTTTTAGATGGCTGTTTTTAGAGATTAAAACCACTGCTGTTTTAAGATATTTTTTCACTCTTTCCCAGCACCTGATTTTCAGAATGATTAATGTCCATTTTCCCTAAAATTTAATTTAGGTTGAGTGATATAAAAGTTTGCTTACTTCTGAAGAAAAGACTACCACATTCATATATGAAATGTGAACTGATGTTGAGAAATAATGAAGTCTTTTCACCAAAAATCCCATACACAGATGTAGACATGTGCAACGAATATAGCTATTAATGCTAACAGCTATGGAAGACAAAGGTTTCCTTCACAGCTACATGTAGGCTTGATCTTTATGTGGCAAGAGATTCATCTGTCTGTCTATATATTTGTTTTGTAACTGAGTTGTCGATCACATTTACCCTCCTGAAAAGAGCAGACCTGCAGCTGAGATGAAATCCAGAGAACCCAACATGTCTATGACCCCAAATCTCTTCAATTTCTCTGTTTTTTCAGTACTGTGAGCCGTTAACATATCAAGCGAGAGAATTCCCATGTACGCACACACAATTAATAATAAGACTGTATAACTGGTGATTATATAACATTGAGCTAAATGTAATATACTGAACTGCATTGTTAAAATACTGTAAGATACCCCAAATTCATCCATAAGAAAAACCTGAGAAATAGGTTAGTTCTCTACTCTCTAACTTTGACTTAACACACTTGAAAATCAACAGATAAAAGGAAGTAAATTGCTAGGGTACCACAGTGAAGCTTTCTGAGAGAAAAGCAATTGGGGAATGAAAGTGAGACCTTTAATAGTAGTTCTTAACTTGGGCATGGGGATTCGAGAAAGAGAGAGAGAGGCAATTTCTCAGGTATCTGAGACCCAATTACGTGGCTGCAACTTGAACTGAATGTGTAAGTGGAGAGGAAAGCACTTCTGGCTTTAAAGAGCTGGTATAACATTTTCTTTGTTATCAACTTTGCTAAACAAGGGAGCGCTGTGGCATTTTGATATCAAACTGCATATGTGCATTCTAGGTGTTGTACAATGTGAAGGAAAAAGAGAGTTTCAATAAGATTTCACATTCTTGTAGAGTAAATATTTTTATAGGATGTCAGGTTATTCCTAAATGCTACACTCACATATAGTTTCTGTGAAGAATTACGGTTAAGAGTAGACAAAAATAAAGGAGTTTTTAACCTATCTGAAAACATAACATTTTAATATTCCTTTCTGAAAAAGAGATAAAATATGAGAAAAATAAAAATATTCCCTAGTCTTTGAAAATGAGTATTTCTGAATTTTAAAAAATCTTGTTAAAAAAAAAATAAAATAAAAGAAGACCTGAGACTTAGATAGAGCAATTTTTAAACGAATCTTTTAGAAAGCAATACAACTTCCACATACGTATGATGGTTACATGTGTAAGTGCACTCAGAAATAATAATATGCGAGTGTGTAAATGCATACTCAGAAAAAAAAAGAAAAAAAAAACCACCATTTTTTTCTGACCTAAATCTCTAAATGTACCTTGCTTTTTTTTTTCTTATTCCTTTTTTTTTTTTTTTTTTAATTTATTTTTTAGTGGGTTTTTGTTTATCAGGGAATGATAAAAATTACAAAACAAAACCAAGCTCTTTATTTTCACTTCAGTCACATAGCTTTTTCCCCTTTAATTATATTCTTACCTGAAAAACTGTTCTGGTCAATGCCAGAAACAGGATACTGACATCCATCACACACAATGGACCTTTGATCCAAAGACATACTCCCCTTTTTATGTTCTTACAATAGCCACATATTTTAAGGAGACAGCCACCTTCAGTATATTGGACACACTGATACCTGTAACGGTTACTAAGGAGGTGTTGGTGAACATCCAAAGCTGTAGTATAGACCAAGTAGTCAAAATTGTGGTGCAGAATTTTAAGCAGAAACAAATTGTTATACAATCTAGCAAAAAAAAAAAAAAAAAAAAAAGTTCGAAAAGCCCGTACTTTTGCACAAATATTTAATCAAGCTTCACAAAAATGTAACTGAATCTTCTGGAACACAAATAAAGACTTAAATATACTCAGATTAATAACTTCATTTAAAAAACAAACAAACAAAGAAATAAACAAACAAAAACAAAAAATGAAACCCAGAAATTTCCTGGATCATTAACATTAGCATGCCATTTGGTACTTTCAGTTTTTAGGTTATTTTGACTCAACAAAATTCAAGTGACTACTGTCTCATTTCTATAACTTTTTGTAAATTTTTTAGTAGATACAAACCATTGTAGAATTTCTGCATTATATGATGTATCTTACTTGATGTGTAGAACAATAATAAAAGCAAAAGTTTTAAAAGTATCACCAGAGGCACCAAGCAAAGATGCTAAGGAGAGTGGAGAAAGGGGTGTAGAAGAGATATGTCTTCAATTTTGTGTTACTATGCATAAAGGAATTAACAGAGCCAGAGATATATGGGATCCTATTACCTATTGCAATTCTAATTTTTTTTTAGCTGGTAGGTATTTCAAGAGAAGATTTTGGAGTAGATTTTTCTGTTTGTGTGTATGTACATGTGGATATGTATACCAGGAGGTCTAGGAGAATGATATTATACAAAGCAAGAAATATATTGGTTATTTATTATTAATAGAATACTAACAAGACAACAATATTTAGCTGCTAGAGGTTGGAAGACAGAGAAAAGGTCCATTAGTCTTGTACATTGCTTGCCACAAGGAAATTTCAGTGGGGTGGCAGCAAGAACAAAACTATACCGCTCAGTGACATGTAATCAAAAACGTATTTGCTCAGCGGGATGGTTATAGTGAGTGGAGAGCTATCTTGTATTCTAAGATTGTACTCTGAGACATGCATACATGCACACACACACATTTAACACTTATGCTGCTCACGGTCCCAGCTCCTCTGGGTTTGTTGATCATGAACCCATGATGCCCACTTCTGGCTGGCAGCCAGGGAAATCCCTGCTGAGGACTACTGTGCAGGCACAGTACACATTCTATTGAGAAGCAAACCCACTGTTCCTGAGTGTTCTGGTGTCAGGCTTTATTCACACCATCAGCCATTAGCACAAAAGATAAATATGAATCAGAAAGATTTTACTGAGTTTTATCAGGCTCCAGTGGGGAGGTATCCTAACCTGTTCCTTCCCGTTCCTAAATAAAATAGTTGGTGAACAAACAATTAGTTATCAACAATTAACCCAAACTGATCTTCCCCATCATGACCTTCATAAATACATGTCATGGTTTGAAATCGGCCGGTAGCCAATCACTATGTGGCCAGTCGTTTACTTCCCCCATCCTCCCACCCTGTGAAATAGGGAAGGGACAAAAAAAAAGAAATTCATAGGTTGAATTTAAAAGAAAAAAAATAGTAGAAGTAACAAAACCCAGTAACAATAGTAAGTCCGAACATGTAAAATACAGCAGTAGCTCACTGACCAGTGACTGATATGCAGCCAGCCCCCAGCAGAAATCCTGAGCACACCAGAAATCCCACTGCTGACCAGGAAACCTAAACCTAACAGAAAATGAGAGAGCATGTGTCCCCTTTTATACTGAGCATGATGTCACATAATATAGAATACTCCAATGATCAGTCTGGGCCCGGCCCTCTACCTTTGCGCCCTCTCAGCCCAACGAAGGTTAACTCGATCCTGGATGAAACCAGGACAGTCTCTACTCCTCATTCCATACCATTGACTTTATGATCAGGTTTCAAATACATTCTAAGCAATCATCACCCCTTTTCCCTGGTCTCACAGATATCATTCCCTTAGTCTATGGGCCATCCTTCCAAAACATCTACTGAGTTAATTTAGTCCATAACTTTGGGTTTCATCTGTCATGACAGTCTTAACGCTGGAGGAGTGAGGTGGAGTTGGCTCACTCAGTGAAGCAGGAGGCTTTGAATGTGGCAGAAGGATGTTGTGGGGCACCAATTGCAATAACAGTGTTATCTGACAGTTGATTCATTGGCTATTTTCACCTAAAACTAAATCTCCTTGAGGCACACATCGGACTTCTCCGTCCTTCTGCATGACCCACCAAGCGCACCCAGGTCCTTGGGCAAAAAAAATCCCACGCATGGCTTTATATTTACCCAATGCAGGAATAACCCAGATGGTCTTCCACAGCATATTTTAAATGTGCACTATAGGGGCTTTATTCCCATCTACAGTATGTAGGAGGTTTGATTGAGAAGGGCCAGCTTGTTTGGCACATCCTCTGTTATGACTAACCAGGTGGCTTTTGCTAAATACACGTCCCAGTGTTTGAAAGTTCCACCACCCATTGCTCTCAGTGCAGTTTTTAGCAGCCCATTGTAGCACTCAATTTTCCCAGAGGCTGGTGCATGGTAGGGAATGTGATATATCCACTCAATGCCATGTTCTTTGGTCCAAGTGTCTATGAGGTTGGTTTGGAAATGGGTCCCATTATCTGACACAATTCTTTCTGGCGTGCCATGCCACCATAAGACTTTCTTCTCAAGGCCTAAAATGGTGTTCCGGGCAGTGGCATGGGAAACGTCATGAGTTTCCAACCATCTGGTGGCTGCTTCCACCATTGTAAGCACATAGTGTTTGCCTTGACGAGTTCGTGGAGCGTGATATAATCAATCTGCCAGACCTCCCCATATTTAGATTTCCATCATCGTCCCCCATACCAAATGGGCTTTAACCTTTTGGCTTGCTTGATCGTAGCACACGTCTCACATTCATGGATTACCTGTGCAATAACATCCATGGTTATGTCCACCCCTCAGTCACAAGCCCATCTGTATGTTGCATCTCTTCCCTGATGGCCTGAGGAGTCACGGGCCCAGCGAGCCAGAAATTGTTCACCCTTATGTTACCAGTCCAGATCTACTTGAGCCACCTTAATCTTAGCAGCCTGATCCGCCTGTTGTTTGTTCTGATATTCTTCAGTGACCCGGTTCTTGGGTACATGAGTGTCTACGTGACGTACTTTAACAGCCAGATTCTCTACTCGAGCAGTAATATCTTGCCATAATTCAGCAGCCCAGATGGGTTTGTCTCTGTGCTACCAGTTGCTCCATTTCCACTGCTGTAACCACCCCCACAGCGCATTTGCCGCCATCCATGAGTCAGTACAGAGGAAGAGCACCGGCCACTTTTCTCGCTCAGCGATATCCAAGGCCAGCTGGACGGCTTTCACCTCTGTGAACTGACTCGATTCACCTTCTCCTTCAGGAGCTTCAGTGATCTGTCTTGTGGGGCTTCCCACAGCTGCCTTCCACCTTCAATGTCTCCCCACAATGTGACAGGTCCCATTGGTAAACTATTGCTTCTCATTATCCAGTCATTTATTATTTGGTTGGGCCTCTTCAGCACACATCACCTCTTCTTCTGGCACGATTCCAAAATCTTTGCTTTCTGGCCAATTTGTGATCATTTCCAGTATTCCCGGACAGCTGGGTCTCCCTGTTTGAGCCCATTTTCTGATTAATGCGACCCAATTACTCCACGTGGCATCAGCTGCATGGTGTGTAGAGGGGACACTCCCTTTGAACATCCAGCCCAGCACTGGCAGTCAGGGAGCCAGGAGGAGCTGTGCTTCAGTCCCGATCACCTCTGAAGCAGCTCGGACCCCTTCATATGCTGCCAGTATCTCCTTTTCAGTTGGAGTGTAGCAGTCCTCGGATCCTCTGTATCCCCAACTCCAAAACACCAGAGATTGACCCTGAGTCTCCCCTGGTGCTCTCTGCCAGACACTCCAGGTAGGGCCATTCTTCCTGGCTGCAGTGTAGAGCACATTTTTAACATCTTGCCCTGTCCAAACTGGCCCGAGGGCCACTGCATGGACTATTTCCTTTTTGATTTGTTCAAAAGCTTGTTGTTGCTCCAGGCCCCATATAAAATCATTCTTTTTCCAGGTCACTTGATAGAGAAGGCTTACAATCTGACTGCAATTTGGAATGTGCAGTCTCCAGAAAGTCACAATACTCAAGGAAGCTTGTTTCCTTTCTGTTAGTCAGTGGGGACATAGCTGTTATTTTATTAATTACCTCCATTGGCATCTGACGACGTCCATCTTGCCATTTTACTCCTAAAACCTGGATCTCTTGTGCAGGTCCCTTAACCTTACCGTGCTTTATGACAAAACCAGCTCTCAGAAGGGTTTGGATTATTTTCTTCCCTTTCTCAAAAACTTCTGCTGTATTACCTCATATGATGATATCATCAGTTGTCCTGGTTCAGCTAAGATAGAGTTAGGTTTCCCCAGCAGAGAGGGGGAAGGGATCTCCAGCCGGGTTATTCATACCATGCTGGCGTCAGGTCCAGGGGCGGAACCTTTTTACCTTGCTCTTTGGTGGGCTTGAGGGCGGGAACATTTTTCCATAACCAGCTAGCGGTATTTTTCTGTATATCGTTTGTCTTGTTCATTGTTATTGCTGTTTATTGTTGTTATCATTGCTACTGTTGTTGTTCAGATTGTTCTATCACTCTGTTGTATTAAATGTCTTCTTATTTCAGCCCAGGGTCTGTGTTTAACTTTCAGCCCGACCGGCTGCGGGTGGGGGAGGGGCAACGGCAACGTGCTCTCCAGTCCCGGCAGGGCTTAAACCTGCACATCAGTGTACTGTAAGTGTTCTGGGGTTCACTCTGTTCCAGTGGAGCCAGGATCAGTCCATGGCAAATGGTGGGGCTGTGTTTCCACCCCTGGGGCAGTCAATTCCAGGTGTATTGGACACCACTGCAGGTAAAAGCAAACTGTGGCCTGCATTCTGCTGCCAGGGATGGAGAAAAATGCGTTGGCAATATCAAACATGGCATAGTACTTGGCTACCTTCAACTCTAATTCATACTGAATTTCCAACATGTCTGGCACGGCAGCACTCAGTGGTGGCGTGACTTCATTCAGGCCACGATAGTCCACTGTCAATCTCCACTCTCCATTAGACTTTCACACTGGCCATATGGGGCTGTTAAAGGGGGAACGCGTCTTGCTGATGACTCCTTGGCTCTCTAGATGATGAATCAGTTTATGGATAGGGATTACAGCGTCTCGATTGGTGCAGTATGGCCGTCGGTGCACGGCTGTAGTGGCAATTGGCACCCATTGTTCTTCAACCCTCAGCAATCCCACAACATAAGGATTCTCTGAGACACCAGGCAACACAGACAGCTGTTTCATTTCTTCTGTTTCCAAGGCAGCTAAGGACCTTTTAGGTCCTTAAAATACCCTCTCCTGAGATAATCTATACTAAGAATACATGGAGCTTCTGAGCCAGTCACAATGGTGTGTTTTTCCCACTCTATTCCACTCTAGGCTCACCTCGACCTCCAATACAGTCAACTGTTGAGACCCTGTGAGAGACTGAAATGTCATATGACTGTCTCAAAGCTTTCTTGTGTCTGTGCAGACCTCAAGGACAAGTGCTGCGGCCTGTGAATTGGTCTGGGGAGGGTCGCCCAAGGAAGCGGGAGTGTATTGAAGGATGCACGCCCCACTTCTTTGCAGTTGCATTGTCGGACTACTTAGACAAGCCTCAAAGAGGCAGAGGTGTGCTGAGCTGGCCCCATGGTGTAGCCATTTGTGGCTCCATTGTGTAGGCCAGACCCCATGGGTGCATTGCTAATGAACTAATAGGAAGCAAATGTTTCTGCCCAGAAGCTGGATGCAACGAAAACCTATGGGACCAGAGAAAAAAACCTAAAGGTGGGCAGATATTCTAATCAGCAAATACAATGAACTAAAAAAGACAACAGAAAACTTTGCTCATTATGCATCCACCATTGAAGCCGGATCCGTGTGCACCCACCACCAAAGAATTGAAGACTGAGGACCAACAGGATGCCGCTGGATCCATGGTGGTGACTATTCTTGCAGCCCTATCCCGCATCCTTGCTTTATTTCTGTCTTTTCCTTCCATTCTCTCCTACTGCTAGCCCTCTTCACTTTTTTAATAATGAAAACCGGTTTTGGGTATACGGCATTTGACCTTGTTTGTGTTGTAATCTCATTCTTGGGATCATATTGAAACCTCCCCTGACATTGGATCAGGACACCCCCCTGTCACTCCTGAAATACAATTGGGTTCTGCCCCTTCAAATTTTGACAGCATTAGGGTGCATTGCGCACCAGTGTCCACTAGAGCCCCATACTGCTGGGGGTCAAATGTGCCAGGCCATCGAATCCACACAGGCCAGTAAACTCTGTTGTCCCTGTCCTCCGCCTGGCTGGAGGCAAGGCCCCTCTAATGTTGTTCATAATACCTGTTAACAGCAAATGAATTAGTGTTGTGTGCACGGGTTTCAGTCTCATCTTGATCACTCACTTACATATATGATACAGATCAGAAGTTCTTCTCATAGGATGTCATGGTCCATTCGGTGGACTTGTGATGGTTCATTTGCTACGATCTCAAAAGTGAAAAATTAAGGTGACCAACACCAAAGGGGATAGCAGTAATCAAACAGTGAAACTATTGTGTTGCCTGTGAAGAGGCATGCAATAGTTAGAGAAGGGTGAAAGAAAGGAGAAAAGTAGTTAAGTTTAGAGAGAGGAGGGAGAGAGGTTATAGCTAACAGTGCTGACCTCACGACATCCTACCGGTCCGGGGTCCAGCTGATGCTGCATTGTTGATCATTATGATTCTTGGTGGGGAAGCTTCCAATTTTCGTTGCCCAGAAGTCATCCTTTTATGCTCAGTAACACACCTTGCTCCACCTCTGCCTCAGGGGTCTCTGCCCTTCTCAGAATTCAGTTGTCACATCTCCGCCCTTCTCAAGCGAGGCCATAGCACATGCGCAGGGGGGAGTGTCCGAGGCATGGTCAGTCTGGGAGGCAGGCAGCCTTCCACCACGAGGTGTGTTTTGGTATTATAGTGAAGCAAAGTTCATCTAAGGTTCATGATAAACTATGGAGGAAAGAAGTTCCAATACACTGGAGGTGCCCACTGTTCTAGGTACTTGCCCACACTACTCCACACCTCCAGCCACTCATAATTCTCCTACCTTGCGGTAGATTTCCAGGTGATACCCTTAAAGAGTTGCTTAACCCTGAACAAAACCTGAACCACATCAGGAACACACTAGCTCCTAGCAGCAAGGTGACCATTTTAATGTCAACATTCCAAGGATATTTGAAATTCCTGAATTTCTCAAACACAATTGTAAATAGCCTCAGGGGCAACAACTGCACCCTATCATAGATCAGCATCACACAGCACAGCAAAACCCAAATCTTAACCCAACTCTCACGGACGGTGAGCAACAGCATGGGAAATACATACTGAAAGTGAGGTGATAAAATCTCAAGGAGCCAAGCAAAAAACATTATGACCTGACCTGTCATTATCTCAAACCTCAGGCTCCACATTGGGTGCCAAAACACTGTCATGGTTTGAACTCATCTGATAGCCAATCACCACGTGGCCAGTGATTCGCGGAAAAAAGACTCTACAACTCGAATAGAGCTATAAAGCAGGTATGTTTACTCCAGCACTGGCGTGCAAGGGGATTTCTCCACAAAGCTTGCACACCCATTGCACATTTTACTAAAAACTTAGAGTGTGAATATACATATTCGTTGGATTACATAACACAAACATACATATGCATGAGTAAGGCTGGGTTAGTTCAAAAGGCTGATGTCAACAGTTTATGTTCTCTTTGCACCTGCACGTTGCCTCCTGGTGGTGTCTTCGGAGGTCTTTGGGAGGAAGGCTCGTAGTCTTTCTCACCTTGTTTTTCCCCAGAGCATGCACAGATTCTCTTGGCCAATTTATTGAATAACAAGAGTGTTTTTCCGCCAGTTTACTCATTCTATCTTATCTAAGAGAACCAATGGAACTTCTACCATCCGTATATGGCTATCTTTACTCATTACCAAGACTCCAGCTAGTTAGAGCACACCCGTTCCTCAAGGACAAAACCATAATATTTTGCTAAACCTTATAGTTCTTGGTAGATTTTCACAGTGAACTGCTTGCTTTTGATGAACACAGTAGCCCTTGGTAAAATTCCACAGAAAAGTCTGGGCAAGCAGGATTCTTAGCAATAATAAAAATACTATAAGTAATACTATAACTTGCTATAAGTAAGTAAATAAGTTGCTAATCAGTTTTCTATAAGTAAGCAGATAAGTCTCAAAACAAGTAATAATTTCTCTGTATCACCAGTCGTTTACTTCCCCACTCCCATCCCCTTCCCCAGTGAAATAGCGTAATAAAAAAATTTTTAAAAATTTCGTAGATTGAATGAGAAAAAAAGAATTAGTAGTACTAACAAAACAACAGTTACAATAGTAAGTTCAAAGAAGTAAAATACAGCAGTGGCTCACCAGCTGGCAACTGGTATGCAGCCCACCCCCAGCAGCGATCCCAACCACACCAGAAATCCTGCCACTGACCAGGAAACCCAAACCTAAACTAAAAATGAGAGAGCATGTGTCCCCTTATATACTGAGCACTACATCATATGATATGAAATACTCCCATGATTGATCTGGGCCCAGCTCTCTAGCTATTCTCGCTCTCAGCCCAAGGAAAGTTAACTCTATCCTGGATGAAACCAAGACAATACATTTTCTAACAAAATCAGCTTATAGAAAATTTATTAAAAATTTCATATTTTAACTTAAAAAACATGTTCATTAGTATCACACATTACAATTTTTATTTTCTAGTTGAATATTTCTGTATTTTTGTACTCTGCATTTGAATCAGGTATCAGATACAGATTATAATTTTGTTCCTACAAATATTTATGCATTTTAATGTCAAATTTTGTAAATATTTTTACTATATTATTCAGTCAGATAGACATGGTATTTTCAAATTTTAAAAAATCACATATACTTATCCCCCATAGTCGCACAGATCAACTTAAAAAGAACATTATCATTTTGGCAACATCTTTCGAATTGGAAGAGGTAAGCTCTTAATTGAGAGGTGGCTCTAAATGATAAGGCTCTTAAAGACATTGGATGTAGTTTAACTCAAAATATTAAATAACAGACAAATTCACCTCTTTTGAGGGACTCTGTGAGTGTATATACACATAGACAATGTACACTGATGAAATGCACTTTAATGATACTGCAGGATTTATATAAAATTTTATTGCAGTCAGGTATGTAAAATCATAGAATGGGTTAGGTTGGCAGGGACCTTTAAATATCTTCTAGTGCCACTCCCCCTGCAGTGGGCAGGGACACCTTCCACTAGACCAGGTTTCTCAAAGCCCCGTCCAACCTGGCCTTAAACACTTTCGGGGAGAGGGCAGCCACAACCTCTCTGGGCAGCCTCTGGCAGTGTCTCACTACCCACATAGCAAAGAATTTCTTCCTTACCTCTAATCTAAATCTACTCTCTTTAAGTTTAGAACTGTTACCCTTGTCCTATCACTATAGACCGTGGTAAAAATTATATTGAGTGATTAATTTCGAACAAAAGGCAAAAGGTGTTTGAAACTGGACAACAAAAGATACTATTTTGAATAACTGTAGAATGTTTTGCCACCTTTTAATTTTGTTCTTTTTCCCCTGCTAAAGATTCTAATCTGAAATGGTATTTCAGTTTCCCAGTACCCAGTAATTGTTGGCTTTCTTAATTGCTGTATGGAAAAGCTATCCTCCATTTTAATCTTCATTTTATGTCTTCAGTGCCAGTATGAATTCATGTTAGTTGTCTGATTAGATAGAGGCGATATACCACCCTACTATGTTTTCCCATGGCTACTATTTAATTTATATTGCAGGATTTTTTGGGTGCTAAGAAGTCTATGGTGTCTGCTTATTCTCCTCTGCAATACATTTTGGACTATACAGAGACAAAGAAGTTCAATTCCAGTCCTTACAGTACTTACCCATTACTTTTACTCTTTGTAAGTAATAATCTCATTCTCTTACTGTTTCAATCACTAAATCCTCTGGGGCTGAGCCCTATGTGTAGTATATTGAGCTACGATGAGATGCTTTGCCAATACATCAGGTGGGTTTCTTGGTAGTTTAAAACTTACTTTCTGTTTTAGACAAAGACATAAGTTCCAGGGCTTAAGCTAGAAGGTGTGAAATACACTGCATTTCTAAATGTTATTTTCTGACTAAAAGTAAATGCCTGAAAAATTAGGACTATATTTTGGCAGAAAATGAAAGAAAATACATAAAACATTGACTAAAATAACAGAATATTCCTGAATGCAGTCCATTATGCCCCAAGTCATCCTCTGGGTGAAAAAATATGCTTCACACTCAAACCATTTATTTTTCATGTCTTATAATAAGCAAGCTCTAAGCACAGTTCCCTGTGTGATAGATTTCCTTCCACAAAGTTTAGCCTCCCTCAGTCCCAATCCGTTGACAGAGTTCCTTTGAGAAATTTATCAGCAAGGGCCAATGACAGAGAGGTCACAACTACTGATACATCTCATGCATTTTTACACAGAATAATTGCCCCCTGAAAAAGAAGAACTCTGCAAAAACATACAGGAAACTCCAAGAAATTATTAATTTACCTAGAATAAAGAGTAAATGTTGTCAGTCATACAGGACCCCTATCACTTCAATCAGAATCTAATTTTTAAAACTCTATAGAAAAAGAATGTTAAAACATAGTATTTTACCAGGAGATGATTGTGTAAGGTTTTGTAGAATCATACCAACTTATCTGGTACATGAAAAAATAAGGTTAATAACTCCCACTGTAAATCTTCATTAAATCATAGTTCATTTCACTGTCCAACCAGAATTCCTTTCAATTAATAGAGGAGAGAAGAATAACATAGAAAGATGTCTAATGACACGTTATGGGACTGATTCCTGAACAGTGTGACTAATAGTGCAGTATTTTGTTGCAGCTTCTGGAAAATGAACAATTAGATGGAAAGAATATCTGGAGCAAAGTTATTGAAGCATTGTTCCCCATTTGGTTACTTCAAGACACTGATTTAGGACTAGCTGTGTCTCAGATATTTGGTTATGAATCTCCAGGTTATTATTCATACAGCATTAACAAACTGTCTCTGAAATCCCAGCAGACGATCTTTCATGTAACACAGTAAGCGCCTCTTTATTAATAAACCATGGGGCACTTTTTGCTTCCCTTCTGCTGTTGCCTCTCAGCTGTGGTGCATGGTTTTCTCCCACATTTGAGGGGTAATGTGCATTACGGCACTCTCTGTTTACTGCCATCTGTGAAGGGCAGTTTGCTAGCATGGCAGTTAACTCATGTTTGTCTGTTTTGATAAATAATTGAAGGTAAGGAATTGTCAACTGAAATCAAGGTCATATGACCTGATGTGGTGGTTTGATAAGTGATTATCTACCTCGGTGCTGCTTATTTCTCCCTGTCAGAATGACTAGAACAGGCTCAGGTGTAGGTACTTGGACTTGTAAACTTAAATTAGATTAAGAATAAGACTCAGTCCTTGGTACCCAAAGAGTTATGTTATGAATAAACACAAAAAAGAGCACTATGACAGGGGAAACAATGTAAACAACTTAATCTTGGAGTCAGGAGTATGACAGAAGTCTCTGAAGTCAGAAATTTAGTGTCCTTCTTTAGTATCCTGATCACCTAATTTACCACACTGCTTGTGCTTTGCTGTAAAGAAAATAAAAGATTGTTTTAACACAAATATATGTATGTGTACACATGTGCATGTGTATGATGATAGTCATGTACACACACACACACACACACACATATATATATATATATATATATATATATATATACACAAATATTTTTTTAAAGTAAAGCCATCTCTGTAGCTATTGGAGCAGGTAACCAAAAACTGGGAACTGACCAAACATTTCCTGATACCATCTAAAGTCGTGAACCTTTACTGCAGGACTGAAGGAAAATGGAGGAGGTAGAACTCACTGCAATGTGACTAGGTAACCCCTGCTCCACCATATCTCCTTCTGATGGAGCCTTCCTCAGCTTTTAGTGGGAAGACATCAGGAGAAAGCATGAGTATAGGGAGGAAAGGCAGTTTCAAAAAATTTTGCATATATTGACTCATGTTATAGAGACTCACGTCTGGTCCTACAAATTAAATATTAATTAATTGTACCTGAATATGAAATTGTATTCCCATTTAAATACTTATCGACCTGCTAATGTGATTGTATAACCTCAAATAGTTTTAGAAAATTTAACTTGGCAATTAGTATGTACTAGCAAGGTATGCCTTTAGGGTATTAAAGGTGCAGACCCAACAAACATCTAAGATAGTGTTGTAGAATCCAGCTAGCATTCCTAAAGGAACATGGACTGTGTGGTGTGCTGAGTCTAACTGGAGGAGAATGTTGCATCACCATCCACAATGCCACCACCTCTATAGAGGAGACCTGTGCCACGATGAGAAGGATTGCCAACAGGAACAGAGAAATTTTTCAACTGATGGACTGGTTTGATGGATGGAACCCTGGATCATGGGTCACATCACTGGGATCCTCGGGACTCATGAGGTGGGGAAGATGGCTTGTATATATTAGTATTGTGATATTATGCAAATTTTTGCTTTTAATATGCCTTACAGCAATTAGATATATGCTCTCTCACCTTCTGTCTTCTTTTACCCTATACCTTTTGAGATCACAATGGTCAAAGAAGAACTTGGAGTGTTTGAGTCATGGGGTGGGATGTGAGAGATGAGAAACCAGGCCTGTGAAAAACTAAGAAAAACAGCCTGAAAAAGCAAAAGTTGAGGCTGATTGAAGAAATGCCTAAAACACTCGCAAGACAAAACTATGAGTCACAGGGTGGATGGTGTGGAGGTCGAAGCTGATAATGCTGCCCGAATAACACAAGATGCAGCTGAAGGAGGGAGTCCTGTGGAGACAGGACGGCCCTGCTCTGGGGCACCGGGGCAAATTTCAAGGGCCATCTGTCCAGTGAATGAACTTTGTTTCGTTATCCACAAAATGCATATTAAAGTTAACACCTCTCAATATGCTAATGAGGGCTAACACGATCATGCTAATTACATCATTCCATGAAACACCTTACCCCTCCCCGTACATGGGATACGTGGGTATGTAGGTCGACCTAGGGGACGGACTCAAGGAAAGTGGGTATAAATCAAGGGGGGAGGGGGGGGGAAGAAAATTTTGGAGGGCCTGGAGACTGCAGTGAAGCAAAGAAGACAGATGCAAGCAAAAAAGACGTCTGCCTCCTGGAACTCTCACTGGTGGGATCAGCATAGAAACCTAGTGATCTCTACTTCCCTATTCCCTTTATCTCCCTCTTTTCCCTTTTCCATTAAGAAATGCAAGGCATATTGTATTGCTCGCCACAACTTGCTATATACTTAGCCAATTATCATGTGTTCAATTAGTACATTGTGGGTAGTTAATAAATGTTTGGACTTGGAGACTTGTTGTCCGCTCCATTGGGGATTTGCGAATCTGAGTCACTTGTCCCCCTCGTCTGAGTGGGATGTGACAACGTCGTTGTCAGATTATTTTCATTAAAAGGAAAATTCATTATAACATTTGTGCTAGTTTGAAAACAAACTAGTGGGAGACACCAAGTCAGTATAATAATTTAATAAGGGAAAAAAAATTATAAAGGCAGATAGCACTGGGTTAAATTAACAGAGTCAGGATACAACCTGACACCCTGTTAATCAGGGTGGTGGTAGCAGTCTGGTAGAATGGTGGCTGCAGTCCCCCTGAAGCAGTGATCCTGTAGAAAAAAAAAAAAAAAAAAAGATCTGCTCTTGCTCAGAAAAGTCCAGTGGTGGCTAAGTAGGTCCTGCCCTCTGGATATCCAGTGGAAAAAAGAGCGTCTCTGGTATTCAGAATCTCAGGTTATATCCAGGATGGAATGCTGTTTTTCTCCCTCTGGGTGGAGCATCTCACAATGGGATAATGAGTCATGCTGCATGGCATTGATGGGCCATTAGCAGAAAGATAGTCGGGGGCGGGGGGAGGCAAGGAAACACTGCCCCACCTGATTTCAACAGCTCATGAGGATGGTAATAGAATACACTGCAACCCAGGACAACATTGTTATCTCTGCTGAAATCTCCTTGTTCACAGTGACTTAACTGACCTAACTATTCATAAAATTGTCTTAAACTGAGACAGCTTCTAGACATCTAAGTTAGGGCAGCTGAATCCCACCTGTGCCTGAGAATCCCAGTTTTGTAGGCAATAGACATAAACAGGTACTTCCAGAATGAAGCTCTTTTTACCTATCTTATCTGAGATAGTGGGAATTAACTATCTACTTTATATTCTTATTCATAGAAAAAGCTGAGCAACTAGTTTAGACAAGATGCTTAGCTGCTGGATGCTGCAATGATGTTATCCTTAATTTATTTTTTATCCATGGCTTCTATTGTTTTAGCTATTCCTAGACAAAGGAAACATTATACTGTTCTTTCATTTAGTCTCAGTGAAGGTAGTTCACATATCAATTGTAACCAGGTTTGTGATTGATGACAGCCATTAATATCCTCTAACATAGAACTATATACACAGATACATGCAAGTGTTTTATTTAGGTTCATTAATCTAAGTGGTTCAAGGAGAGTGCTTCTTTATCAGGTTTTCATAAAACAATTAATTGATGTAAATTTACCTTCTGTTCTGCACCATGTGGCTTTGAAGGTTCATAAGATTCAATGCTGGAACTCAATAATGAAAGTTAATTTCACAATTTCATCTACAACTGGGGGTTGTGTGCTCATGAACATAACTACAGCTTTCCTGATTTTTTTAAAATAACAAATGTGGAATAAATCTTACCCTTTTCAAGGAGATTATAATCAGAAGGGACTGAAAAGCTAGAAACATGATTTTTAAATGTTTGTGTCCCATCTGCTTTGCATTCTAATTTTTACATTCAGTACGTAGTGCCTGATAGTTTGTTAGTCACTTCATAGACAGCATAGGTATGTAAAGACCCACAGATGCTGCACATCTCATTTCCCTCCTTCAAGCCTATTCAGGCTGTTGACTAGTCATGGTTGTGATTAATTCTTTTTCACCTTCACAGAACATTTCTTGACCTTCATATGCTCCACCAGTGCACCTCCCCAAACGAGGTGTAAAACAGGAAAGACACAAATATTTCAGGAAAGGCATGCTTGGAGTGAGATACAGTGATACAGTGTCTTAGAAAAGGTACAGAAAATAATTAAAAATATATTGACTGTGATAATTAAAAAGGAAAATGTAGAGTTTGGCAAGAAACTTATCCCAGGACTGATGGCACACAGATGCACAGTCAATAAGCTGATACTGGAAAGAGTGCCAGCATCAGATACTACATAGAAGATCCACCCTCTTATTCTGGGACAAAGTATAGTATTTTATCAATGTTTTAGACAAGTTATCATTGAATATTTTTAAAAAGCGCGATAATTAAATACTTGACTAAAGTTTTCCATGCTGATTCTAAAGTTTCTTGCAGTGCATTTTGTACATTGATATTTTCTTGTGCAAGTCTGTGAAAGATAAGAAAGACCACTCATTTATTTCTGTCATGTATTTCTTCATAACAATTTCTGCCCTCCTTATATACAACTTCAAGGCAAAGATGGTTATAAACATATCTTCCCTTTAAAAACTTTTATAATGAATGTAATAAAACAATCAGAAGTGCACAGATATCTGCTTTATAAAGCCATAATAGAAATGGGAAGGAAAGGCTCACACAGAGTTACCTACTGTTTAGGGCATCAGTGTAAACAATGGAAGAAATAAATGAATCTCTTCTGTTTGTTCTTTTCTGATCTGGGACTTCTATTTATGGTTCGGATTTCTAAATGAGTTATTTACAACCATGTAAGGGAGTATTCTGGGGTGATGATCTTTCTTTTTCTCTCTCTCTTTTTTTTTTTTTTTTTTTTAAACTAAAATGCAACAATATTTAAAAGATCTACAGTTCACCCATCAGTGAGGGGAAAGATCAAGTTTTGAAATCTGAATTTTTTTACAAAGTGCTGTTTTTGTCTCTTAGCCATTCTGAGGGCTGACATTTATTCTAAGTAATTTACTGATTAAAACAAAGGTGAAGAGGGAAGCTACATGCACAATAGCTGTTCACAAAAAAAATCTTATATAAAAGTGATACAAATATTTTTAATGAAATGAATTAATTATTTATTTTCATTATGTCTGATCAGTTATTTTAGCAGTCATTGCTTGGACAAGACTAATTCACTAACCACTGCCCAACTTCACACTTTTGTGACACCAACCAGAATTTTAGAATATGACCTGGTACTCATGTAGTTTGATTTAAAGTTTGTTTCAAGAGAAGCCAATGACACCTTGTCCTATCATGAAGTCTCTACAAAGGAGGGCCAGTCCTGAAGTCTTAAATTAAATTAAAAAGCTCATGCAGCAATTTCTGAACTAGTTTTTATGAGAAGAACTGGCTGATCACAGCTTTCAGCTTTCAACTCATCTACCCTGTAGGTTGCCTAGAACTGAAAACTTCATGTAGAATTTCTTCCCACTCAGATTTCTGTCAATTTAGCAGAAGGTATAACTCTCTCTTGCAGCCACCTTCTCTACTGGCATCACTCTAGAAGACGTGTTTCAACAAGCCCTCCTTGAGTTGACCTTCTGGATGCCTGGATGGGTCCCTAGATTCCTCCCTGCAGAGAAGGCATCAAGAAAGTAGTTAGCCTTCTTCCTGTGTCCACAGACCCAGTGTAGTTTGCCAGGGTTTTTCAGATTTTTTTGGCATTCATCCATGCCAGGGGTTTCCTTACTCTCTCTTGACTGAGTTGCATTTCTCCCTCCCTGGAAGACATGTGAATTATTCCATATACACTTTCTCTGTTGTTATAAATATCAGAGTAAAAAAAAAAAAAACAAAACCCACCCCAAACTTTTGTTGGGCCCTGCTAACTACTCAGTCTGTGAAGCCCTGTCTTTGTCAAATGTAGATCAAGTGATGTTAGCCTACACTGATGCAACTATAGAATCATTTCCATTTGTGATCATATTCTCATGCATTCCTTGATGTCTTTTCAACTTATTCTATTAATGATTGTAATAATATTTTTAGAAACTCAGGAATAAACTCAAGTTTGATATCTGTAAGTATATGTGGAACATAAGGTTGTGTGGACACCTGAAATGTATGGGACATCTGGTTTTTGAGGATACATGACTAACAGCTATTCAACATAAAAAAACTCACACAAAACCAAAATATGGGAAAAGTAATAAATTAACCACACAGATATCTAAACACAGATATAGGACCAGGATATAATGGAGAAATAACAGAGACTAGAACCGTCATACCACTGATTGGCAAGCTACAGAGAGGCTCAACTAGAACTTTGTAACTGATATGAGGGAGGGTCTCATGGAAAAGAACAAACCTACAATGGGGATATTTTATGAGATTTATGAGTTTGTGTAAAATTTATGGAATGTTTTAAGTGGATGTGGATAAGGGTCCCATGGTCTGGGCATGGGTGTCAGACTTAAAGCCCATACTAGTTTTGGGAATTAAGAAAGTGAGGGTATATGCATGTCTCACAAGTTAGTTTCAAACCTGATGAGACACAGAGGAGGAAGAAACCTGGTTTACCTGTCTTCAGGTGTATGTGAGAACTGCTGGTGTTTACATGAGTGATGGAAAAGGCCATACTGTCGGTTTTGGCATGTGCAGTGAGCCACGTGTCAGTTGTGCTTGTATCTTTGGGACACATGTTCCACCTTGCTACTGGCAGGACCTCAAAATGAGAACAGCAGCAAACGGACTGAGAGGAGAAATCTCCCAGGTCTATGAGTCCTAATTCAGCCTGCCCTTAGCAAAGTCGTCTCTGTTTCATTCCTATGAATGTTATGTGCAAAATATATCACAGTGCTACTTAAGGAAGGGCAATAACTTCTCTCTAAAGGTAATTGAACTCCTAATCCCTTGAATGCTGGGGAACAGGCTAGACAAAATAATCATCTGATCTCAGTCCCTCTTGTGAAGACAAGGATTTCCTTTATTTCTCGCATATGGTCTATTCCATGACAGAATAAGGAAAATGAATCCCTAGAGCAAGCTCTTTCCAACTATCGTCTTGGTGTCTCCTCAACAAGAGTAAATATTTGGTGTTATTTGAAAGTTATGGAGGTGGGCTAGAAAAAATACTGTTTAAATATCTATTAACATAAATATTGTTTTCTCTAACATTTTAATTCAATAGTTCACAAAGGATCTAATTATCCAAATCACACAGTGACAAAAGCTTTCGCAAAAGATTTATTAAGCTTTATATTGGTATTTGACTTTTAATGAATACTAAGATTCACCAATAGTAAGAAAACAAAATTCTTTCAGTTCTCTTGTCCCTAGGCTTTTCTGTCACTCTTCATCCTCTAAAGTCTTCTGGTTTCTTCAGAATGTGTAATCACCTTGTGTATTCAAGAGTGCTAAATGTGAACATGCACATACTGATGCATCAACTAATATAAACCCAGAAAACTTATCTGTTTTTACATTTGACCTTAAAAATATGATCAGGTTAACAACACATTTAAGATTAATGAACAAGTTATTTTTAGACTAAGCAAGAAGCACACACACTCATTTTATTGTGAAAATTACTGCTCACTGTCAGTGGCCTTTGTATTGCTGTTTGCACCTCTAAATTAGTCTTGAACAATTATTAATATGATCTCAAGGAATGTTTCCATTGATGGTTTCTAAAACTGACTGATACTCTCAGGAAGTGGGAAGTGTTGTTGAGGAGTATCTGAAATCTCAGCAACCTAATTGGGTTATATGGAAATTTCCGCAATAACCACAACTATATGTTAGTGTTTGCTTAATGCATTATTTTTTAATCTGGATAAATATGGAAGGGTTTAGCACAATGACAATAGAAGTGTGAGACTAACAACTAAATTCTTGGTTAGGTGAAGATGAGATAAGCTACAAGTAAGAGGATACAAACTATACCACAAGTTCACATTATGACTTAGTATTATACAAAGAACTTGCCCGAAAGGCAAAATCATATCTTTGTAGCATTACACAGATAGGAAATCATGTTTTCTTTCATCTGAGTCAGTTAAGCCATTCTTGTTATTCCTTATAGGAAGGGTACAGGGCACCCTTGGTACTGGCAAGTGAGTTCTGCAGTCATAAGTTTTTAAGCAGCAATTAAAAAATTTATTGCAAATAGCCAACTGCACATGTGATGTAAATATGCTGCAGAGGTAACATAGGTAATTTTTCCTGTGAGCGAGTCAGAAAATCAGATAATGCTCATGTAGAACTGTATTTGTAGCAGCTGTATTCAGATCTATCTGGAAACATTGTCGCATCCTATGTGTCAACATATCCCAGGCTTTATACAGCACAGACACTAAATGAGTCAAATGCCAGCAAGAAATGGATTCCAAGGTGGACAATGTGGTTTTGTACAGATGCAGCATTGCTGTCCCATAGACAGCAAGGCACTGTCTGAATCAGGACTTTTTCATTAAATATGCCATTAAAAAAGTGTATCAGTGGAGATGTATCTGTGGGGATTATGCAAGGAAAACTGTTGGAGGACATGAACTCAGACATAGGGCTTGCTTTCAAGCTAAGAGTGGACAAACAGTCTGTATAAAATTTGTGTCTAGGCTACCACCCACAGTTCACTTGTAGCTGACCACGATCATGCGGTTGTTAGAGACTGCCTCCTCCTAGTCTCTGATTCTGAAGACACTTTAATCAAAACAAACTGGGTTACTTTAACATGTGCAAGTAACAAGTCTTCTTTATTCCAGGTCATTTTGACTGATGCATGTTACAGAGTACTTGTAACAGCACTTCTGTAAGGAGATCTAATGGAGAGAATAATCTCAGGCATAAGGAAAAGGGACAGCAGGGCTAAACTCGCAATGGTAACCTTTTCTGTTAATACACCTGAATCACAAAGAGGTTGTTTATTCGCAGGATAGACGTACCAATGGCAAGTATACAACACCAGAAATGAGCAAGTGATAAGAATTGTGACAGGTTAGGAAATAAACATCAGTAACAATGAAATCTAGAGATCAGCACTGATACAAAGCTGAATAACAAGGCTCAAGCAGAGGCAAATTCATGAAGAGTTCTAGCATTTTTGCCAGAATCCATATTCCCTTGCTATGAGCAGATATCTCATTATCAGATACAGCCAGCTCAGCAAGATGTCAAGGGTGGAGAAAGTCATTGCTGTGTTTCAGTGTGGGAGTGACAGCCATAGGTTTAACTGCACCAGATGGGCAAACCTGTGGCATCTGAACGGTTCGAGTGTGGATCCGTTGCAGAAACTCTGATGTGAATGGCTGCGGGCAAGCTCTCCTGGTGGAAAGCCTTCTGGATCTGCACCAGAAGTGAGGAAATGAGCCAGCACTGGCTGTTTAAGCCAACATCAGCAGGTCTCTCAGGACTCAGCTGTCTGCTCATCCCACTCTCAGTCCATAATAAAGTGTTACATAAATAACTGTCTAAGGAGCAAAGATATCTTCTGTCTGTGGTCTGCTCTTGACTCCTCTGACATAGGATATGTGTGACTTTGGGCTATGGGAAAATTTTTCAGTATTGAGATCCTTGCAAGAAAAGAACAGCCACATCTGAGCTACATAACACACACTGTTGACCATTTAAAAAATATAACAACAGCTCTCATTGTGCTGTAACAATCAGTATCCAACTGAAAACAGAAATCAATGATATAGCTGTTTTTGTAGTGTCAGTAGCACAAATTTTGTTTCACCAAATAAAGATAGCAAAAGACATATGAATCACTGTCACAGAAAATTCAGGTCAGAGAATTTCTTAAGAACTTCTTTTCCTTGTTCCTTCCTTGTGGTCTTCACTCAAAATTGAGGATGACCTCAGCAGTTAGCAGCCCCAGAACTTCACACTGCAGCAATTCATCCACCTCAGTGCTGTTCAGTGAAAATGCTATATTCCACTGCAAGTGAAGAGTTAAAACCAGACACGCAGGTTCTATTCCAATTTTTTTTCCTGATTTTCATAGAAAATATGTTTTTTCTTCTCTTTTTAAATGTTTTTATGCTGAATTTTTATTTGTCATTAAAAAAAAAAAAAAAAAAACCAAACAAAAAAACCCAACAACAAACCAATTTTATTTAAAAATACCCAAAACCCCAAAACCACTGGTGAGTCAATCTGGTAAGACACACACTTGTTACTGTTGTTGTTGTTATGGAACTATTAATCAATCTAAATTCCATTTTTAGTCAATAGAAAGTACCAAGAAAAATTTCAGAGCATCCTTATAACTTAGAATGTTTAGACTGTCCAACAAGACAGGAGGTTGTGTTCATTGCATGAATGTTTGATTTAAGGAGTTATTTGGGTGTTCTTGAATCAGTGACTCTTCCTTGCTTTACCTGTTAGTTCTGGGGTTCATTGCACCTTAAATGGTTGAAGACCAAGGCTTATGTCTACTGATGCACAATGCCTTCTTTGTGTCCTAATGATAAAGAACTAACATGTGTTTGCAGCCAAATAGAGTAGATTTATTGCTGCCTTTGTGTTGGTGAGGTTGAAGGCAGCTGGATTATATCATTAAAACTTGTTTTTGATCTCTCCCCTGAAAACTAGGCAGAAAACACTACAGAAAAAGCAGCTGCACAGAATGGCTAGGAATTATAGTTTGCACAAATTTTACTGTTTGGGTTTTTTATTACTGGTAGTATTTGGTTTGGCTTTTAAACTTTTCAGTGTTGCATACTAGTATCTGAATGGTTGTAAGAAAAATCTGTGAAACACAGTATCATTTTTAGGTACCTGGCTAGAGTTTGCTTTTGTTGTTGTTGTTGGCTTTAGAGATATTTGTATTTGTAGTAGTCAAGAAGCCAGCAAATTCTCAGAATAAACTGCATGGACCTCACTACACCCAACTGCCCATGGCTTAAGTAAAGTATTACAGTCTTTCACTGGCATCCATAGCTGCCAGAAAATGATGATACACTGCCAGTATAACGTGCAGATGTTAGTAATCATGAATTCAGTGTTGTTCATAAAGGAATGTGGAGTGAGGAATGCCAGAGACTGTCCAGCAACATTGCGTGTGGCCAGAATTTTTTACTGAGTTCATATGTGTTCTGCGATACTGTTTGTGCACCTTCTGTCCAGATATATTTGAACACACTAGGGAGTAACTTCCTAATCAGCTGTTACCTGATGTCCATCTGTTGTCTCAAATACTGTGTGTCCTCTGTAAAATTTACTAATATTTGCTTGTGACTCATTACTTTTATTGTATGAAGGGTATACTGTTTTGTAAAATAATAGCCATTAAAGGTGGTATTCATGTCAATTAACCTTAGGCTTCTGAAAGTCTGATGCTTAGTCTAGACTGCAACATTACTTTCCACTACAATCAAATGAAAGTTAGATATCTCTAAAAGGAGTTTCATCCCTTTCTGAGAGAGATCTAGAACAGTGAAAGTGAACTCTTCTCTGAAAGTAATTTTCTCATTTCCTCTGAATACAGAGAGGACCTGAAGTTAGATGATACTTATCTACAAGAAAGATTAATATTAATCTGACAAAATGTAGTTGTTTATAATGTCAGGCTCTTTTTATAATCTTTCAAGAGAAATGTGTGTAATGCATCTCATCCTACAGTTAGATGTCTAAAACAAATGAGCTAAATCACATACTAGAGCTATGCCTCCTTCTGTATTGACTACAGTCAGGTACATAAAGTCACTACCACAGATGTTGTTGAGATGTATCCCACCACAAGTAACATCTTTTACAAAAGGTTTAAGAATGACATCTTTATATAAAGACCACTTATCAGTTAGACTTATGTACTGTGAATATAAATACTTTTCTCTGTGCTGAACAGATATTACATGAAGAAATACTCTTCACATGCAAATACTTATTCCTTAAATTATTATTATATATAATTGCAATGCAATTGCAATGCAATAATAATAATTGCACTTAAGACTGGACATTCAGGTCCTACTCAGTCTGAAATTCACTGACAATTGACACTGATTTAAATCAAGTTAGGAAGGCAGTGTAAGTTATTAAACAGGGTTGTGTGTGCTTTTTTTCTTTTCCAAAAGAAGAAATACATATTGCTATCAGGGTTCTTCACATCTTAAATATATGAAGAGCAAGGTTCAAAACTCCTGGTAGATTGTAGCTTCTTTGTGTTTCCATAATAGTTCACCCTAACCCTGACCTTGTGAACAGAAGCAGGAACGGGAATCACATCAGGAAGGGAAAACATGCTACAGGTGGGGAAGGGTACTTTTTGCTTGTTTGTTTCTTTCAGGAAACAATATCTAACTCTAAGGTAGCAGACTCATATTTTATCACTCAATCAAGCTGACTAATTCCTAGAAGTGGTCAGCACTCAGGAATTGTCACCAAAAGTCAATGTTTCATATAAGCAATTCTATGAAAAGAAAAGCAACCTTTGTTTGTCCCCGTGGAAAAGCGAGGGGTTTTTTGAGTAAGTCAAATGTGAACTTCTTGCACCTCCTCTCTGCATGCATCCCCAGAGGATATGAACTTTTAGACCCCACTAGCTACACCGCACGGCTATCTATCTCAACTTATTGCATCTCTTGCTTTTAGCCCTGAAAATCCTCAGGGAGAAAGCCAAGGGGTGCTATCAGAGTCACAATAAATCTGTGAAAGGTTTTCACTCTCTCTAAAGGACATTGAAAAAGATCCTGTATTGGCTTATGTACCAAAAATCATGAAACTTAGAAAGACTGGTACATGTTTCCTTCTAAACTCATTGTGATAACGTATTTGTTACTTAGAGTGACTGAAAATAAAATAAAATAACATAACAGAACATATCTCTTTCCCTCTCCCTTGTCTTTCTAAGCTTACCTCCCCCCAGAAATCAAAATGGAATAAAATGCAGGGAAACTTTCTGTAGCCCAAGCATTAAGGAGGATAAAAGCTAATATGTCTGTCAGCCTGGCAAGTAATAGCAGCTGCACTAGAGACAGTTGACCACCAAATGGTATCCTAGCAACATACAGTAGCATCGTTATACGCAGTGCTATCAAGCCAAATTTATCCTTTTCAATATCTTAGCTTCAAGAGAGCAGGGATGAATACAGAACGAAGGATGAAAATGGTGCCTATGCGAAAGACAACATGGGGTTTTAATTTAGGCAGAGGTTATATGGAATGTCTGTGTAAAATGAATAAAGAGTATCTCATTTTTGTGACAAGAAAAGATACCTACCAGTGGTAAGACACTCTCAGACAATTATGATTCATTTTGCTTTCAGAATACTAATCTTGTGTGTGTTTTAGCTTGGAATAAAATTTGCAGTATAACTTCTCTTTAATTCCATTTAAATGTTTCCATTTAATTGGGGAAGGGCAAGGGGAAATATATTTTAATTAGTCAATATTTCTAAATCTTTAAAAAATCTCTAGACAAATCCACCTGTAAATTGTGGCTTTCAAAAACAATTACAGCTTTCATTGTTTCTAATATTAAATTGGATAATTATAACTCTGTTGATAAACTCTCAAAATTGAGCAGTTTCCTCTTTTTAGACCATAAATTTCCTTCTATTCTCCTGTTGTTTTTAGAGCCGTTGATCCTACACTGTCCATATAATTTGCAAATGTGCATAATAATCATGACTGTAAATAGCCTTGTCAAAGAGAGGACAAATGAACCTATGTGTAGATTAATTACAGGATATATCTTCAGTTCTGAACAAAGGTTAGAAGAACCCGCTAAGCATCTAGACTTTACAGACCAGAAGAGCTGGAGTCTCCTGTCTAGTGTAAATTAGGATAGTTTCACTTATCCTTGTTGAAATTAAGACACCTGACCTTAACTGGGGGTTTGGTTGAATGCAACAAGACTACTGATAATACAGACAGAATTAAAGGCAGATAGGATAGTAGTTTTTACTAAAAGCTACTCCAGCAAACATGACCTCAAGTTGAAGGTAAAACTGTCTCCTTTCAGTAGCAGATATACTGCCAAGTAAGCAGTATGTTGCAAATACCAGGACAGTGTGCCAAGCTACTGATCACTGATCATTTTTAACTTATAGTTCAAACATTTTCCTTGCAGAGGATACATACCACAGGGAATGGATTTACAAAGCTATGTTTCATGATATACTACACATTTTTGTATGCACCAGAAAATCTGTGTGAGAAAGGTTTCCACATGACACTCTGCAGTAGAAGTCTCTGTGAAGACTTAGCTGGAGGAAAAAAAAACCCAACCCAACCCCAAAACCCCAACACTTTTTAATTATGCAATTTTTTAAACAGCATAATTGAAACAAGTTTTTAAACCAAAATTCAGTCTCTCCCTTAAATTGTACTTCTAATTCCTTTCAGTGATCTGTTTTGGAACAGGATATTTAGCTTCTTGTCTTTTGTTATTTATGCAGATGACAGCAACCCCCTTTTCCAACTATTCTGGCAATCTCTAGTGCTCAGTGTTAGTACTTCTTTATCACATCAGTTGATATCCTTCTTAGCTTCCAAGGAGAGTCTGCCCATAGGCATATTTTAACCTAGCAGAATAATTAATCCTACTCTAACCAGTTCCAAGGTTACCTTCTGCCCCCAAATATCTGTCCATTCATGTAGCCAATCACAGGGAAAAAAAAGTATAATCACCGAAACAACAGACACATTTGCTTCTTGTAATCTGGCTGCCACTATGCAGACTGTATGTTTCTGATTAGCGTTCTCTGGGCAATATATCAAAAGAATACTGGACAAGAAAGAGCCTGAGAGCTGACAGGAAAGCTGCCCTCTGGTAGCCGGCAGCCACATTGACTGAGACCTGTAACATATGTGCTGAATATTTGTCTCTGAAACAAATACATCTTCAGTAGATTAGGCTATATCAGCAGGACACCAGGCCAGACCTATTCTGAAAATGCCTTAGATATAGTCAATAAGAGAAGTTATAATTTGCTGTATACACATGAATACTTATGAAGAGATACTGAAAGTTTTGTAATCTACCAAAAGCAAGCGTCCATCTCATAAGGTTGTGTGGATTTTCAGTGCACGTAATTTCTGCTCTAATTTATTTCGCCAGTCTGATAAGAGAGAAGCTAAGGACATGGTAATCCTGCTCACAAGAAGGAGAATACCATCATCGGTGAGAAGCTAAAACAAATCTTAGTTTTATTTTCTTCTTGAAAAAATGTTATAGGAAACAGGCAAGTCTTTGGAACCATGGAGCAAGTCAAATGCAGAGCGATTAAACAGAACTCATAGAAAGGAATCAGAATAAGACTCCAAGTTTTTATGTGACACTAAATTAATGTTCCAGGGATATTAACAACTTGGCAGCTAAGTGAGCAGAGCTACTTCAGAGAAATCATATCAAAAAAGTGCTGGAGCAATCTAGCTTGGTTGATTAGGGTAGGAATTTATGAAGGCATTATATGACTTGTTTTCTTGTAATAGTAAAAACTGGATTTAGTGACTTGGGTAGTTATTTCCATTTCTAGAATTCTGTGCTCACCTAACTTTATTTTAAATTCTGTGGACATTAGTGATACAAGTGAAATGCCTGTAAGAATTTGCTGCCAATTCTTAGGCACTTTAACATTGAGAATTTTTAAGGTGGAAGAGAAGCCCATCTCCTTCAGGACAGTATTTTATCTATATCATGCATCAGGAAAAGTCTACACTTTATAAAACAGTAAAGAAAATGTCCTATCTTTTGTGGGCAGAGTGGGAGAAAAAAAATAAAAACCCAACAAAACAAACCAATACAATTTTAGCTACAATTCTAGTTTGCTTGGCAAAGGAAGTTTCGCTCATTGACAGGCAGGCCTTCTGCCATCTGTGTTAAGTGGGTGCATTGCAAGCACCTGGAGCTACAAGACATACTTTCCTTTTTAATTCTTTCTTGTAAAACAGATGGGAAAAAAGCACAGCTAGTAGTGTTATGTTTTGTTTAAATATAAGACGACCATCATGTAGTCTCACTGTTGCCTTTCAGCCAGATATCTACACATTTGAACTCCATTTTTAACCAGCAAAAAATGTCAGGTCTCAGGAGACTACATTGTTGTGAGCTACTACAAAGAACTGGAAAGAGGCCACAGTGACCTAGTACTTATGTAATGGCAGTATACTGATTAGAGGACATTGTAGCTTACTGAATGCAAAGTTATAGTTTAATGACCGTTTTAAGGGCAATGCAAGAAATCATGTTATCCGTAAGCTCTATGAAGGTATGGGACAAATGGGAGGATTCAAAGATGAACAGATTCAAATGGCAAAAAGGGACAATTATAGCCTTGCATACTTATTTCTTACACGCTTGGCTGTAGGATTTCTCCTAAAAAGCAGACAAAAATTTATAAAGCCCTATTTTCATAAAGGCTTGAAGGAGAATAAAGTACCTTTAAAGTGGAATTAAGAGCCTTAAACTGAATAGAGCGATCCAGGAAAATCCTGCCCAACACACTGAAGACTTGAGATTCTGTAGGTGTCTAAGAGTTTCTGACCAAACACTCCTAATTCATTTAACTGTGAACATGTAACAAGTTAAGTTCTTCTTCTAAAATAACAATAATTAGTTTGGGACACAAACCACTGACGTTGTATGCTTAGCAGCATTGAACAGACAAAATAAATAGGTATGCTCAAGTCAAGTCTAACAGCTGCAATATTGCAGCTCTCATCTTTTTGTAAAGGGAAGAGGGAATATAGATGTAATCTAGAAGTTTTTCAGGGAAGAAGTAGCTTGGTCTGCAAATGATGGTTAGAGTATTCACCTGAGAAGAGAGCAGGCAGTTTGTTTTTCCTTGGTTATTTCTGTCCTTGATATCCAGTGGTTGTCTAATGTAAGGACTGCTGCTTGTGCCACAGATGTGATGGCTAAGGCATAATGCTGACATGTGACACCTGTAAATTTTAAACCTCCCCAGTCTGATGATGGCCTAAAATACAGTTTTTCTGGATAATTGCTCTACTAGTAACTAATCATGCAAAAGGTGCTGTGACACAGGAAAAGACATCAGGCTCTGAATTTTAGCTTCACAAAGGTACTTTGCAACATCTATGAGGCAATTGATTACATTCATGCATCAAAGAGTATCAGATATAGCCCACTATTTAGCATTTCCTATTGGTTGTATTAAACACCCCATTATTTGGCTATTCTAAACCCCATGGCAGGAGCAATGGGATTCCTTCCACTCTAACCATATTGTGCTTTTCACTGCTGAAGTTGAGCATGCAAACTCTATTGGTCACAGCACTGAAAACTAATATTAAAGTCATTGGTTCTTTTTATGTCACTGATGTGAAGACTAGACTTCCCACCCCAAAGCAAGTTTTCTTCTTTTTTCTTTTTTCCACTCACTGTTCACTTATTTCTTCACTAAGATGAATAAATTTCTGTAAATCTCAGTTTGATTTCCAACCTCTTGAATAGTCCAAGTGTGGACACGAGTAGTGGAAATAGTATTCTAAGAGTTATCTTGCTGATGTAGAATACAGAGCTAAATTACTCCTTTATGTATGTGAATTATTTTTCTTGTCGTATAATTTTATTATTAGCTTTGACTGAGGGAAACAGTCTGAAATCTTGATTGTCTGATGTCGTCCTTGCATCTGGCTCCATTAAGATGTGTTTTGTTGAATAACAGCCATTAAAGCAAACAGATTCGATCCCACTCTAATAGTACCCTGTACTCTTTGCTATTTAGTCTTTAACCAATTCTTGCATCTCTGCTTAACTCATCACCCTAAGACTTTATAGTTCATATTAACAGATCCTAGTATGTGATCTGAAGATTACTCATGAACCACAGTGCTCTGTAGAACTGTACCTTTTTAAATATTGACTGTTTAAACTTGGTTCTGAGAGTGCATTATAACTCACAAGAAATATTAGTAGATCCTGTCTGTAGCCAAAAAAAGAAAAAAAATAAAGTAAAAAAAAAAAAAAAAAAAAAAGAGAGAGAATGACTGCTTTAGATAATTAGTAAAAGGTATTAACAACTCTAGATTAAAAAAAAAAAAAATCCCTGTCAAGGTTATTAAGAACTGACATGCAATAGGTCATACATTAATATATCTGTCAATAAACCAGTTATAGTCAGTTGGTGTAGTTTTGATTCATTCCAAGTAAGCTGGACAATAGTTGACATTCAGTCAAGAGAATCCATGAATATTTGTTTTAAACCTCATTCCTTCTAGCTACCTCAACTCTTTTTTTTTTTTTTTCTTTTGCCTAGAATGTCCAAATTAAAACCTTTTTAGTATTTCAAATCTGCTAGTGATCAAAAGCTTCTGAGTGAAATACCCTGATATATCTTCAAAGTCATTATTTCCCAAGGATGTCAAGATAATGGGCTGAACAAAGGAAACAAATATATCTTCATTTGGATTACGTTCCAACCCAGTTTTCTGGAATTAGAGATAAACACATCAGTAATTAAAATTTAGGAAGAACTATGAAAAATAATAGGAAACACTTCCCACTCCTTTGTATTCGGTTTTCCTACTAGGAAGAAAGAAAGAAAGAAACAAACAAAAAAACCAACAAACTTTTCACCTTTCCTTCAGAATCACTAGGGAGGAGCCAGGGATTTTCTATTTTTTTTCTTAAAGTAAAAGTTAAAATTTCTGTGGAATAAGTAGGTGGGAATTGAACAGTAACAACTGGGAATTTAAAAGCTGTTGAAATTCTTAACTCAAGGAAGGAGAAATGCAGTTATACCTGAGAAAGTTGGACTGTTTCCTTACTTTTGCCTTTAGGTTTTTAAAAGTATTTTGTTCAAAGTATTACAGCCTATGTTTGGAAAAGATATAAACTATATCATGGATGACTCACAGATTTAATAAAATATTATTTCTAAATGGACAAAGTTTATTTTTATAGTGGAAGTAGACTAATTGGTAATTACAACATTATTTTAAAGATAAATTTACAATATGTGTGTAAGAATACAGGAAACCATTAAATAATATAATTGTTAGATCTGGAGTTAATAAAAACAAGTAGTGTAGTAATTCACTAAAGGGAATTTAACTTTTTAAAAACACTGAATTCTACTTTTGAGAGGTTATTTTATAATCATTGTGGTCATGAAAGAATTTCATAAAAAAACATCAGAAACCAGCTGATGTGAAATCATCTCTTTAAATCAACAGTTTCGTAAGCTTTATATCCCATCTGTTTTTATGTAGTTAAGAAAAACTGAGACTCGGTATTCTTCCTGTGCAAAGAAAAGGGATTAATATTTATGAATTATGACTCAGATTAAAATTTATGTATTCCTTCCACAAAAGTAGGCTTACTGAATCACCATTTCTCCCCACTGAATTGCAGGTACCTTTTGCTTGGAAGGAAACTGAATTTATAAATATATATTGTGCTGTGGGCATACTAAGGTTTAAAACACATCTGCTGATGGCTGAGTGGCAGTGAACTGCCATGTTTGTACATATATTTTGTCTGAGGAATAATTTCCCCTCCAAAAACTGTACTTGAAATAACAATTACAAGAAAAATTTAGAAAGTTTAATGTCATTTTATAATTTTCCTTCTTAAGGACTTTGTAATTATTGTTCTTGTTACTGTTATTATTAAATAGTAATTTTTAATATTTGTGTAAAATATTTGTGTAAAAATTGAAGATAAATCCAAGGGAAAAGACAAAATCATGTACTGCTTAGTTATAAAATAACTTGTTTCTTTTTCTTTCTGCTGATGATTTGTATGACTTTGTGCTTTCTTCAGTGTCTCAAATTCTTCATCATCAGTATGAGCTTGAGCTCATACTACTATGACTTAATAAATCACTTTTCATTTCAAGAAGAATGATAGTGGGTAATAGCAAATGTTTAACGAATCGCATTTTGGTTCACAATTGTTTAATTTTTAAAGCTTCTTACCTCATGTATTCCTTATATATTTTCATTATTTATCATGTATATGCACCCCTCAGAAAATCAGGGATCCAGTGAAGTCTGAAAGCTCTGAGCATCCAACACCTGTGAATATAATGCCAGGTTAAAGCTAGATAAAGGCAAGACTTTTAACTATCAAAGAAATTCTGAAAAACAGTGCAATTTTTGCTATTTAACTTTTTGGTTATTTGTTAATAGCTGTGTAAGACATGTAAGATATATAATTCTTATAAAATATATATTGGGTTAAAGTCTAGTCAGAATTCTGTGTGAGGTTTTTAGGGGTTTTTTTTGTGAGGTTTTTTTTTTTTTAATAGAAATATTTCACAAATTTTGAATGTTATATGTCAACATTTATTAGTAAAAGATGAGTACAGTACTCCATTTTCATGGGCAGTAGTACAATCAAAGTTCCTTCACTATAACTAAATAAAAGTGAGTACCAAAGAGAAATATTTACAGTGCAAATAATCACAATACATTATAAGCCCTTCCAAAAATATTGCTCTTTCCTTTCCTTTGCTTTTTAGACAATGGACATTGTAGTTTTGAAATCCTGGTATCTTTTCATGCAGTATTGCATGTTGCCATCACCAACTGGTAGGAATCAAGAGTAAGAAGAGAAATTGAAGTTGTCATCCTAAACATCATGTCAGTATTTCAATTAGATCTGAAATATTGTGGGTCAGGATTAATCTGTCTGCAATTGGTAGTGTATTTAGAATATTTCAGGATCTTTCAAACTGCTGTTATATGCAACATAGTTCTTTAATACAGCTTTTTGTCTATGTAAAACTGGACGTATTTTCTGGAGACTTAATGTATTTGAAATTTTTATTGAATGTCCCCTCATTTTTTTAAGAAGTTCTAGTTTAAAATATGTATTATATCACTGAATAATAAAAAGTTGGATTTTTAAATTTTTTTAAGAATCATATTTTCCGTTAAAGTTTTTTTTCTTCCTCTCATCATTGAGGCATTTTAACAGTGTCAAATAAAATAACGCTATTGTCTCATAATGCATAATGGAAATGAGAGAAAAACTAGCTTTTCCTAAAAAGCTGGGCAACAAATTAAAATTGGATATCTAAATATTTTGCCTTGGTGAATACAACAATAAGGCAAAGGGTCTTATTGTTCTTGAAATAGGTCTTATTCTCTTGAAATCTGTTCTAAATTGACTACGAGCTACATCTTTTCTAGTCAGCAACATATCATTGACCCATGTGCAGAATGGCTTACTTTGGAAGGGCTTGAATTTGAATGTTATGGGATAGGGTACCCAAATTTAGGGCTCCAAAAGACCGTTTCCTCCCACAGCAGAAAGTATCAGTTATAAATGGAGAATCTTCAGCTACTGTCAGTAGCTGACATGTCACTGGATTTTTGGCACAGTCATAACATTGAAACATGGTAAAAAATACTCCTTGAAACAATAATATTGTTTAAAAAATAATCCACAAGATTAAACTCTCAAATGGAAAAAAAGTCCCAAGCACACAAACAATCCAGAAAACAGCTTTTCACTAGAATTTTCCTCATTAATCCATGTGAACTTAACGCTTATTTTTCCTCCTTGTAAGATTAACTGGAAAACAAGCCTTCTGTTGGAGAACGGCTTGCAGAGAGCAAGGCCATGGGTCTCTGCAGAAGCTGATTGCAGCCATCGGAGGTAAACAAAGGAATAAACCCAGGGTACAGTTATGCCAAACAACAGACTGTTATGTTAACAAAGAGAGAAACTGAGGTACACAATGGCCTTGATGGTAAAAACAACCTTGGGAAAGGAGGCAGGCCAGAAGAGGGAAGATGTTGTGACATGTCTGAGATGCCACAGGGGGCTGGGATATTATAATGTAGCTTTTTACATGTATCCAATAGATTTGTGAGTAGTATGCATGATTATTGTAGAGTGCTTATATAAGGGGTGATTTCTGTCAATAAAGTTGAAGCTTGCTCTATCATTCACATTGAATCGGCTGCTTGCTTCCTCCGCCCGCCGCAGCCTTCCATTTCAATGTTTCAGAGTTAGTTTAATTTTACATTTAAATGAAAATGAGACTTTCCAAATTTTACATGAGTAAACATAAGGAAGTGTTGAAAGGGGATAGTTTAACCACATAAGGTTCTGTAACTTTTTCACTCTGTAAATTAATATTCCTTTAAAGATAACTAGTAATCAGGCTTTCACTCAAGATGTGGAAACTGAATTCTTCATGACAATTTAAACATGGATTTCTTGTGTCCTGAGATTCTGGTGATTCAGTTAGACATTTTTTTTTTTTTCTTTCTGAATCCAAAACTTATTTCAGCTTACATTAAATTTATAAAAATCTATGAAATCTATAAAAATAAAGATGAACCTGCAATTTCAAAGTTAAAAAGGGAACAGTAGGATTCTTTTTCGGGACTGAGAGCTGGCCAAAGTGTGAAGATAATCGGGTGATTGTGGAAAAAATATATAGGCTGGGTGCCATTGTTTAAGTGTAAAATTGGTTTAACTAACATAATCTGAAATTCTTCAGGATTATTAATCTGTAGAATTTGTTTTGCAATCCATTTCCTATACAAAATTCTGCTTCAGTAGTCCCTCACATTCATCCCTGTGCATATATGAAATAAAGAATTTGCATGTTTAAACTGTCTGGAAAAGAAACTCAGTTATATTATTTACTGCATTTTGAAAACTATGTTTGACTATAATAAGAGACAATTTGTGTCTGAATGTTATTGATTTTCTGATCAATATTTAGCAAATTAATCTCTCCCCACCCCCCCCACCCCCCCCCACCCCCCCCGGTTTTTTAAGTAAATGGGTCAGAGAATTCCTCTAGAGGAAACAGTAGTCTCATTGCTGTTGTATCAAATAAATAAATGGACACGAGCGCATGTGGAGTCCTAACCATTACACAGTAAAAAAATAAACAAACAGGATATTTTGACAGCATCCACTCTTTTTATAGTTGTTAAAAAAAAAAAAAAAAAAAAAGCAACAACAACAGCATTTTAAGGGAATCAGGGTGATCTTAATTCATAATGGATGTATTTTCAGAAAGCCTAGCAGATCAGATTCAAAAGAGGATTTAGGCAGAGAAATTAATGTTTTCAAGATAACAATGAACAGAGGGGTAGGGTAATAAAGATTTTCAGTTTTACAACTTAAGTTCTGAATATCTTTTAATACCCATCACTTCTCCATACAGTCCAAAAATCCTATTCTGAATTTAGCTTACAGGAATTTATGTAATGTGTCTAGGGTAACATAGTATGTCAGTGTCACAGTGGGATCTGCTTTTTTCTAGTTCTGTATATTGTCTTCTCTTCTATGAAATAAAGGAGGAGAAACATGAATAAGGATTTTTTTTCCCCCTTTCTCTCCTTAAAATATTATACTTCTTCATTATATTAATAATATTAATAATAATATTAATATAATAATATTACAGCATTTCATAGAATTGAAAGTCATGGTAAATTGCTGTGATTTCAGTTTTAATCTTGGATCACATAGTTGCAGAACCTGTCCAGTTTAGACAAATCATTAATGCATCCTTAAACCCCTTGATGGATAAGGACTGAAATATCTTCAAAGAGCCAATGAAAAGGCATTTGGTATAAATTTGGACACACAGTCTTAAATCTAAATGCCTTTAATTTTAGAATAATTTTATTCTTTTAGGTATATGTGCATTTATTTTAATGAAAGTAGTAGAAGTTGCACAGATTCATATGAAAACATTTTTTGTATAATTCACACTGTACAAATACCCAAAGAGGAGTCAAATTATTCATACTTCTCACTGGCAGCAATTAGGTGCATTGTCTGCTTAATGCAAACATACTTAACGGTATGCACTGGAAATAAGTAGGCAAATTTTAATCAGTTTTCAAACCTGCCTAGTGTTGAATTCCTCTTTATACAATACAGGAGGTTAAAGAAAATACACACTCTTACTAAGGAACCTTTCTATTAAAACATTATGTAAACATCTTTTATTTAGCCTTTTTTTTCCTTCAGTCACATTAACAGGATCATCACTCTTCCTCAATGAGGCTAGCATGTCTTCAAACACAACAAAGTTTACTTTTCCCAGCATTTCAATTCTTATCCTCTGTTTAGAAAGAATAACTTCTTCACAGAAGAGTTAGAAGCCCATTATTTTCATTAGGTAAAGAAGTTACCTATTTTACCCTCAGACTAAAAAAAAAAAAAAAAAAAAAAAAAAAAAAGAGACAAATATGAAAAGCACAGAACAGTTTTTACAGAAGAAGTTAGTAGACCTCATTATTCAAGCAATAAATAAAGTGAATCCATATTGGCCCTGAAAATATGGGTGGAGCTTGATTCTGTTGTATGCTATTTTTGAACATTTATGTGAAAAGTATAATGGACTCTCTGGGGTCTTTCCCATGCCACATAATCCACGGATCTACAGAAACATGGGGAAGCTACGAAGCTGTGGATACCACCTGTCTCAAAGATGTGCATTTGCTCCACACAACCTTTCATTATGCTATGCAAAAATGCTATATGCTACCTTCATCTTCTTAAGAAAGTTACCTATTGAAAACAAGGTCCGGGATTCGGGTTTATCTCTAGCAGCTCTGTTATGAAGAGCTACATGCATCACAGCTTACAAATACATCATAGCTCTTACAAATTACTTTTGTACCAGTACACGAAAGCCACCAGTGTTCTATACTAGCTGAAACATCTATTATTCATTATTTCAGGTGGACATGTAATACAACCCAACACAAGCTCTGGATATTCCCAGTTGCCAGGCTCATCCTTCATTGGCTCAAGAATACGAGGACTATCCATGTAGCATATAGCCATCATTTCTCTCCATCTGGCTGATCTATCCAAAGATAGATCAAATTGAATAAAGATTGGAATACAGCTGAGTCAAGTTTTAGCAATTCAGGAACTATATTTAGTGTTCTGGACAGGCACTTTAACCATTACAATCCTAAATTAAGTACTAACTATCATTACTGGCTCTTGCCAATCTTTGTAATTCAAAAGTAAATGGAGAACTGGTCTTTAAGTCAACAAGATCAATTTGATGTCTTTTGTCTCTTTCAAATTAAACTCTAGTGATTACAAGTTATTCACGGGTAGTCTGTCATATTGATCCCACAGCTTTGTAAAAGTATTTTGTGCTGATTATAGTACACTTATTGTAAGTAGTTTATTTGTGAATGTCTTTAGTTTTTTAGCTAATTGTAAACAATAAACACACACAAAAAAGGAGAGAAAATTCTGAGTAGTAACATCAAATAAAGATTAAACACATGCAAAATGAGTATGAGTAGACATCAAAATTTTTATGAACGTATACTTCCAACATACAGAAAGAAAAGTATTTCTATTACAAAGAAAACTTATTTCCTGCTGAACCAAGGAAACATTTTTCTGATATCTCTTACATTTAAATACTGTTTCTTAACGGAACTGAGTATTATATTAGTAAAATATAATTACCAAGGATTGGAATTCCAAGGATTATCCTGGCAGATTCTTCTCAGAACAATCCCCCAAACTCAATAACCTAGTTTAGTTTTAAGCAGCTAATTAAAGCAATGCATTTAGCAGTGTACATTACTTCTACAACCAATGAAGAAAAGAAGGAGATCATGGTGGGCTGAATAACCTCTGCAAGGGACATATTTTGTTTCTCCTCTAACTGTATTGAGCATAGGATGGGAACATACTAATATATTCTTAATATATACTAATACATACTTAATGTTAGCCATGGTGTCTTCACACAGAGAATAAACACAGGATAAAATAGTGGGTATGGTAGAAAGATCCACTCTCATAAGAAAGTTCTTAAACCATATCATCTCACTTGTTTGATTTTTTAAAAAATAATTCGTATTAAAAGTGCATCTCTTTCCTATCTGCTGAGAAGTCTTTCTGATTACATGTCCAAACTGTACGGACAGTAAAAACTGAAAGAGAAGATTGTTAGAATCATGTGCTACAGTTGCCTTGGTAACTTCAAGAACAAAGAAATAAATAAAAACTCTTTACGGTTTCTACTCAGCTCACCCTAAATCCTTTCCTTAACAATGCTTCCAGGTGTTTTTATTGCTACAGAGCTTTCTGTTGGCTGAACAGGCTGGTCAAAGTAAATCTCTTATTGTAGAAAAGTAGTCAGTGATTTTGCTATATACAAAAAATACCTTCCAACTTTTTCTTAGGATTACTTTCATTAATGATAAACACAGAACTTTTCCCTTACAAAATATATATTAAGAATTGAACAGTATTATCTAAGACTCAATGTTTTATTAAACAATAATAATTTAATATAGATTGAGTTATATGCAATCAATATTATATGATTCAGAAGCTCTTGCTACTTAAGTATATGCAGATATTTTGATCAAAAAAGTTCAGAAAAGTCTTGTCTAGATTCCATGGTTCAGGCAAAAGTTCCTTTACTGTTATAAAATTAAGAGATCATAGTAGCAGGGCTTTTTCACTGTGTAATATGTGTCTAGGGTCCATCCTTAGGAGGCAAACCCCAACCACTTAGCTCCAAATCTGACACAGCATATTTGAATTTATGATTTTACAACATAGCACCTTAATGACAGCTTACAAAACACTCTTAGTACAAGACTTTCTAATACTTTTTGAATTCCCCATTCCTGCCTGAAACTGAAACATTATTCAATTAAGAAAGTAGCATCATCGAACCACATGTTGAGCCAGCAAAAAGGATCCTGTCTCTGTAGCCCAGTTTTTACATAGCTGAGAGCAGAGACCTGAGGTTTCCTCTGCATTAGGCTGTGCCTATGTTTCTGAGCAGTGTAGGCTAATAGAAGTGGGCCTTTAAGCAAGAGTTGCACAAACTATGAAAATTTGGGGGGTTTTTACATCACTTAGGATCTAGTCTAGTGGCTTAGACTGAATATTCGTGAGCTAGTCTCTAGTAGCCCATTTTCCAGTCCAGTTTTACCCCCAAATTAACCTAGTTCACGAACTTTATAACACTGCACATAATCACAGAATCATCTAGGTTGGAAAGGATCCTGGAGATCCAACCATTGACAAAATGCACCCCAATGTGTGACAACTGGGAAAATTAAAAAACTAGTCCTGATTTGGATTAAAACACTAATGCAGAATATTATTTATATATTATATTATGCAGAATATTATTTATATATTCATAATAGAAAGAATATGAATAAAAAAAGAGAAACAATGCAAGGAAAAAAGGTCATTGTGATTTTCCAAGACTTAGTACAGAAAGCTGCTTCAGACCATAAAAAGGTTTCACAGAGATACTCACCTGCTACCCTGAGACACACATGGATCCATGTAGACCATAATGCGCTACTACTTAGCAGGTTACTAACTGTATAAGCACTCTATCAGCTATGCTGTACAGAGCCTGTGAAACTTAGTTATCGAACTAACCTGGAATTCCAGGCCTTCAAACAGATGCTCAATTTTGAAGTGTTGAAGAGCTGGACATCATAATGCCTTATTTAAATATCTGCTTTAACACACAACCTTATGTGTATGAATGACACATAAGGTCAGACCTCTGTGGACTATTGTCCCACCAAAATTTCAGACAGTTTTGCAGGAACCAGTCTTTGATGATTAACAGTAGAGCACAATTAGTTAAAAAGTACAGTTTTTTCTGTGCATAGTGACCCTAGTAGAATTATACTGAGGCCTTCTTTAAAAGCTGTAATATACCACACAAGTTGTTGCAAAAGTAGCACCAGATAAAACACATTTCTGTAATATAACCTACAGGTCACAGTGGTATTGAATATGAACAGAGACTATTAGTTGAGGTTTCTTGTTTTGTAAATTATTCATATTTCAATTTTAAGAGATTTTTTTTAATGTTATTGAAATCTTCCTGCCCTGAAGCAAGTTTCATAATACCATGTTAATGTACTTGCCTGTCTCCTTCACAGGACCTGGGTTTAAATCTGGCTTGGGTTACAAGTGAAATTAGTTTAATGGTCTCAAATTAGTCCTTAGTAGGTATTTGTCCATATCACAAAACTACTACTGTGCATAATTTGGCAGTAGAGTGCTACTGTAGAGTACTGTTCTCCAAGGAACCAAGAAATGGAATGGAAGGGACATTGTAGACCAAGTTTGCTTTTGGCAATGATATTTGGATCAAGCCAATGCAAATGATTTCTTATTTTCATGAGAATCATTATGCAGCAAATTAGTTAACACAATGGAGTAATCTAAATAAAGGATGTGTCACATTTCAGTAGATTAAATGACAGGAAAATATTGTTTTACAGTATCATGCCATTTTAGACACTGACAGTCCAAGATGCACTTTGATTAATCTTATTTACTGCAATAGCCAAAAATTACTGTAAGTAGTGACTGTATGGGAAACTAACACTTTTTGCTTGTTTGTTTGTTTTGAAGTATGATGATAATTAGTACATAAAACAACAAGGCAAGCCATAATTAGAGGTTCAAATGAAAACAACATCATCGACATCATTCGACTATACATAGTTGAATTCAATTAAATAATTTGCTGACTTTTATGTGAGCATCTTTATCTAGCATAATAATGAAAAAGGGAAAAGGAAAAAACTAGAAGAAAAACTGTCAAATATATTAATTTGTGTAAATTATTCCATTAGTTGTGCTAATAATTCAAAGAATGTGGTAAATGTCCAATATTGCATTTCTTACATTTTGAGACTATGAGTCACTCTCTGAGATTCCACTAACTCAAATGTAATCACGAGAAAAAGGAAAAGTAGTATTTCTGCTTACATAAGCAAATGGACACTCTTAATTGAACTGAGCATTTTTAGGATAATAGTCTAATTGTTCAGCAGTTCTACAAAAGATGCTGCAGTAAAATTAGTTCATTAGTAGTGTAAGAAATATAAGACAGCATGGGAATATAAAGTCATACTTGAGCTGGAATCGCTTAAAGGCTTCCTGTCTTCTTTAATACCTATCACTATGGAGCATATTGCTCCATAAAAAGTATTGAACAAGATCAGACCCTTCAGATTCATACATAAATGAAACTGTAGTGTTTGCCTCACAACTGCTTTTGCTCTGCTCCTGTAACATAGAGATGAGTCCTGGTACATATGAATACATACATATGTGTATGTATTTACACACACACATTATACAAATATCTAAGATTAAATCTATTTACTTGAATGAGGAAATATTCCCTCAACGGGGATTTAACAGCTTAAATATTTCAAAAGCAAGATTTCGAGATCACAATCTTGCCCTTTGTATGGATAAAGATTGTTTTGTTTTGTTTTTAATATTTTGGTTTATTAAATTTTTAAGTGGAAAAAACCTCACAGCAACATAGTGGAACATAAAGAAGTGAACACAAGCACTGAATAATTAAGAAATCAATAAACAATTCAGGATTTCTTTGATGTCCAAATGACCTTCCTGAATTAGAAGCTAAGACAGTGTATGCAATATGAAATCTTTAGCTAGCTAATGTACCAAGTAAATTTGAGTAGGCTGGTAAATTTTGATTTAACTATCTTAACTGCTTTGATATTATAGGTTAACTCTAAAGATCATTGAATCAGTCAGATATTAGTTCAGCAAAAGCCAAACAAAAGACAACACTTAGAAACTAATAAATATGCAGAGAAAATATCAGTGAGTTGTGGGAGTTAGGTGCTAAGAGGAGCCCTGTAATGATGATGCTTCTTTTCAAAATCCATGATATAACCTCCTACTGCTGAAGACTGAGGTCAGGCAAAGCCTAAGGAAAGCCAGCAATACTTTCTTTTTGATTAATAGAAATATCGTCTAGTTCAGAGTTCATGTGAACAGACAGAAAAATCTTACATGTCTGGGCCTGATAAAGGCAGGAAGGAATACAGCAATCTCACCTTTGTCCTGCAGCAAGAACGGGTCAGCCTTGTTGGAGCAACTCAGCCTCACCAGGGCCTGAGCAGGGCTTGAACACTGAATTACCACTAGGGAGGGTGGAAGGGGAGGTTACAGGCTCTTTTTTTGTGGCAAACTATCAGTCTTTTAATCAGAGGTGCTTTATATGCAGCAGGACACTGTAAATGGCTAAATATATAACAGTTGGAAGCTGATTTTTGTGACTGAGGTTAAAAATGTCTATCTTTACTGAATGAATCTTCTCTCACACCATCTACCTGCAGCAGTCTTGTCTGGGTCACCCTGTGGAGTGGCCTCGCTACCTCCTTGCTTGTGTATTCCAGCCCAAATCCAGTCCCGCTATTCTACTGTAACTGAGCATAATATTAAAGAGTCAGCTCAAGCACTCTGAGGGGCTATAAATTGCCTTTGGCATGTGGACACTCTCAGTTCTTCACAGAACAAACCTAGTTTCCCCAGGAGGATAAATGAAATCACCCCAAATGCCTCACCATGATACAAAGTCTGTCATTCCCTTTATGTATCAGCTCTTTCAATGAGTCGGTACTCCTCATACACAAAAATAATCTTTCTGAGATGGTGGCAATAGATTTTTCTGAGATAAAGGGTAGCACTGAGAGTCTGTGTTCACCTTTTATCTGCCCTCTTCATGCTGGTTGTGTTGATGAGGTCTACAAAGCAGCCTGAATTGAAAGTCGGCCTGATAATTTGTATCTTACTCTCTTACCTATCATTATAGTTCATCATTATCTTCTAAAAGATTTTCCATTGCTTCTGAAACAAGTGAATTCAGCACTCTCTCTCCTTGGGAAGCAGTACAGTTGTCAGTATGCCAATCTACCCACAACATGTTACATCCATTTAGCAGTTCGGAAGAAGAACTAAGTGGATTTAGCTGTACTTGGTCAAATTTAAGTTTAATTTCATGTTACTTCAAATCATTAAGAACTTGAGCAATAAATTAATAAATAGAAAATATCACTAAAATATGATGTTATATGAAATTAATCATGAGGGTTATCAGGATTTCTAAGAACATTACGTTCATTGTCAGCTCTAGGAGAACTGAAGATTATCCTATTTTTTTTTCCTTCTTAAGCCAATCAAATATGTTAGCATGTTTCAGACAATAAGTAAACAAAGGCAAAATAGATTACCTACGATGTACCTGTTTGGCCTAGGAAGTCAGAGTACGAAACATGGCTGCAAGCTACTCATTACTGAGAACTCCCTAATGGTTCATTGATTATGTAATCAATTTCAATAGAGATTGATTGTATAAATAATATGCCCCCAAACCTACATGCATTTATACCTTTTTTTCAGTATCTCTTGAAATTAAACCAAATATTAATATAAGTCATAAATCAAGAACCCAGAAGTCAATAAAAGTTCTCTACTCATTTCAGAGAAATAGCTAGAAGCCCTTAGAAACCTACCACAAATTTACTTAAGTTTAAAACCCTAACATCATCCTGAAGCTCGCTTAAGAATTACTGGGAACTTATTTCAACTCAAGTTCAGTGCTGAGATCTTTGGTCTTTTGTGGAAAGAAATCCCTTAATTCTTATGTTTGTTCCCAAAAAGAATAGAATTTCAGCAACATATCAAAATAAACTTGTGTGCAAATGGCAAAGTCTGAGTCATGCATCAGATGCAGTAACTGTGAAAACTGTCCAGCAGTTATTTCCAACTATGCACAGAATGAAAATCCCAACAGTAGTGCAAGTGTATGAGCTGTGTACTCAGGCAGTCAGTTCATAAACAATCTGCTTTGTTGGCAGTATAAGTAAGAGCATAACAATAATAAAAAAAAATTATAACAAGGCCAGACTGCAGTGGAAGATGAGCTGCTGACTTACCAGCTTTGGAGAGAACACTGTAAACATCAGTGCTCCAGACTCTGTTCCCTGTCAGAAATTTCAGTCCTTGTTCCTGCCTTATATTTCCACCTTTTGACCACATAATGAGGTTGACTGGAGCAAATTACATTTGGCAGAGAATTTTCTCTGACTTTGGAAAATACAGAAAAGGTTATATTATCCACTGTGACCCTTAGAAATCTTTGATTCTGGCTTTTGACCTAAACTTTTTGATACCAAAGAGCGATGCATTAGGAACACTGACGAATATGAAAATAATAGCATAGGTTAGTACTGCTATTAAGTAAGATATTGACTGGTGTTAATTAGATCTGTGATGACATTTCCTACACTGATGAGTTTCAGCTTCCATGAAACAAATGTCCATGGATTTTGTTACTCACAGTTGGTGTCCAGTTCTCTCCCCTTGATTGCCAAGGCACTCAACACATCTTCTGCCACAGCTCAGCTGTATACATGTGAGCATATCACTGTTTATTGCTTTCTCAACAGGTGACTGAATCTAGAAGCTCCAAATCAAGAATCTCTTTGGATTTTGAGCCAACAAACAGCCAGCCAACCTCCTTGTTCACATGTCTTTGAGCCTTATTTTGCTCACCGTTATTACGTTACTACATTTCCAGGACAAACACTCAGGTTGTAGTTCTACATTGGCCACTTCCTCTCAGCTGGTGTGAGTCATAAGCAAATTTGACGTTACAATGTTTATTTTCATTAAAGAAGAGTAAAAGGTGAAAGATTTCCACTAAACTATTCTTTCTTCTCTGAGTCACTGTTCTTCCTACTTTAATTTGAGTGTAAAAGGTTACATGAAGTACTGAAAGTCTAGCAACGAAGTTATAAAATGACAGAATCAATTTACATTTTAAGAAATAAATCATGATGTAAATTGGTATTAACAATGTTACCACAGGTTTTAAGGGACTGCTAATATCTACTACTCATTTTTCACACATTTTTCAATAAATAGTCATGATTAATACTTAGGTTGTAAGCCTCAGCCTGAAGGGAAAAAAAAAAAAAAAAAAAAAAAAAAAAGAACCAGAAGATCGTAAATAGGCAGGCAGCTGACATACAAGATGTTATTCCTTTCTGAAGAAATAAAAGTGTTTAGAGATACAACAGCAGAAAGCCCAATAGCCGTGAAAGGTGTTGTGACTTTTTCAGACATGCCTACTTATAGCAGACAATATCTTTCTAAGCAGATCTTTGGACGTACACTGCCATACATCTATATTGGAATAGCCTGTTTGCCATAAAAGGATTAAAGACAGAGATTTATGTTCTTGTGGTATTTGTCAGTTACAGTACGTGTGGCATTTAGGTATTCCAAGTCTGAACTCCAGTGCAGCAAGTTGATGGACATCTCAGGTGGCTCAAAATTTCTAAGAGACAATAGTTTAATTTCAATGAGTTCATTGTTCATCCTTAAGTTAAGAATTCTGGCACAATTTACAACCACTTTTAGACATAAGCCAGGGTTTAAATGATGAAAAGTCAAAGAAAAACATGATCTGTTAATAGTAACAAAATGAATTTTCCTCTCTCTTCATAAAAATGAAGAAAAACTGCAAATTGCTTTCTGGTCTATTCAACAAACTCATTATAATCAACCATACTACTCACTTCTGGCAGGCAATAAGAAAGTATAATGAAATATTATGCCCCACACAGACAGAGCTTTCATAGAAACCCAACAGAGAGAAGGGAGAGTGGAAGGACAACACTGATAGTTGTCAGGACTACTGGTTCTTCCACCAGACTGGAGAACAAAGAGGCCAGAAGCATTTCACTATCAGATACTCATTTAACAATTCTAGCAAAGAGCAATTCTTATTCACGTCATCTGCTTCTGCTGTGAGAGTGGCTCTGAGAATGCAGCCATGGGGAGGCATGTTTTGATCAAGTCCGCTGCTTTCCCTTTCAAAGCGAATGAGATAATGTGGCTGTGGAGGAGCACCTTTTAATCAGATCAGCGGGATTCCATTGAAATGAAGTACAATGCAGCTGCAAGTTAGTATTTCCCTAAACCAGGTGTACACTTCTCCTTTTGAAATTGCTAAAGCAGCCCTCGTCCCTGTATCCCAAACTAGGCTTCAGCAGAATTGTGCTCGGTGTTACCTTTTACTTTTTCCCCTTTTGTTACATTTTTTTTCTGTGCAAAGGAGATCTATATATGCACAAAAAATACCTTTAACTAGCATATGTCAAATGAGTTTTGGATATTTTTTGCAAAAGGGTAAAGCAGGTTGAAAAATCAATTCCTTGCTTCAGTTGCCCTTATAGTTAGTTTCACCTTTATGCCTAAACTTAAAAGAAAACATGGTAGAGGATTGTTTTATCAAGTATAAAATGATCAGAAGTAGATATTTTTGGAAAAAAATGAGCTGAGGGACTGATATTAACCCTTACACAGGCCTATAGTCTGTTGTTAGTTAATGCTGTACTACTGTTAGCTATGTTCCTCCCCTCCTTTTCATGTACACCACATAACAGATTAATTAGCTGTAGCTGATGAGTTGTGGACAGTATAATGATCACAGAGTGTAACACACAGCTTCTGGAATTCTGCCTAGGAATAAGAGAGTAGTAGTTACTGAGAGAAAACAGAAAAATCCAGAGATGTCTACCAGGTTGAACACAACCAGGGGAAAAAAAGGAAGGATGGTTACACTATTTGTCTTAGTCCCTTTTAGAGCTGATTTTTGAGATCGTCTTTTAGGGAATAGAAACAGGATGGACCTTTCAGGTGCTATGGGGCTAAACTCAGGTGATGTGAATACTTCTTCTCCCAATTTTTCTTGTACAAGAAAGTTTCACACGAATTATGTCCCCATGAGTGCAGAGGGTGACTTACTGCACAGCTGGTGACTTCTCCAGTCCTTCAGGTATGAAACACAGGACTAATACCAACAAGAGAGACTGAAGCTTGGTAGGGCATAATCAAGGGAGTAGAAACCAGTGAGTACCGTTTCCATTGTTGTATGAAGGGCAGGTCAGTATTTTCTCATCTTTGTAGAATGACAAATATTTTGCCACAGCCTTACCTGAATTTCACACCCCCAGCAGCAGAAAATGGTTCTAAGAAACGTAACAGTGTGAGAGTTTTATCTTGAGAGCTATAAACTCCAGTTGTGCTTCCACTTAAATTTATGGCCAAAAGTTTAGAGACTAACAGAATGGAAAACATGAGTGTCTCAAACTTAAATTAGAGAGCCGGCCTTCAGAGCTGGAAGTTCAGAAAAATGTCTGTTCAACAAGGACAGCAATGACATATAACATACTCTTGTACTGGGTACTCATCATCTAATTAAATAGAAACTTAAAATGAGTGAGCTATTGAAAAAAAAAGTAAAGAAATAAGTCAGTGGTGTATAGTCGTAATATGTTTTTTTTCAAATCCTCACTAAGATTATTGAAAAATAAGAAAGTAGAATGCAGTCATAGAAAGCATAATATACTTAAATGTTTTTTTCCTCCTTTGTTTATCACTCCCAGGTGAAGGAATACCAGAAGTGGACATTGGTGAGATCTTCATAAGAAATAGGTGAATTATAAAATCTTTGGAGCCAGGAAAGCTGATACGTTCACTACTGTCGATAAAACTACATTTTCAGTTAAATGGAAGGATCTATTACACATATTTTATTAAAAGGAGTGAGAAGGGATGAAAGTGAGAGTGTATTAAAAATGAAATAAATGGTCTCTAGTGAAAATGTAGAGCTCGGGACTTTCTCAGGGGAGTGTAAGAGCTTAGAAACTTGTATTAGATAGTGGTTGCTTCAGCCCACACATGTGATCTTAGCCTCATCCAAATATTCCATAAAGGAGGATACTTAACTTGAGATACCAGCTCAATATACCCACAATAGGCCCACAGGTAATAGCTGTCAGTTTTAAAGCTCTGTTTGCCTTGAAGCAGGGTTTAGAAAAGAATACTCATTTCTTATGAAGCTTGTATTGGAATTTTGTATGTTAAATTAACATTATTCCTCAGGGATTTTTAATTTAAGATCTTACATCCTCTATATTTTTTATTTTTTATTAGACTCCTGGTTTACTTTGCTTTCACTGCACCTCTGAGGCTCAGATGATATGACTGTTATTTGAAACTTCTCTCCCAGTGTAAATGATAAGTAGAAACTCAATATGAAAAATATTTAGCAAAAGATATCTAAAAGGTAACAGGTGAGAAGAAAATAAAGAAAATTAAATGTAAAATATAGGCTTCATATCAGCCCTATTCCTGACAAGTAATAATAAATTTGGTTAAAGAAAGGAACTACTTATAATAAAACAAAAGGGGAAAGATGTGTCTAATGAGGTACATACAAAAGTCTCAGCTAGTAATTCTAGTCTTTTACAGTTAATGGGAAGAAATAGGCAACTCTGGAGGGCAGTACATCTAGTGTATTTTAAACGAAATCTCAAGATGAAATGAATTGTCATCTTTGCTCACAGATTTTTCTTGATCAATTATAAAGTAAGTCGGGGCGGCGGGGGGCTAGCTCAGATTTAGGTGTCTAATTTTTAAGTGCCCACATTAGGACAGATAAATCATGTCCAAGCCATTCAAATATATGTTAATACAAAGTGAAGTGGAAAATTTAGTAGAAGACATTTTCAGAATATGTTTTAGAGAACCATAGAGTATACTGGGCAGATATCTAGACGGAAACACATTGAGTCTGAGAATCTGATTCAAAATCCACTGTAATCAGTGGAAAGATCTGAAATAGCACTGGCTTCAGATAAATTACAAGTAAAAGACTTATCTACTTCAAAAGACATTTAGAAACATCCTTTCAGCTCCCAGTAGAAATTAGTGCTGAGTCCTACTAGACTTAGCCCTTGTCTAAGGACTTGTATTTTTACCCTTTTTCTTCCCTTCTCCTCCCCACTCACAGATGGATTGTCTTATATTCACTCTTCCAGTTCTTTGCTTTATACATGTTGGACATTCCAAATCAATCACATCATATCCTGTTTTCTTTCCCCTTCCTTTTTCTTTATTTCTTATTTAAAAATGCTACTTTGTTTCTGTTTCTAAATATTTTTTCTGTTTCATTTACTAATTTCCAAATCAATTTTGGAAAGCTTTACCTTGGAATTACTCCAACAGTTCCATCATCTCTTAATCATGTGATTCCACTAAGGCCTTTATCTCATTTTTTTTATCTATGCAGTAACCAGCCTTCACATAGATACACACTCCATGCAAGCACAGATAGTTTTAAAATTCCATCACTTCTCCAGTCACTAGGTTTTTCACTTTATCTGTGAAAACAACAGAAATTTCAAGCATGTCTTTAAAAGGAAGCTACTTTATTTTAGTACTTCAAAGCTAACTCCATTGCAATCAAAGACCCTTTCCAGTTCAATTTAAGAAGGACAGACTACTCCCCCCTACAAACACAGACACACAGAGACACATACCTTTTCCTCTCTCCAGAAAACAAACCTGCAGTGTAAATGGGACCAAGTGGGCAAAGAAATCATGGAATGTAATTTATTTCTAGGTGAGAGTCCAAAAGATGGGCAAACATAAGTCTATTAGCTGCACTGCAACAAATCATCTGCTCGCTGCAGTACAGCAAGGGAGCTTTACAAATACCTACTACTGCTTTATATATTTCTATAAGAATTCCAGGAAACATAAAGCAGACAATTTCAAATAAAATTCTACTTTCCACCTTCTCCCCCTCACCACTTTTTCTGCACAATTTCCTTTCTTAACAGAAAAAGTTTCCAACAACTGACAAAGGGGCATTTCCTGTCATTTTTTCAAAAGACTGAATTAATTTTGTGATAATGGAATGAGCAATAAAGATCCTTCCTACACACATGCTCTATCATAACTGATCTTTTTATGTCTAATGTATTGGTCCCAGTATTCTAACACATGGGAAGCAAAGGGCAGATCCCCCAATATGCCACAGTTTCACATAGCAGTAACATAAGATGGTCAAGATAGATGCATAGAGGTGTATTTTGAATTATTAACTAATAGATTTTAAGAATGTGTATAAGAAATGTAGGTTTTTAAAAGCAAAAGTAGTTCTTAATAAAGTGACAATTTCCTGCCCTGTGATGTCCTCTAGTCACATAAATACACAGCACTCAAAAATCAAATGAAATTAAGTTTAAAGATAACAGTTCAAAATTTGCGTGCAGCTATCCTAGATTACTTGGCTGAGATTGCAAAAAAATATGTCATAGAGCAATGGCTGTAATGTTTCTTTTCATGAGTCAACAGCATATATCACCAAGCTAATTTCACATAAACCAAAGCAATTCACTGCTGTCTGAGGTCTGGTTTAAAACAGTCATCTAGAAAAGAAGGATCCTATAGCTCATTGTGATACCACTGAACCCACAGATATTCAGTCAAGAAATTTTGCATTAAATTGTTAGATCTAGTCAAGAACAGTTACTTGCTGAGATGGAACAAGGTCATCCAACCTGGGGAATAAGCCTCAAAACTGGCAGCACCTTTTCATTAATTATTCTTACTCTGTTTTAATGGTCTTGACACCATTTCATATTTTCTGGTTTGACTGAGTAGTGATTACAAGGTCCCCATTAAGTTATTAAATGTGGTATAGTAGATTAATTTATCCAATGAAAAATTTTTATTCTTAATTTTTTTTATATAATTACAGTTCTATTCAGATAAACAATTTTCTCCAACCTCTGGAATGGGCTCTGTAATCAGTTTAATATCTCTTACCTATTAAACTAGTGAAACATATAGAAGACTCCCTCTTCAAGGGTGAATAGGTGAGCATAAACAAGATTCTTCTCATTAATCTTCATGTGAATCTCCCAAGATATCAGAGTTCCCAATTCCTCAGTTTGTATCTCCAAACTCAGCACTAATATCTGAAACATGATCATATTTGTATAAAAGGCTTTGCAATGACTTGCGTGTTTTATCTTCCAACATACGGTTAATATATCTTTGTACCTTGAGCTCCAGAGCAGGATGATTTTTAATTTATTTATTTAGTAGCTCAATAAAACATTCAAAGGGCAATTCTATGCTTATCACAGGTGGGCAGTTCATGGAGATTGACATGATCCTAAGGCTTTCAGTTCTCAAATTTACTTTGTGCTAGCCACAGGTGTATAAAAACTGCAATTTGTGTAAGCCCCAAGAGAACTAATTATGGGTTAAGAAGAATGCACATTTTACTATGTAGCATATAACACAGAAAATTTATCATGCATCAGTCTTTTGAGACAGGAGAACTTTAGGGAAAAAATAGGTAAAACTGTGCACGGGCTAATTCTAAAGTGAACTCCCTTGAAGGCTTATCAAAACTAATGCGCTTTTTAAAATTATTTATTTAAATATATTTTCTTCGTAGTTTAGAGTTTTGTTTCTTAAAATACTGTGAATCCAACTACTATATGAAGGTCTTTTACAAAATCTCAAGCTTCAACAGACAATTATTTGGAATATCTTCATGTACAAAATGAGTACAAAATGTCATGTTACAGTAACAAATAAGATGAAGATTTGAATGAACATTGTCCATACTTGTGGTGAGTTGAACTTGTCTGGACGCCAGGTGCCTACCGCTCTATCACCCCCCTCCTCAGCAAGAGGGGAGGTGGAGGAAATAAGATGGAAAAAGCCCCTTTGTGACAAAATAAAGGCAGTTTAATAAATCAAAAGCAAAAGCCATGCACAGAAAAAAAAGAAAACAAAGTAACAAAGAATTTAGTCTTTATTTCCCATCAGCGGGTGATGTCCAGCCACTTCCTAGGAAGCAGGGCTTCAGTACGTGTAGTGGTTGCTCCAGAAGACAACTGTAGTAATGAATGCCCCATATGCCCTCCTTTCTCTTAGCTTTTATTGCTGAGCAAACATCACATGGCATGGAATATCCCTTTGGTTAGTTTGGGTCAGCTGTCCTGGCTATGTCCCCTCCCAAGGTTTTGCCCACCCCCAGCCTACTGGTGAGGGGGGAATTTTGGAGAGACAGCCTTGGTGCTGTTTCAACACTGCTCAGCAGTAGCCAAAACACTGGTGTGTTACCAACACCTTTCTAGCTACCAATAAAAAGCACTGCACTATGCGGGCTGCTATGGGGAAATTTAGCTTCATGTCAGACACACCTAATAAAATATCATGTGATCATCACTGCTGTAAATAAATTAAATTTAGATTATGACAATTGTGTCTTCAGGAACAAGTATTGCACACCACCGAGTTTGTTAGGCAGTCTCACTCCATTGGGTTTTGCTTGTATATTGCATTGATGTGTGTGTAAAGGTTTATTTTTTTACTCACATGGAAGAACTGAATTACAGATCTTAGAAAGATTTGGCTTCTTTCACCAAAAATCTTTGAATGATGTGGAGATGGCACGTAGAAGCATAGGTTGGAAGCAAAAATGTATAATATGGTCCATGGTAGCGGAGCTACATAAAGGGAAAAAAATCCACATCAATTTTAAAATAGCCTGCTTGACAGAAAATGTTTTCACGGAAACTGATTCAGAACAATAATGTTTTTTCCTTATCTTACCTACTCTCCACAAGAACACTGACTGCAGCATGGTCAGGTAGTTTGCCTTTGATGCTAAAGAAGCATCCTTGAGTTTGAGGTTAATGTGTTGTGAGAACAGGCACAGACCTGGATATGCTATACAACAAGTCTATGGTTTTGGAAATGCACATTAAGAAGGAGAAAGGAAGATTCAGTTCTAGTTCTTGAGGTTGCAGAAACACTAAAAGGTTTTCATGTCTTTCAAACATGTTCTTGGAATTCGTGTCAATGTATTCTTGTTTCCTATCTGAAAGGCTACAGTGATTTGCTCATTCTAGCATATAAAGTCTGTGGTAACCACAAATTCATCATCTGAGTTTAAGGCCTTCTGCAGAATACCATCCTCAGAGGGCCTAGACAAATAATCTCTTTCTATCTCTGCCATAAAACCGAGGTTTAGCTGGATGTGATTTCTTTTCCTGTATATTTTTAGTGAAGACATGCTCTAGGTTCATTTGTTAACTGATCTAGACTTTCTTGCTAGGAAGTTTTGGATGTGCTGATTAACATAGAATACTAATAAGCAAACCATTTAAACAGGCTTAATTGTGGCTACTATTGAAATTGATTATTCTGATGCTTGTCCTAAAATCAGAAGTTGAAGTCATGGAAGTTCACTTTGGAAGATATTCTGATTAAGAGATTGACAGTAAGACCAACAGTATCTGGCTGTACAGAAGAGCTGACGATGTAGTTGGTGATGTCTGGAACTGACTTCATATACAAGGTCTTTAATACAGAGATAACTCTACCACCTTAAATCATCCATTCAGAAACCTGGGGAAAATAAATACTTCCTTTTACATGCCTTTACCAGTCTATTCTTCTCCTGAAAATACTGACTTCGTTCATGTGTAAAACAGAAAAAACTCCTAGGAGTAAAAGAAAACAGGTCATGCATTCAAGTAATATGACAATGATCTCCCTAGCCATTTTCTTGGGCTGTAGATTCTTACCTCATTTCCCATATCTGTCAGGATGGGTGTATAAAGAACAAATGTACCTGTGGCTCATCACAGCCTTCCTCTCTCTTCTGGAACACCCCGCTCACATTTGTCAGTCTATGATTCTGTGGAGTCCTAATATTTGGAAATGGCATAACTGAAAAGGTCCCAGACCTCTGCAGGAAGTTCCTGCTCGATCTATAGAAACAGAGACCATCACCTTTGTGCTACTCCATCTGGAAGGCATGCCTTTATCTCTACCACCTGTCCTAGTAGGCTATGTCTCTTTACAAATGGTAGCTTCAGATGTTCAAGGTTCGAACTCAACTATGACTGTAGCTAGGGCTACAGTGGCCTTAGGAGCACTTATTCCAACAATTTCCTGGAGTTCAATGTACTCTGCATTAAAGAAGCAAAATGTAAGGTCCTTTAACTCAGCCCCAGGTATGAACACTGCCCCTGCAAGGTAGGAAACCATGTCCTCTTTTCTTCTGCAACAAAGGCAGCCATGCAACCATTGAAGAGTTCTCATCACCGACAAATTTTCAAGCCCCTGCAGAAGTTCACCACCTTTTTTTCTGAGAGCAAGGATAAAAACATGTTATTATTTTCTTCTTTTTGATATATATGTAATTATTAAGCAAATGCCCTCACCTGAGTTTATAAATTTGTTGAATGAGGCTGATCTTTAGCACGCTTAGTCCCTAGTTCTTCAGCAGATACTGGGAATACCCTCCCCTCTGATTCTGCAGTTTCTACTCTCACTTTATGGCACTCATAAAATACATATTCAAATCAGATCCTTGCTATGTCAGTGCAATAAGCAATGCCTTCAGAGAAAACCCAAAATATCCTCTGAATCTTTTGAGGGTTAGAAAGACTAGTAAAATGACATGTTATTCGTGTTTAACCCCCAAAAGTGATTTTGACATTTCATGGTGGATTTGCTTAAGTGCGCCTGAGTCACATCTCAAACTGTACATCGTTCTGCAGCTTCACAGTGCAAGGGTTGATTTTTCTTCACCTTCAGTGCACACGTTTTCATCTAGTTTTTTACTCGAGTCCCAGGTTAAAACCAAAACAAATGTTTAAAACAAAAATACATAGAATGAAGTTACCCAGAACTCCTGATACTAAGATGCCTGTTTTGATGCAAAAGCAAACAGCTAAAAAGCACTTTTAGCTGAGTGATTGAATATGTAGGCTAAACTCATGGTTTGATCAACATGATGCTGTTCAAAACACAGAAACTGGCATATTATACATATCACAACAAGACAGAAAAGTCCAGTTTCTCAAAGGTAAAACTGAGCTTACAGATCTTATCTAATAATTCTATTAGAAGAGTTTTGCTTCTTTTTTTTCTGTTTATGAGTTAATTAAGAGCTATAACTACTTTTCTTCATATATCTTTAGATAGTGATGCTTTTGTGATTCGGTTTCTAAGAATAGTTACTTATGAGCCATTTGTTGAATACTTGAAATTCAAAACAGGAATCATATTGAAGTTATGTTGACACTGCTGTTTTTGCTTGATTGGAAATGTGAATTATGTTAGTGAACTCACTTTACATGACTGCTCTCTTTTATTAGCTTAGTATTATCTATTTCCACAAAAAATCCTGCCAGAAGATGTCACAGCTAGAGATAGTGAAGACATGTTACAAAGGGAAAACATACTGGTGAAGCCAATGTGCTTCTTAAAGGAGGTATGTGTTATTGTCTCAAAGTTTTGTTTTATTTTTCAGCTGCAGTTTTACCTGTACTTCACACAATTCTTGTTAGAGATGCAGGATTCAAAAAACATCTGAAAATAAAAAGAAAAAAGGGACAACCAATAGCAGAAACATTTTTTCTAACACCTTGCATATCAACATTTCATTCCATCATTGTAAAATTATGATTCACTTCTTGTGGCAAATTTGATATTTTTATATGTTTCTTCAGATCTCTGTTAATATCTTCCCATGTCAAGAAAGCAGGTGCTCAGCAAATAGACTGGTATTAATTCCCTCTCTGCATTCTTTCTGGGATCAAAAGATGGACTTCAGCCACTCTGTTCAGTTCCAGACTTCTAAATTTGGAAGGAGATCACACTTTTTACCGTAATATGAAGTTGATGACATTCATACTGTAATCCATTAGAGGCTGAGCCGAACCGTCAAATTCATTTTGATTGTAATCCCAAGCACTTCAAATCCCGTTCTCCATAAGCGAAATTTAAATACATTAAGTCAGTCAAGATCTGCAGCTCTTCATGTGTTGTTAAGAGATCTCAAAAAGAAAAAAAAAATTATTAGAGAGAACATATGACATTTTTACCAGCTAAGAATTAATTTGAATAGCTGATTGAAATGCATTACAACTATTTTGTAAGTTTTTGCAGTTCTTCACTTTACACAACATACAATAAACATTCGGCTTCTTTTATATTGTTTGCTCCTATTGATTTTCTTTTTTCTTCTGCAAACACATGGGCTCTTAGTTAACATTTTACATTAGTATCCCTAATTACACTGTTCTGATCAGCATGTAATTATACTGTGTATAAATGCAAATATGATTTTCTGACATTTAACTTTGTGCACTAGTGAAGTTAAAGCAGCTATTTATTTACAATAGCATGGCACACATTATGCCAGGAAATCTAAATCATACTGAAGTTCAAATATTAACAATGGATTAGAAATATTCATTAAATGTGCAGGAATGGAGGGTAGTTCAAGGTGGTAGTGTATACTCCTTCAACAGGAAATGAAGAAAATATTGCTTAATGATTGTGAGGCAAAGTCTAAACTTAAGTTCTCCCAAGGCATAAGAATGTGAATGGTTAAGAGGGCAATTACTATTAAGAGCTTGCTATTATGAATGCTGGAGGTTCATTTAAAACACGTGAAGGTCATTGAAATTCAAAGCTACATATGCTTGCTAAAATAGTTTTTTGTCACTATAGCATATTTAAGAGTATTTTTATCCTACTCCAAATGTCTACCAGTACTAGATTTATGATCTGGAAGTTCCAGGATTCTCAAAGCCATCTACAGAAAAAACAAAGAGTTTAAGCATAAATCACCTGTAAGTCAACAGCATATTTGTGTTTGTGTTTTCCCCACTCCTTTGGATTTCAACTAGCCTGGATTTTTAAAGATATTTTAAGAGGTTTTAAGGATTTTTTTTCTTCATTTTTCACACCGTTTATGTAAGTCTAATTTATTTAAATCTAGCAGCCATCTTTCCATTCACCAACTCATATTTCTGCAAAAATCAAGGGTCATAATCCTGACAGAGCAATTTCTTTCCACTTACTGGGAAAACAAACAAACAAACCAAAAGTCTGTGCAAACAAAAACCTGCCTCATGATTTCATGTCTATGAAAACTGAGAGTACTTTTCTAGCCTGTCTAGAGTGGATGTTCGAGATGAAGCAGAGGTGCAAAGGGGGTGAGTCACTGCATTGTGTGGGATATTGTTATGTTAATTTTCTGCCTTTGTATACAAGGAATTTGATTGAGAAGTTAGCTCCAGTGACACCAGCTACTCCAAAAAGATGAAAAGTACATCTAATTCCTCCTTTCCACTCTCATCTTTACAATAAGAAGAAGAGAGCATGTATTAGAGTTTAGTTCAAAAGTAGTAGCTTTTAGTAGGAGTAGACAGCCCTCATGTCCCTGAGTTCAACAAAGACTCCCAGAACTCTTAGTTCAATAGAAATTTGCACAAATAAAGTAGTTCGCTCACATTTCAAACTGGACAACAGTCTTTAATGTATAACTGCCTAAGCAGGTTCCCTTTTTGCAGTCTCCCAGCCACCATGTCACCATGAAAAGTTTTGGTGCCTTAAAAAAGACCATTATTTTTTTTTCATACAGTTCTTTAGAGTTGTTTTTGTTGTTTTTTCACAAAGTATTAAGCTGAGCAGTAGGGAGAGACAGCATCAATTGTGTCTGTATCTAATGAATTAAAGGAACCCACAGAACCTTCCTCTGCTCTGGAATTCAATCATCTCTTCCACTGAAATTGAGAACATAGCCCCTTGAACAATGTAGCCTGGGACATTTATGCTAGCTCCATATCTGGAAGTTAGCAGAGACCTGGGGTTATTTTCAATAAGCAGTTTGGCCATAGTTACCCAGTTTTTAGAAAGCGAGAGTTTAGCAGTTCAGACTCAAGCATTTTGAAGATGGTTTTCCTTGTTTCCAGAGAACAATAAAACACAGCTTTAATTTACTAGGGGGGATATAGCTCCTCTTGGCCTGTGACACTCTGAGTCAGATGAAACTCTGAAAAGAGAGGGTGCATCTTCCCAAGGAGCAATGTGGCATACTTAGTTTGGAAAAGATTATGGAGTACATGACAGTCAAACATGGCCCATCAAGAATGAGTATGGTTCCCAAGAAGAGCAAAGAAAAAGCATTCGGCAATGTCTTGAAAATTGCAGAATGGGATTTCTTGGGATGTTGTCTTTAAGGAAAAGGTGGAAAATCAGCCTTATAACACTCTTCACCTTGGGGGTTTCACTTCTTGTGAATTAGTAGCATTTTTTTTCTACAGACATAATTTATTTGTTTGTTTCTTTTTAATCTCTCAGAATGTAAGGCAGTCTAACTTGTAATATTAATTACAGCATTAGGTGACTCGTTCTCATAACTGTCATTTCAGTGATATAACTTAAGAATTTTATTACCTTAATATTTCTCATTTAGCACAGACTGCTATAGAAACGTACAAGCAGAAGGCAGAAACAGAACAGCAGAAGGCAGAAACAAATCATGCCAAAGAATTCTTCTAAGATCTTTTCCCAAGACTGATATATTTTCTTTTCTTTTTTTTTTTTTTTTCAAAAAGCAACTAAGAAAATTACTTTAAATTGCTGAATATCTAAATTACACTTTCCAAGTGTCAGTATTTAACAGGAAAACAAAAACATTCCTTTCATAACCCTGCACAGAAAAGCATCTAGAGATACCAGTTATGCAACTAATTTTGGAAGGCAAGGATCTGATACTTTTTGTCATGATGAGGTGTCATTTTAGGGCCATATTTTTCAATTGCAAGATGTATTTTCAAGGTACTTGGAATCCATCTGTCCTGCCTATAGTGTTAAATAGCAGCATGAGAAATATTAAAGGGGCAATCCTAAAATCCAATTTCTGAGCTAGCTGCTGACTAAAGGGAAATATTGGAGGCCAGGACAAGGGTAGGATCTGAGATCCCACTTCTTTCTGGAAAAGACTTTCAGGATCTAAGGCCCAGAAGCCTCTTCAGAAGTTGCCACACAGTGACCAGGGCTAAAGAATAACATGGCAGTCTAGGAAATGGCATTCCCTTTAAATTCTATATCCTGTCTCAGGTATTTTTTCATTACCTTTATATTCAAAAATTTCTAAAATGCCCTAACATTCTCAGTATTTGAGGGGAAAACCCAGCCCTTTAAGGTGGCATTTTAAGGTTTTAAGTCTTTAAGACTTTTGTTTTCTCATGATTCTTGACATTTTTTAATTTTTCCTATCTAGTGCAATGAATCTTTTAAAATGTCTTTGCATTTTGCAGAATGACATTATTTTATCACTTTTACCTACTTTTTTTCCAGCACTTTTAGTTGCATACTGTCCTATATTTGGTACTGAGGAAACTTCCCAGCTGATTGGAGTATACAGCTTTATAGCCATTCTGACTCAAGACAATGTTAGTTCATTACACGAGAGATGGGAGCAACTACAATTATGTTTTCCTTGCTTTTAAAGAAATGTCCCCTACTACATTTCTGTGGGAAGTCCATATCACTATATGGGAGGTGCATAGTAGGTATGTCTGGGAGTTCCTTCCAGATCTGTTCCTTCAGTCAAAAGATCACACATGGTGGAGTCAACTTGACTAAATGCAGGCTCCTTATGCTATCTGAGATGCACACTGCCAGCACGTCTGCAGAAGAATTCTAGTGTGCCACATCTGTCTCTAGCACATAGGATTCCTTGGCCAAAGGGAAACATATACATCTGAATTAGCCTTCAGAAGTTCCCCTATGTAGACTCTTGGAAGAAATGGGGCACTTCTGAAGCCTAATTCTAAGGTAGACATCTAGGTCAGCTTAATAGATCAGCTTAAACACATCCTAAGAGTGGTTCTGGTTTGTTGGGTTTTGTTTGTTTCCCCCTCCTCCCCCCCCCCAATTTATGTTTAAGAAGCCATATATCACAGGCTTCTTTGTGCATCTCTACAGTGTGCATGCCTACATCTGTAAATGGGATGAACTCCAGCCCTGGCTTCTGGAGCTGATTCTTCAGCAGGAGGATGCCAGTTGCCCAAGCTTGGATGTGTGCAGAAGAAGAGCTGTAGCAATTTACATAGTCAAGTCTAGAGGAACCTGAACTATTCAGGCAGCAACTGACCCATATGGTTCCTGACAGTTTAAGATTTCTGAGTTAGGGGACCTCAGATTACCTAACTCTTATATTAGATATGTATCTCATTGTAAATATCCTGTATATGCTCCCATGAAATCTGATCACAGAATCTATAAAGCTGGTCTTTGGTGCTAGATAAGGTACAACTGATTTCATCTACCTCAAAACAACATATTTTTTGTGGAGGCTCTCTCTCATCATTTGTTAAAGCTGTACGGCTGTTCATTTGCAAGATGATCTGAATTAATCTCCTCTCCAAACAGCACTAAAGAAAGGATGCTTTAGGAGATACCAAGTCAGTACTCACTTTTAAATTTTTTATTTGCAGATCGTGGAACCAGCAGATGTTGACAACTTTGTCAGAGACATTACAGGAAATCATGTAAAATTATAAAAGTTCTAAATGGTTTTACTGAAAGGAATAAATATATAATTAGAGTGTTATTAAAATTCAGATGTTCCAATTTTTTATTTCATAGCTATTATGACCTAGCTGTTTCTGGTTTACTTAGAGATACTTGAGTTCACAGACCATTGACCGAATGGCATGCAACAGCCACTCAGAAATCATAATGCTCTTTTATGTTAAACTAGTTTATACATAAAGACATTAAAGCACATCTGGAAGTAGAATAGGGCCAGCTAGGGCCAGCAAAGATGGCTGAGATATATGACAGAATTTACACGTAATAAAAGTATGCAAAAGGTTGAGTTATTTAGTCAGGAAAAGAGAAATATTCAAAGTGAAATGAATCAGGTTATTGATAGGATATAAAACATACTGAAAGAAAAAAAAAAATAAAAAGGAGAGAAAAATAGTTACTGTCATCTGGCCTGTCCCCCAGTACATGAAAAAAACCCACAACACAATGAGATGAAGTAAAAAGAAGATAAATATCCAGTGATTTTTAAAAAATGCTTCTACAACAAATAATTTCAGTAGTTAGTAATGTAGAAAATCATGGGAAAATATGTTTCAACTTGGTCTTTAAAAAAATGATGGATAATTTTATACCCACTAATAACATTTGTAACTATGGTAGCTAAGATAACGATAAGGCTAATCAGATCTCTTGTTGTAGGGTATACTCTGATACCATGCTGCAGTCAGGAAGGAATTATTTGTATCCTGTGTAAACTATAATTTAATGCAGCTGGTTACATGTCTTATGGAGGAAATTTCTGCTAAAACATTAGGTGAAGGCAGTGCCCAAAGGAAGCTGTGACCCCACGGGAAGCCCACGCTGGAGCAGGCACCTGGCAGGACCTGTGGCCCCATGGAGAGAGGAGCCCACACTGGAGCAGGTTTGCTGGCAGGACTTGTGACTCTGCGGAGGACCCACGCTGGAGCAGCCTGTTCCTGAAGGACTGCACGCCAGGGAAGGGATCCACACTGGAGCAGTTCATGAATGACTGTAGTCCATGGGAAAGACTCATGCTGAAGTTTGTGGAAGCTTTCTCCATGGGAGGGACCCCATGCTGGAGTAGGGGAAGCGTGTGAGAAGTCCTACCCCTGAGGAGGAAGGAGCAGCAGAAGCAACAACTGCAACCCCTGCCCCCCGTCAGTAGTGGCATGGGAGGAGGTAGAGAGAATTTGAAGTAAATTTAAGCCTGGGAAGGAGGGAAGGGTGAGGGGAAGGTGTTTCAAGATTTGTTTTATTTCTCATTACTTTACTCTTATTTGACTGGCAATAAATTATGTCACTTTTCCTAAGCCGAGTCTGTTTTGCCCATGACGGTACTTGGTGCGTGAACTTCCTGTCCTTATCTTCATCCAAGAGCCTTTCATTATATTTTTTCTCCCTGGTCCAGTTGAGGAGGGGAGTGATAGAGAGACTTTGGTGAGCACATAGTGTTCACCCAGGGTCAACCCATCACAGCACTAGTTTACTCCTTTGCACTATGATCTAGAATACCAGTCTTAGCAGTGACATCCAAATTTAGTATGGGTGAGACTGTTAAACAGTGAGAATATTAAATTAGTGAGAATAACAGTGTAGATTATTTTTTTCCTTGAAAAATGCACTATTTATGTATAAAACTGTTAAAAGAGAAATTGTTTTAATTTTAGTTTGCTTGACTTTTATGTCTTAAATTTAGATTTTTACATAAAATTTGTAGAAAACCAGTAAAATGCAAAGTATCTATGGAGAAGCTGCATAAAACAGGAAAGATTTCAGGCCTATGCATTTTTTACTTTACACCTATTGTAAAACCATGGTTTCCTGGGATTTCTTATAAATATGGTGACAGCAATAGCCGTGTAAAAAATGCCATGTTGATAAGATGTGCAAAAATCTAGAAACTGAGCCGATGCTGAAAAGTAGGATTTCTACACTCTTTTTATTTATTTAAATTATGTTGTAAACCAGATTCCAGAAATCTAGTTAATTTATCCTGTTAATTGAGGTACTCTTTCAAGTTATCAGACTTATTCCTGTTAATTAGTTTTGCCTTTTTTCTCACTGCTGAGAAATTTTAAAAGTTATTTACCATCTTCAGGGTAGAAGAGAAAAACAGTGATACCTATTTTTTTCAATTTTGTAAAATTCAGTATGGCAGTCTGTACACATAAAATCATTCAGAAAAAGCTTAGTACATTTCTCTGGTACATATAAGACTGCTCTTGACATGCTATTAGTCTGCAGAATGACAAAAACTATCGCTTTGTCAAAGCTTTCAACAAAAATGTGAGAGTGTCCCTATATTTACAAATGGAGAAAATGAAGCACAGGGTGGCGAAATGACCTGACAAGCTAACAGGACAGAATGACAGAAGGAACATCCTTAGGGGTTAGAGCTCCTAAGTCCTGCTCCTCTGGGATATGCACTTAGAGAGTCTTCTCTGCTCAGATGATAAAATTGTCAGACAATTGGTCCTATCAAACATGCAATTTCAACCATGTGTTGTAAGAAAACATGTTATCTTTATTTCATTGCACTTCAGTAACAAGATATTTACACAGGAATGGGTATAATTATCAGAGAAGAAGAGTGAAAATTAGGTCCCCAGAGGCAGTTTGATGGTCTATGAAGATGAAGGTGGAACAGGTGTTTAGGTAACTATATAAAAGTCTTTACAAAGTAAGTCAGTAGTTACCGTGCTTGTAAATATTCTGTGTCACTTAGGCAAAATATGTGGAAAGCATAGTGAGCCAAACTGGGACTTCTTTGCAAGGAGAAACATGAGAAACAGAATATATGTGCAAAACATATTGCTTTTTCTGAATAGCTCCATAAATATGGATCTATTTAAAACCATGGGGAGAAAGCTTAGCCCAGACCAGCTTCAACTCAGACTTACATGCCATGTATTGAGCATCTTGGGATGAAAATATTTCTGTGGAAGAACTGCTCTAGTTCAGCAATAAGGCTCTTAGCTACAAAACATTTTCTATTTCCTCCTTGGAGGCAATGGCAGGGGGGAGTTCTGTTTCTTCCATACACACACACACACACACAAATTATTTGGCGATAGACAAATTTACATGAAAATAGGTGGACTGTAGTTAATGTAATTTCCACTTACACTTTGTGTGACTGCTGATCACAGTGGGACCAGTGGGACCTAATGTGACATTATGATCTACCACAAACAAATATAACATCACAAGCCTATATAGCCAGAACAAGGAAAAGCAGAAACAGCCAAATCTATCAAATTCTAAATTTACTACTTATATGAGAATAGCCTTGACATAAAAGGGAAAATGTCATCTAAAATTCTGAATAAATGGGGGGATACAGGAGTCTGAACAGAGGTGGTTGACATTATTTCAGATACCTAAAGTATTTTGTCTGCCTCCCAATGCCCCTCAAAAAGATGGGAGTTACAGTTAAGTCCTGTATCATACCTGCCACTCCTGTGTGGATGTTTTATGCACTGGATGGCATCTAAAAAGACACCAGACACCCATGTTAGGAACCTGAATTGCCTCTCAGATTTCTGTGCAGTGCCCTGGAGAATATGCAGTCAAAATATATGGAGCAAAGAAATCTATCTACATTTAATGTGGAGTTCAGTAAGTAAGGCTGCATCTAAATTGCTTGGTAAGTGTCTCTGTGGCAGGCTGGCAAGTACTGGTCCCCTTATCATTCAAGTCAGAGACCTGTTAGCAGTGCAGAGTGGCGGCTTTCCAGCCTGCACACCTGAGTTCCCTTTCCATAAAAGAAAGTGTTCATTTTTTCAAAGGAATATATTACTAAATTTAAGCTCTTGCCAGGGAAGGTTTGGGCAAAATGTATTTTTACTTCATCCTAAGAATGTGGCAACTGAAGCAGACTTCATAATCTGGTCTGATTTTTAAGAAAACTGTAGGAAAAAGGTGAGCAATAAGACTTGCCTGTGTGTAACATGCATGAAATTGGTATTCATTATCCCAGACTGTCTGTTGCACAAAAAGACACTGATCTAATATGTGTCAGGTCATAATATAGAGAATAGAAGATTGCTTGCGTTTTCCTCTTCATGGCTGCTTTCTCTGTACTCTCAATCAGATTTTCTGGCAGCAACTTAAGCAGCAATAAAAGTATAACACAAATTTTTCTTCATTTCAGGCTGTTACAATAACAGATTAGAATTCCACACTGTGTCAGCAGTCAAATAAAGCACACAAACCTAGGTGGTGTGAAAACATTACAAGGCATCTGGACATTAGACTGAATAAAGTATAAAATGAATAATCTAAATAAAGGTAATTCATCAGTTAACTGTAGCATGTGTCTTATGCAATCATTAATTTCAAGTTGTTTAGATAAAATGCAAACTTCAACATATTTATCAGCATGCAATTTAAAAGAATATAATCAATTACAAAAAATAAATGAAAGCTGTTATATATTGCTAGAACAAGTTAATTGATTAATTTAGCATATAATGCTAAAATGTATCAAGAAATATTAAATCAAAGAGAAATTACTCCAATTCATATTATAAGGTGCTACATTTATTCTAAATTTCTAGTGCAGTTAATTTTGAATCCCAACAGAAACTTTTTCTTCCTTTGTATTTCTTTTTTATGTCCAGATTTATGCTGATCAAAGCAATCAAAGAATATCAATCAGATATCCAGCAGAGTACAACTATCAATAAAATAGGTATACAAACAACTATTGAATTACTTAAATGTCAATTACATTAAAAGTTGCTTTCCTATATGTTGATATTATACTGTTACATTTTTTCATTTGTTCCATACACAGACATAAAATATCACAGGGAAAAAATTAAAAAAAAAAAAAAAATAAAAGAAAGAAAAAGCATGTGCTTAAAACTAAATTCCTTCTAATTTATATTGAAATGCCTTTATGGTATAAATACTAATACTGTGTAATCCTCTTCTTGATTTACAACTGATTTTTATGTTATCCTAAAAAAATTATAAAACTTTAATAATCTTTGTACCCTATAAATCATACTGTTATTTTAAGCTTTCTCTGTGAAAGTCTTTATCTTGTGGGCTGTAAAATATAATACATTATCTGAAAAACTTTTCTCTTGGCATACTTGCATTCTCTCTTAGAGCACAGTTCCTCTTTGAACAAGAGCTCTGTTAAAGTAGTTGAATGAATTTTCTGATCTCAGTAATAGGGCAAGCTGGAGAATGACAATTCTGTTTTGTAAAAACTTGTGATATTTAACATGTTTTACATCTACACTGGACTAAAAACTAGATATTTTGGTCTGGGTTTGTTTTTTTTTTTTACTTTTTTTTTTTTTCCAAAACAAATATGCCAAAATGCACGTTTTTAAAGGAGAAGGGATCAGTTCAGCTGTACCTCCTTCTGTTTCTCTCCCTCTCTTCCATGGGCTGGTTTCTATCTCTTGTTCATAATTTTGTCATAAATGACTGGAAAGCTTGGGAACTAAAAATTTCATTATAAAAAGTTTCTGCACTATTTTTTTCCCTAGAAATGTTATGGCTCAAATGGAAGAATGTATTATAAAGAAATACACCAATAAGAAAATGTTTTGATTAACATTTACACTATTTTTAAAACCAAATAAACCATGCAAAGTGTAGAAAGTTTTTAAATGAAATTTTTAAGTAATTTATAGCTTTTCAAGTTCCAGAAAATGCTTTCTCAGAAGTACTTAATGTAAAATAACCAAATGGTCACATGGGTACAAGAAGAGAAATTCTTTGTTACCTATCCATGGAAACGATTGATTTGACTCATTTTTCAATTTATTTTTCAATTCAAGTTCACAGTGCCTGATCACTCAGTCTAAATAAAATTTCAGATATCGTTCAGGACAATATTACACATATAGTTCTGCTCTTTTCCCCTAGGGATTAAAAAATTTGAGACATACCAAGTAGTTTATCTACTTAAATATTACAGCAGGTAGGACTGATACAGTATGGGCAATGAGCTCTTCCAGCCCATTCCAACACCTTATGGTAAATTGTACATGGTCTATCACTTTTGTTTATCCAGAAGTTTTGGACTAACTTTAGCACTTTGTTTCTGACAACATAACATGCCTTAATTTGCTTCTGAACCGAAATCACCTATGGGTGATTCCTTCCTTAAGAATGAAACATTTCCATGACATCAGTGTCCCAAGGTTCACTCAGAAAGGCAGAATTTTTGAATTATCTAATATTTATATGTAATACAAAGTTTCTTTAATTTATTTTCTCTGCATTCATAACAAAATGTGGCAGAAGATTCCTTTTTTCAAGATGCTTCCCAAGGTATTTATGCAGCAAGAGTTAATAAGCTAGTTCTTGGTTTCTGAATACTGAAATTCTAAAGCATATATAATCATGGCTCAGCTTTTCCTTTGAAATTGCAGAAGCTTGTTTTTGTTTATGATCTGTCTTGAGTCTGTATAACAGACTGTCCAGGCCGTACAACAGTTTGTTTTCCAGTCTGTTTAGATGATGTAGTGTTATCTGCAGTTGTTTGTTTATTTGTATTTCATCTTCAGGAGAATCTGGTATGCACCAGACAGCTTTGTCCAGATAAAACCATCTTATTAGAGCTTGGCATTCCTGTCTGAGTTTCTCCCTGCGCTTTCATTTTCTTTGTTCCACAGAAAACTAAAGTAAGCCTGGCCCAGCCTTAACATTGCTTCAGTGTTATGTATACAGTGTTTCTTATTATTTACAAGCTTGTTATTTTAGAACATTGCTACAGAGAATAATTTTAGCAGGTTAGATATTTCCTCCAATACTTCACTTGTAATATATAAAAAGGTTTGGTTTATGTTTAAAAACAAATATTGTTCAACTGTTAGCAATATTAATACTATTAATCAAGTTTATAAACATCTATCTTACAAAAAAGTAGGGATAAAACCAATAAACCATCCTTTCAGGCTTATTTCAGATCCAGTCTTCCCTTACTGTTTGTGAAATGACATTATTTACATTGGGAAAAACAAACAAACAAACAAGTCTTTAAAAAACTCTCTATCTAAAAACCTCTCAAATGGATGTTCAAATATTTGAAAAATTAATGCAATATCCTACTAGTTTGTAAATTACTCATCTAGACCTGGTGAATTTTACCCTGAGGTACTTAGACTTCAATCTGGTGAAGCAATAAAAAATATTAGTGCAGGACAGTTAAATTTCCAGATTATTAACAGGATAAACACAAAGTTTACCTGTAAGAAGGAATAACCAGAGTATTATAGGGTTGTCATCATACTTTCACCTTTCACCCAGCAGAAAACTGCTGGGACAGACCGTCTGTTGGTAAGGATGCAGAAGATAGCAAAAGGCTAAGTAACAGTAAACAGATTTGTCAAGAATGAATTACATAATTCCAAAGAAACTTTGATCTGTAGTAAGGTAGAAAAAGACTTGTTGTCATATACCATAATGTAAGTAATGTATGTGATACTGCCACACATCATGTTCTCCCTACAAAATGAGTGAAATTCATCTAGGTAGAAATATTGTGATTTGTATGTACATTTAGCTGAAGATCCATACTGAAGAAGTAGGTATCGTGGTGCAGGGTCAAAACAGAAAGGTCTGTCAAGTGGTGTTCCACAGAAGTCTGTTCTGAGACTGGCACTATTTAATATTTTCATTAATTACCTGTACAGTGGAATAGAGGCAATGTTTATTAAATTTACAAATTATACCAAACTCAGAGCAAATGCAAGCACATTGAAACACGGGGTTAGAATTCAAGATTATTTACAAAAGGAGAAAATAGTACAAAGTAAATAGAGTGCAATTCAAAATGGGACAAAAGCAAAATGTCATTTTAAAGTAGATATAAATAACCATGAGTATAACAATGAAATCTATGAGTTAGACAGCAGCTCTGCTGAAAAATAGTGAAGGACTCTCTGGCTTAGTTACACACAGTGGGCATCTAGCACACTTTGATATATGCTATGGAATTGTGTCTGCCCTCCAGCAACCCCTCCAGAAAAGCATGTCACTGTTGGCCTCGTGTCATACCTTGGGGTCACATCTGCATGTCTCAGATATGCTAGGGCATTTCAAATGGCCCTTGGCATCTGTGTGTGTGGGTAACTGAACTGAGTCTTAAATAAATACAGCCAGTGGAGCCCAGAAGGCTATTTAGCTCACCTGAAAGTAGGAATATATGCACTGTCAAATGAATAGCTCTTCCAGGATACACGGCTTGATTCAGTGACCTCCAGATGTCATCTCAGGAAAGCACAGGTTTCCCATTGGTTTTGTGTCATTCCTGACAGTCCCATCCCGATCTTTCAGACACAGTGGGCACCTCAGATGACATTAGGCATCTATGTGCTGGTGACTAAATCAGACCTTACATTTCCAGTGGCTCTTGTGGAATCACATGACCCTGTATATGTCTAAATACATCATTTCGGCTGTTTGTGTTAAAGACCTGACAGACATGTTTAGACATTTAGGCTTACACATTCTGAGATTAATTCCATCCTGATTGGATGAAAATAACTCATTTGGTTTCCTCATCAGGACTGAGCTAATGTATAAGAAAAGAAGAATCTAGAAAAATATGTTATACAAAAATTTTTCAGTCCCAAAATATAGGAAAGGTTGCTAATGAAGACAGATTTCCTTGTCCATGTAGCAAAGACAAGAAGTATTGCTCCTAAATTGTAGAAAATAAGTTTTAGTTTATGCATGAGTAAAAACTTTTGATCTGTACAGAGGGTGAAGATTGTCTTGGAATATCATGGAATTTGTATCAACAGAAGTTTCCAAAAACAAGAGTTAGAGAAATAGCTACCATGAATGTTTCAGTCTGGTCTATCCACTCTTAAGGACAAACAAACCTTTCAAAATGCTTTTGAATCTGCTTCTGTGAATCTATATCCTTAAAGTATAATTAGGATGATTTCTCTTCCTTCTTTTATGCTTTGGTCTTGATATTGTTGACATTTCAATTATCAACATTTACGTTTTGTGTTACCATTCTAACTAAAATGACAGGTCATACCTCTTATAGCTGTTCTTATGGGATGGCCATAGCCAAACAAATAGCACTCCACAACTTTATTTTTATCAGTCTGACAGAGGAAGTATTAAAACATCCTTGAGGAGAGCAGGGGAGGGTGCAGTGGGCAGGTCTTCCACAATTTACAGGAGTATTTACACCTGCACAGAGGTTTTCAAACCATGTAAAAGAGGATATAATACAAGTTAAGGCTGTAAAGATTAGACTTTGTCAGGACAGACCTAACTTATGCTTTCTTTAAGATTAATGGCGGAGTGTGATTAACTGCAAAAATACATGTTGAATGACTGAGATAAATTAACAGAAAGACAACTGGAAATGTGTGACTACAATGTTATTCTGAAAATATCAAAGACAAGATACATCAATAATAGGTACAGATAGAAAAAAAGATAAAACACAGGAGAGAATTCTCCACTTTAAATTTTGTTTACAAGCATTTATATTTAACAGTGCCCAAGTTGACAAAATTTTCATTTTACTGCCTCACTTCCTGTCTAATGATTTTATGGTCCACCATTATTTTTCCTTTTCATTGGGTTCACAGGATTTTTGGAAGTCTGCAACACCAATATCTTCCTGTGTATCAAGGGCACATTTTTGCACATGGAAAACTGGTGGGACATTACATGTCTTCACTGGCATGCTGATATCATATCATTACAGGGATTTATTCCCCTATCTTCCAGAGTATAGTGAAGCAAGCATCTGGTCACTGGGTCTGAAGAAGTCTGGTTTGGAGGACACAAGTCTATTATTATATCTTTACTTATATTTAGGGAACCAGTTACTCTGCTCCAGCACTCCACACTCATAAATTTCACGCAACAAATAACAGCTGCACTTTGGGCCAAGTTCTATGATCCTGAGGGATTTTTGCTGTTTTCCATATTAACCCTTGGTTACAAGACTTTATCACTGTTTTCTGTGACCAGTTACTCTTTTTCTCCAGTTTCTTCTCTGTCAAGTGTCTTCCCTTCTAAGCGCTCCCTCTAGGCTGCCTCAGACTGGGTCCTTATGAGGACCACAAACCACTTCTGGGTGGCTCAAGTTAATATTTCCTCTTCCTCAAAAAAAAAAAAAAAAAATCAACTTCCTTTTCTAGATTGAGTCTGAAAAGATGTCTGTTCCGGAAAAGAATATAGCTGAAATACTAGCTGGCATCCTGGAGAGCAGCTTGGCATCATTGTCAAGAATCAGCTGGCTACTTTAAAAAAATCCTGCACTAGATATAGAAATATCATGTGCCATATACTAGCAGTTTACTATAATTTGTGCATTACACAGACAACAACCAGAATCAGAGCCCCACGTCATATGACTGTTTCACTTTTCAAAATCCTATTTGTAACATGCAATACTACTACAGTTTAGCTAAGATTTGGGGTTATCTGTACATTTTCAGAGAACCTGCTCTGCCTTCTGAATGGCAACCTTTATAATTCACTTTGGGATTGTATTTTTGAGAGCAGTGTCATTGACTGGGACTAATTAGTTGTCCCTTATGCCAAAGATCAGCATGGTCTGCAAAAGACTGCCTTTGCTTGTTCAAACCTGTAGCTGTCATTTGTTTTCTTTACAAAATCTTCATCTACCTGTGAAGCAAGATCCTTTCTGAACCAATAGCTTCACAATCTGTCTCTGTCTCTTACAAGTATTTGCTAAACTGTAGCTGCTAAGGACTGTAGGCTCACTGAGCTGAGCATCTGCCAGAAGCTATTTGGCATATGGTCAGGATGAGACTGCTACAGAGGCAACATCAATAGACAAACCAACTTGTGCGGTAAATGCACAGCCCTCGCCTTGTTTATACGCTGTCTCTCTCTATGTGAATTTTACATGCAATCTGGCCAGCAAAAGTGGAGAGAGTTTTTTCCCTATTGTCTGACTCTTTGTTGAGATTTTTTCTCCAAGCAGATCTTGGCGGATCTTCCCACAGACTTTATTATGAGTACCATGCCTGTGTCTCCCTGTGTAGATAAAAGAGAAAACTTCAATGCGCTGGCCACTAAAGACACTAGAACACTCCAGTTAAATCCAAAGGTAGTCCTTATCTCTGGAAAAGCATAGTGCAAGGCACTGTAAAGCATTTCCAGAAAGTTTACAGTGAACCCACTCTTTTGCTATGCTGCCTTCAGAATAGAACAGATGATTGAAAAATTGAGTTTTAAAAGTACATTCAAATTCTGTGGCTGAGTTCATCCACAATGAAAGACTAACTTCCCACAAGCCAAAATATCTGGGAAATACTTCCTTTCTGTAATCAGGGAGACCATTCTTTATGTCTTCATTTAAATAATTTTCCAACATATGATAGTCTCTGGAAACTTCTCTTTCATTTGATCCAAGCAAAAAGCATATGAGTTTAACATAGAAAATACTGACTAAAACCTCTGCTGTAAAAATAAAGCAGTAATTACCTGACTGTTGTTTCTACCCTGTGTCTGGAGAGTTAGCAGAGGAATATCTCTGTCGCACTCCTTTCCTAGACTATAATTTCTCTGCTTGAAACATCTGAATTGGATTAAGGAGTTGACATCAGCTTTTTCCCAGGAAAGGCAGAGAGCAAAAGTGAGCAGTCATTGAAGAGGCCTGGCATCTCTTCCTTTATTCAGGAGTAAGTTCCGATATAAAAAAGGAAGAAAACTAGAAAAGAGTGTGGGGTTTTTTGGTTTTTGGTTTTTGTGGGTGGTTTGTTTGTTTTGGTTTGGTTTGGTTTTTTCCTACAGAGCCATTAATTTGTATGTCAGAGTGAATCAGTTGAAGTAGATTCCCTGAGAATATCTGGGATCCTTTCTGGAGCTCTTCTAAAGATTTATGTCATTCTTTCACCAAGAGCTTAGACAACACATTAGATCTAAGGAAATTTACCTGAATCTATACACTAAAACATCAGTAAAATAAATGTCAAATATTGGAAGGTATTGCCTGTATCCATCAGTCCAGACTATAATTTGACATTAAGAAACAATAAGCCAGCATGAGGCCCCACTATTCTCAGATCAACTTTTGGCCTATAACACACTTCTGAAACCCCTTCTGCACAGCCCATTTAGGCACATATGTCTTCTTCCCCCATCTGCTCAGCATTTCACCATTACCTCCAATATCTATGTTTATAACTGTATGATTGGATTTTCCATGCGTGGCAACATTTAAGTATCTTAAACCTCCTACTCAGGTTTGTTTTGTTTTGTTGGTTTTTTTTGTTTTTTTTGTTTTTTTTTTCAAATACAGTTATTTATTTGTAAAAACTGAAGGTCTGAAAGTCTATTTGTTGTTCTGTAATGAAAGTTTAGATGCCTGAGCCTATCAAAGATGAGATATAGCTTTGCTGGACAACTGCCATCCACCCAAATTCCAGTCCTAAACATAACTAGTAGAGGGCAGAGTTCATTCTGCTAATAGGAAGTAATGGAGTCTCATATATTTATACAAGCCCTCAAATAAGCTCATAAATTACAAGAAAATACAGTATTTTATTTCCTTACAGGTTCTTCTGATGACTTAATGGGGTGAAAAGGAGACTAAGTATGGGTTATGAAAGCAATTGTAATAATTCCTGAAGAAACCTGAAACTAAAATCTGTACATACACCTGAATCTATTTTTCTCCTCATAAAATACACAGACACATTTCCTATTAGAGGCTTACTCCAGAGGTTAAGGTATATTGAATGAAATTCCTTTTCAAAAATAGAGTAGAGAAGTTTAGAGAAAAATATCAATAACAAGGACCAAGTAAGGACTAAGTAATGCAAAATTCTAATTTGACCCTGCAGACAGGCCCTTAAAGAAAAGAAATATAAGTTTAAGTTGGCAAACCCTTTGTATTAAATTCTGTGTTAAACTAGCAAAAATGAAAAACTAAACACAAGACTAATTGTCCTGGGTTTCATTTTAATAGACTGTGTAGGGGATGAAGGCAGAATTGGAGCAGTATGTTAGGAAATAGAGAAGTGAACTGGAGTGAAAAATACAGCCACAGGAAGATGTGGGTGCAAAGATAAGTACTGCAAAAATACTGGAGCTGATTCCTCCCTTCACCAGCTGATGGTGCCTGTGGCACTTGAAGGATCACTGTGAAGAGGAATGCAGTAGTGACAAAGATGGAAAGGGCAGATCACAGCAGTTCTCCATGTTTCCTGAAATATCTACAGATTCCTGGTCACAGTGGGCCCGAGCAGGAAAGAGCTGCTGTCACAGTCCTGAAGGGGGAAAAAGGGGACTCCTGGCCTGCACCAAGCTATGTCAGAAAGGGAAAACTGGAAGGGAAAGATAAGAGGAGAGCAGATGTTTAACACTCAGTACCAGAGAGGAAACCTATACTGTGGCTGTTGAAATGGAGAGATCCCCTGTGAGAACCATGTCTGAGAAAGCAGCTGCCAAGTCAAATAGCCATTAAATCTCAGTAGAAACAAACATCATTGCACTATGCTGTGTCTCTTTAGTAGACCCAACAGCAGTTCATGCTGGGCTAGTATCAATTGTACCATACTAAGCCTGGACAAAAACACAGGTCAGAGTGACAAAAGCATGCACTTTTAATTAAGCAGCTTGAAATGGAGTGAAAAATGTACTGGAAAAAATGAATGAAAAATCTGGAAAGCTAGCTTGTGAATTTACCCTCTGTTCTTTGTTATGGATAACACATTATTACTCTGCTTTGGTGCAAAACCCATCCTCCACATTGCTCTTAGGGGCATTTAAATGACATTGGATTTTTACAAGTGCAAAGTATGTCTTCCAGTTTGAGATAGTGGGGATTCTTCCTGTGATGGTCAGATGAAAACATAGTTAACATCTCAACCATCCCATAAAGAAATATGGTAAAGGAAACAGTTTCTGTGGAAATACTGGGGCTGTGCAGGTAATGGCAGGAAGATGCAATGAGAGGAGGGAGTCCTGCAGAGGTGGGACAACAGTTTTCTGAGGCTGAACTTCCCTATCTTGAGTGACTCCATAAAGATCCAATAAAGAAAAATATTCATGACGCACATGCCAAGAAGAAAGGTCAGACAATGGTCATATCTGCAGGGAGAAGGGAGTAACTCTCCAACCACCCTCAAGCCCACCAGCCCATTTCCAGAAAAATCTGAAGATACAAACTATGCATGCACCAAAGCAAGGAGAATTCTAGAAGCATAGACTGTGCATTATGCTTAATTAGCCTAATGAGTCCAAGTGCTCATCTGGAGGAAGGGCAAGGAATGAGTTAAAGCCCAGGGTGGCTGCACCCCTCTGGAGCTAGGCTGGCTGGACAAACCCTGGAACCAGGACTGGTGAAATCTTTCTTTTTTGTCTTTGTCACTCTTTTTTCCTCTTTCTCTCTTTTTCTTTCCCATCCTCATTCTGTATCCCCACGTATAAGGCAAGGCTTGTTGGGACACGTTTAAATCTAGTCGGGGCATGTTAGGAGATCTACCACTAGTCGGTGTATGCTGTAAGGTTTGTCAGTGTATGTTGTGAAGTTTATTACTTGTTGCAGAGGTTGCAAGGCTTAGTGACAAAGTTTCATGCCAATATCTGTTGCGAGTGAATAAAAATTGAGTTTTGTGAACTGAAGAACCCTTGGTGTGGTTTCACCTTAGTCCTGACCTGGGAATTGGTGAATCTGAGTCATCATCCCAAGAAATTGGGATGTGACACTTCCTATTCCTGGTCCCTTCTCAGTCGCTCCTGAATACCTATGCAAGGGGGTACGACATGATTTCACAGACCTGGTCATTCTCTGTGTGCAGAGAAACCTGACAAAACATTGGGGAAATGAGAAAAGCATGATGCTTCATTCCACAGAAGGCACCTGCTATATATTTAGTTGGGAGAGAGAAAAAAGCTAGTTATCCCAAGGAACACAGGTGTCTAATTTCAGTCTGATAACCAGCAACTGGTAGAGAATAGTAAGACAGTGATTGACTACTCCATCAATTCAGCTGATACCTAGAAAAATAAAAGCAACTCTAAATTTGGACAATTTCCTCTTCTATGTCAGAACAGGGAAGTTAAAATGAAGTGAAAACTGAAAGAGGAGATTCAGATCTTGGACTGTGCAGTCGAGCAGGGAAAAAAAGGAAGACAGTTGTAATAGCTAAAAGGGAAGATATGTTGCTGATCCTATAACATATCTTCAAAGACTGTTGAGCTCAGACATGCAAAATACATTGTTCAGTTACCCCTCTGTTTAAAACAAACCAAACCAAAACCCAAAGCACCACCAAAATGCCACATCTACCCTTTGCCTTTCTTCATAATCCAGCATCTCATACAGTCTGCCTGTATCAGTCAGGTTTCTACCCTGCCTCTTCTAACTAGTACCTCCTCTATTCAGCTGTGGGGGAAGAGAAGGTAGAGTCCTACTGATGACAGTTCTGCACTGCTATTGCAGGCAATCTCTTTTTCTTGGCTGGCTAGTAAGTGGAAGCATTAAGTTCCCTTTCTCCAGCAGGAAACAGGAAGGAGATGAAGCCGTACTTCTTGAAATGCCATGATCGTGGTGGTGGACAATCATAGCAGATGGCTTGATGTAGACCATTTATTCTTGCTGATTTCTGATAAGCTGTCCTAGAGAAAGCTGTATAAGAAGATCCAGGGTTCAGAAACTAACTAGGTCTTGCTGTGACAGCTGGACAGGTAGACAGTAGGACTAATAATCCTGTGATTGATAGATTTGAGGAAAACAGTCCTAGGGGTAAGAGACAATGGAACTGGAAAAGAGTTAATGATCAAAAGAGTATAGAAATTATAGTTCCTTTGAGACAGGAACAAGGAACTGATGAATTGCTGAAGAAGGACAGGAATAAGTTGACAGACCTTGGAGAGAAGAGGCATAGTAAGGAATTTATGGTTATCCTTTGCGTGCATATTATGCTGAGGGCAAATCATGTATTGCTGATTGAGGTTACACACATTTTAAGGAGCTAATGCATTACTTGGTTTGAATAAAAAGGACATATTCTGGGAAAAAAGACTGCATGAATAGCATATAATATAAAAGTAACTGTAATTGGGGTGGTTGCATGACTAAGGGCAAAGCGAGAACAAGCAAGGAAATTGCCAAGGCCCAGATCCAACAAAATATTTATGCTTTCAACTTCTGACTGCTAACATTAGATGGTAAAAGCTTTCACAGCAGGTAAGTTTATAAATCATTTGTTGTATCTAAGCCTAAATCTGTTATATGTTAATTCAATGATTTAAAAAGTAAGTTTTACTGAACATATTTACAAATTTTCAAAATATAGTTAATAGTATCAAAGATATATAGGCTGAGAGAGCCATGATTTTTCAGACTGGAGAAGCTAGGGATTTGGGGAGAGCTAATAGCTGCCCTCCTTTACCTATGAGGAAGATAATGAAGAGAATGGAGCCAGGCTCTTAACAGCTGTGAAAGGTGGGAGGACAAAGGAGAGTGGGCATAAGTTGAAACAGGAGAGGTTCAGTCTGGATGTTAAGATAAGCTTTTTCATGATGGAGACAGTCAAGTAGGGAAACAGGTTGTTCAGGGAAGTCATGCATCAGTCCTTGGAGGATGTTCAAGACTCAACTAGGTAAAGTCCTGAGTAACCTGGTCTGATCTCAGAACTGACCTTGTTTTGGGCAGGAGGTTAGAATAAACAGCTTCCTGAGGTCCCATCTAAACTCAGTTATCGTATGATCCCATGAAAAGATTTTCACCACTTCAGCAACTGCTGATTTCTCTTACCTGTGAAAAGGGCTAATGATAACTTTTTTATATCCTGAAGGTATGTGGCTATGTATGTTTACCCCTTCTTAGGTGTGTGCTTTCATGAGATATCCTATTTAATAATTTTTAGGATGTGAAAGGACATAAAAGGAAGAGGAAAGCAGTAAAGTATTTTTCAGTGAGCCTGTATGTTCCGTAGTGCAATAACTGTAGAAGTAAAGAAAGGTCAGAATGGATTAAAAAGAAAAAGTTAATATTAAAGTAGAATGAAGCTCCAGATTTATGAAATGTTCCTCATTCATGAGGAGAACACACAAGATTTCAGAATTAAACGGCATGTTTTGCAGTAGTAGCAATATTAATGTCTAAGTAATCTCTCACCAAAAATGTAATCCTCTAAGACGTTGAAAAGCAAAGAACACTAAAGGGCCCTAGGTTAGTGAGCAGGAATTTTCTGGACTGTCTTCCTGCACATGGCCATCTATAATCCACCTAAACTGTATATTAAAAGAGCCAATGTGATTTCTGCAAGTTGACAACTTAGATTTTATATGGTATAATTTTCAAAAAATGTAGAAAGGAGTAACAATTTCAAAAAATGATGGTGTGCTGTCATCATGACCAATAGCTGGTGCCATGAATAAAACATAGGTATTTCATGCACATAATAACTGGAAAGTGGACATAAATATTCTAAATCAGCTATAGACCTACCAAGATGATTTTCTGATATTGATATTTTTTTTTCTTCTGTATTGATGTATTATAAGTTAAGTTAGTAAGTACTCTCAGAGTCTGCAACAGCTCTTTAGGAGCCATTAGAGCATATTGAACTAATGACCCGTGAAAAATTAAAGTGTCTTATTCACTTAATGATGGATCCTTCATTCTAGTTCCTTTGAACATATTATATTTGCTGTTCTTTTTGGTAATAAAAAGTTGGCATTAATTATGTCTCAAATACTATAAAAATCTTATTGAAGACATGCATTATAAAAATATTCTATTTCATTTTAATCCAGATTTAAACTCAGATAACTGAAATCAAAACGTGGCCTTCATAGTTAAGGGTTAATTTTGATTGCTTTAGAAGATTTTGATAAAATAAAAAAGCATTATTTTTGCTAGTAATTTGTTATTTTAGAGAAAAATCTATTTATTTGTCCTGGTATACTTCAGTATGAAATACTTTAGTAGTAATTTATATCACATTTCAGTTCAATGCCATTGTTAATTAATTAGCCATCTCATGTCCTGGATTCAAGGCCAACATATGGTGATATAAGAAAATCAGAGTTATTGCCTTCAAATATTGACTTTTAAAAACTTTGTTCACTAGTAAAAATATTTAAGAGAGGATGCTGAATAGGGTGTTCAGCAGTATTGCTGAAACATCTGATCATAATCAACCAGACATCTACTCTCCCTTCTACTTTCTACAGCTAATCAACACCAGATCTTCCTCCTGATCAGTCTTGTACAAAAAAAAATAATAAAAAAACCCCACCAAAACAATCTAAAAAAACCCAAACAAACAAACAAACAAAAAACCCAACCCAACTCATTACAATGCAAAAGAGCTGAATAAAAAAAAATTTAAAATACCAGGGACAAAGGTGGGATGAAACAAAGTTAACAGATGGACAGTGAAATACTTATGACTATTCCCAGATTACATAAAAGATTTTTTGCAAAATCACAGAATCTGAATTTCAAATCCAGTGTGTTGCCCAAGCAACCAGCTCTCTGTGGCTAAACAATTGAAACATACGACTCTATGACTCTGTGAAAAATAATGTTAAGTGATATCATCACACCTTTTATGTTAGGGATTTTTTTCCATTGTTTCCTAGTGCAAGAATGATAGGAGAAAAAATACCACACAGCTAAGGCATTTTAGAGCCATTACTTCTGAATCTGAATATTAAAACTGGCTATCCTGAAGAGTTGCAGGGACAATGAAGACCATATTGAACAGCTCTGGTTCTGACTCCTATAACTTGTTGCTTTACCTTCTTCTACTTCACTACAATCAGTGTCTGTTACACTAAAAATCTTTATGGGTAAAGAATAGGCACAGCTTGTATAAATGTAAACCCAAGAATTTATTGTTAGTATAATTGAAATCTTAACACTCAAATCGTTATTAGTCCATATTTAATTGTAATTTAAAAAGAAAAAAATAATGCAATTAAAATTGTTATACATGCACTTTGTTTCTATTCCTTTTTCTGGTGTTATGCTCACTCTTGCCTTGCTCCTTGGGATCTTAGGGTCAGTGTTTTATTTCTTGGATGCATAGGGTTGTTATTATGGTGAATTGTCAGCATCTGGAGTCCTTCACTGGGTTCAGTTAGTGTCATTTTTATGTTCACTAACTTGCTTTTACACTTCTGCTGACTTTTTGCTGGTCTGCAACTCCATGTTACAACTAGATTTACTATATGTGGTACTGTTCGCATATGGGTGAATATCACAGAATCATCTAGGTTGGAAAAGACCTTGAAGGTCATCTAGTTCAACCATTAACCTAACACTGATCCTTAATATTCTCTCTTTTATCCCTGAAACCAGTTTTGCCCAGATCTGTGTATCTGTAACTGGGTGAGTTGCTTATAACCATTGGGTCTGAAGTGCCATTCTTATGCATCCCTTATCACCTCATACCCATCCCTGCACCACATCCTGTGCCCTCACTTCTCAAGCTCTTTGCTGTTGTACCAGGCCCGTATTTCTCTACTTCATCATCTTCGTAAAATAAATATTTTGTCTTGCATAGAACAACTGCTTGTTTCTGCTATCTGTATAAAACAATGTTTCCACCATACAAAGACAACAACAATCAAACAAATTAGCTGTAGACGTCTAGTCATTTAGCGAAATTGCTATGACAAATAAACCAAGTGAAGTAAAGCTGCAGATAGGACAAGATAAATTCATGCAGAGCAGGTATGACAAACCTTGGTGCTGAGGCCGTGCAAACACGCAAAAGCTTATCGACTATCAGTAGCAATGCCGATGACTTATTACAGGGCTGCATGCTTGCATATTTCTCTGAACATGTACTGTGGTATAAGGTAAAAAATGCTTGCTCAAGGCTCCCAGGCCCCTGAAATATCAAGACACAAAAGTCCAAGTTAAAGATGGAATGAAAAGTCTGAACTCTGATTTTCCTGTCTTTTGTGAGCATCAGACCTTATCTCTGCTTATTAATAGCGGGGTTTATTAAGTAACAGCTAATGGTCAGAAAAGTAATAAAGGTACTGTGTAGTGCATATTCAGTGATATATTAGTTCTGCAACCCTTATTCTAGAGTTTAAAATGTTTTAAAATTTAAGGGGCTGTGTATACTACTACATTCCATAATTATAATAAACGTTTCCTGGTAAATAAATAGTTAATAAATATTCTTTCTCCCACCCCCCACTAAGCACGTATGACTGAGTTCCTGGATGATGCCATGAACTCTTCTGCTTCCATATATTAACTCCATATTTTAGATGGGAGGTAATCTCATTTTACAATGGGAGATGACTAGCTGTGATGACTCTTTGCAAACTTTTTTTCAGCAGACTCCTTGATTTTGCTATCTCTACTGCAGTGAATTTGCTGGTCTTAAAATCATGGTACAAAGCCTATCTGTTTATCCAGACTTGTCCAAGGAAGTTGTATAAAAGAAGACCCATAACGACTTACTGATGTCAAATTAATATGCTTTCCTCAAAGAGTATGTCTTACTCTTCTCACCTTTTCCTAGAGGGATAAATGGAAGCATGCTATGATATCTGGGGTAGCTTCTGTTGTTTTCTAAAGAAATTCTCAAGGTTTTGTAAAAACAATCAGTTTAAATGACATATTTTGTTTAAAAAAAAAAAAAAAAGTAAGCTTTGCTTTGTACTGTTAAATTTCTGACCTTTATCACTGAAACAATATTTATTTTAGTATTTCTGCTCAAAATTATCAAAATTCCTCAGTGAACAAGAATCCATTTCAATAGAAAGAGAAAGAGTACCTTTCTTCTTACAGAGGCTGTTTGCCTTCTTTCAGAATTGTTAAATATTCATTTTACCCAAGAAACTTTCTAAGCATGATTCTCTTGTGTAATAGTTGTGAAAAAGTAGAAACTTCAATTCCAGTCCCAGATCCAAAATCATGTGTGTGTGATATATTAACCAACTATTAGAGGATGTATATCTTTCTTAGTACCATGCAAAACATAACAGTTTCAAAAGGTGGAGATAAGAACATAACCCTCAGGATCAGCATCCTTATATCCCATCTGAATATAAACACATGCATCAATTTTTATTTCAGCTCTTGCAGGCTGCTAGTTATTATATTAAACATGAAGACTTACTGAATGGGTCCCAAATTCCTGTAGATAGAAGATAAGAAGTCAAACACATTCCTGTGGAGATCCTTTGGATGCTGCTAAATTGTGATAAAATTGTTTTATTGGGGTACTTAAACTCTTGATTTTTTTTACTTAGACATCAAAAAATTTAAACAAGATTATGAATGAATAATGCTGTATTTAATGGTAATTATGCTGCAAAAAGATGGATTTTTCTCTTTCCTTCATGTAGGGGAGTAGAAAGTTCCACGCTTCTGTGTTTGTGAATCCATATTTCCTTGAGAATTAGCTTCAACCCAGCTCTAAATTTCCACATAAATATTTCTTCTTACTGAAACTTGAAAAATAATGATACTGTTCCCCTACCCATCTTCTCTAAATGAAAATTACTAACCTCTTTGCCTAAAAGAAAGACCTAGTAACTTCTTTATTTCAGCCAAGTTATTTTAGAACTCAGGGTTTCAAAGAAGAAACATCATTTTAACTGTATAAAAGCACACAGATTTCCTGCAGAAAGACTTCTATTTGCCAGCTGTACAGCTACTATAACAAGTGTCTAAACCTGAAAAAATAAAATATTGTACAGCATTTCAGAGCTTTTATACTGTGATTGTAAAATATCTGGGAGGTTTGCCAGACTCAGTCAAAAGAAGAACACAGCATTTTCTCATCACTAATAACAATGACCTGAAGTCACGTTGAAGATTGTAAGGTCAATTTCCCTCTTAAATCGAAAAAAGAAAATAAGAGAACAGATGTGGGTAGTTGCTTCTGTATTTATAAATTGCATGACAGCTGGGTTAGGCTATATAATCTCCAGTTTCTATGCATTTAAGGTGTTTTTATTGAATCATTCATACTAATCAGATAAAAGTGTTAAGGTGCATTTTTAAGGTATTATACAACATAGATGAAGTAGCCAGTTTCATAGTGTACTTTTAAAATGGAATATTTTTCTTCATTAAATACATTCAGATAAGTTTACAGAGTGGAATGCACATTTCAAGGAGAATTTTCTGGTTTTGAATCATCAGTTCTGAATTGACACAGCATATAGGCATGTGATGATAAAATGAGTACATTTTAAATAAAACTGTAAATTACACAAAGTGTTCATTAAAACTACATACTGCTAGATATATGTTTATTTGGTGGGGTTTGGGTTTTGGCATTTTTATTTTTAGTTTACAGTTGCAGCAACAGTTGCTGTGTAACCAACATCCTGATAACATTTATTCCATCATTTTAGCAGCGTATAATTCTAGAAATAGGAATTTTTACGCATACAGAAATTCTCACTCTGCCTGATTTCATATATTAAATTTACCATTTTATCAGATACTTCATTTCTTGTTACTGACTCATTATGTCTATGTACTGAAACATGATTTGCACAGGCTACACACCAATATTTTTGGCTACTATTTCTTTACATTATAATGCCAACCATCTGCTTGTGGATGACAGCACCTAGGCAACTCTTTCCTATAAATCCCAGCATTTTATTTGTAATCTTTTATTGGGTGAAGCCTGTAAATCACATTCCACCTCTTTATACTGTGCAGTTTATTTCATCTAACCTACACATTTTAACATTAGACATAGTAATCTACTGAACACAGATCTATGAGAAGAAAAAGGAACCTCATGAGAGTAGTTTATCTGAAACATCTTAAATGTATATCACAGAATGAGATAAATCTTTGACAAAGCCTTCTGTCTCCTTGACATAAGGAGAGACTAGGTGAATAGTTGGACTTAAAGGATTAACTTCTAACACTTACATTGGAGTACCAAGACCTTAGATGAGAGGTCTCAATTAACTAAGACTGAGAGCTAGACCATTTTCTAATCTTCAGCAAGCCCAGCCCAGCATTTGATCCATAGCTGTTTCTCTAACCTGCATCAAGTACACATCAATTATTTCAGAAAAATATTTTGTAGAATATGGTAAAATACTATTGATATTTACCAAACAACAATGGACAGAGAGTTTGGTGACTGTTCAGAAGGGATAAAGAGAAAAATAAGGGAAGTAGAATGAACCAGTCTTAGCATACAGTATTCTCCCTGCTGAGTTTTAGAAAAATTGGTGAGATACGTTAAAGCAGCCTCCAGGCAGCGTAAATTTGTGCAATCATCCTTGACACAACAGATTGTCCTAAATCACTCTGACCTTGGCAAATTTAAAAGGGTCACATTTACGTGTGGGTGACCTGCTTCTGAATGACAACTGAATGCTTAGAATTTAGACAAGAAAATATAAACATATTTGTTTTCACAGTACTTACACGATATAGGACTCATCTTTTATCAGTTCTATTTCAATAATAAGTCTTTCTTTATTATGCAGAGTGCGAGGAAAAGACTTCCACGCCACAGACAGATCAAAGTTCCCAGGTGCAGAACCATGAGCACAGAGCCCTTGAGCCCACCAAGGGTAATAACTTTGCTCCCTTACTCCATCTCAGCAGCTGTAGCCTCTGCGAGACATGGAGGGCAACGAGAGATCCTTGGCTTGCTTGGTAAAGCCAGCGGTGGCATTTCCTCCTACTGCAGCCCTGTCAGCCTCCCAACTGTGCTGCATCAGCTCAGCATTCCTATTAGGGCCTCTGGGCACTACAGTAAATAGTGAGCATTAAGAGATATAACATGCTGCAAAGTCTAACAGTGTTCATGCGTCACTAATTACCATAATGAGAAACTTGCAGCACATCAGCCAAGAAAAATTTGCATTGATTGCTTTTTCCCGTTCTCCAGCTAGAATAGGGAGAATTCCCATGACTCTGCACTTGACCTTGAGGGCTTCTTCTGTGTGTAGATATTCCTTACAGGTGCACATAAGATGGATGAATAAACAGGGCTTTAAACCAAGAAATGTGTAGTCTCCTAATAGGCCTTCCTGCTGCATGCATATATAAATTCTAGTTGTGACTACGAGAGAAATAAATGTCAGAATTTCATCTGATCTCAGTCTGCGCAGGCACACTGAAGAGCAACTGCCATTGCTCTGCTCCTATTTCACTCTGCCCCTAATTCAACGTAAGGCCCTGCTGCATGTGAGCTATTGATTTCAGACACTTCTGCTGTTGATTACAGTGACACATGAAACCTGGATTCCTACTCCACTAATACAGGGTTAATATTAGAATTATTTGAAGATTAAATGTTCCGGAAGTACCACTAGTATTAATATAGATTATACAGAATAACTTCTAAGCAACAGGGTGTTTTGTTAAAACTTGTCTCCTCTGCTGAACCTATGTTTGTAAAGACATAGAAACAAAGGTTTCTGGAGCACAAGATATCATACTGAAAGGCCTCCAAGGTCATTGATTCCTACCTTCTTCTCTAACATGCATTTCCTGCATTCTATAATCCCATTCAAAAATGTATTAAGCTCTACTTTAAAGCTACTTAAGTTGTTTTCCTCTGTTACTCTTATTGGAAGGCAGTTCCAGACAGGTGGAAGGTGGCTAGACAGTGGTATTGATCTCTAAATTCCCTGGAAATTCTATTTACAAAATGTTAAGCATTTCGTTAAGGATTTCCAAGTGAGTGTTTCTGATTGCTCAATACATAACAATTGTTCTGCTGATAACAATCCTCTATGTGTTTCATTTATAATAAACCATTTTATTTCCCTTGTAATAATAGCATATTGCCATTTCATGCAGCCGTTACATGTACTTTATGAGTGTTCCACTGTTATTTTAACATAATTGACTCAGTCCTTATTGTTGCCAAGCACCTTATCTCTGATTTCAGTGAAAGTGCCTTAAGCAGTACAGTAAGGTAAGCACTGTATCCAAGGACCTTGTTTCAGGTATGCACACTTCTTTTTCTATTCATGTATTTGAAGTGCTCTGTCTCTGTGTATAGATCTGATTAACACAAAGTACTCAGTATAGCATCTCTAAGAACATCATGTGTTTGCTTTTACTTTATCTATCTTTAACAATTATAACACACATTTTTAAGTTTTACCCTTAACTACGAAGGCTACATTTAGGTTTCAGTTATCTGAGTTTAAATGTGGATTAAAAAGTGAAAAATAAATTACTCTGGAATTCATTTTTGTTTAAACAAAAGTATAATTTAGCCCCACTTTTTTTAAAGTGCCTGAATTCAAGAGGGAAACTACATATGGTGTATGGTAGCAGTGAGTTCACTTCCTGTAGTCACACTTGCTGTCGTGACTCATTTGACTGTGCTCATGGACTCCAAATTGTGATTACAATGACATGTGATCAGCAGAGATCTCCACTGCAGCATTCCTATGAAAGTAGGTTCCTACAGCTCTGTTGCATTTTAGCTTTAAGGATTAAAACTGATCCTGCATCTGGTCCATCCTCATGTTTGAAGGAAGAAATACACTTAAGCACCTCAATTTTTTTTTAAGCGAAAACAAAAGAATGTTATTGGGGAACAGTAAACCTACATATCAAACTTCTGCGTGGGTACATTCTGTATCACACTGGTGTATAGAATACCTGATGATTTTGACTGTTCCCTTTCAATATCTGTCTCTGACACTGCTACCATTATGCATTATTAAGTGAAAACCTGACCCCTTTGAAATTAATGGAAAAAAGTCTTCCTACTTTTAATGTGAGTTATTATCTTTCAGTAAAGTTACTGCATGGATCAAATCCGTGCTACCAACAAGCGCTGTCCCATGACTTGAAAAGGACTTTTCAAACATGTAGATGTTTTTGTTATTATATCCTGCTGAAGGATGTGAACATTTTACTTTAAAACCAGCCTTAAAAAAATAACAGCTCGTAATATATCCCATTGGACTGCTGTGAGATAATTCGTACAGTACAAATCAATATTTGTACTATGAAGTACCTTTGGATGTTTGGATGAAAGATGATGTGTTTACATGAAAATTATTAAAATTCATCTCTGCATGGAAATTTTAAGAAAAAAAAAAGGTGAGCAATTCTGTTTAATTAGTCAACTAATAAAAAAATTTAAAATGCTTAACAATCTACAATTTAGATTTTTCAATGGAAACCAATATTATGCTTCGATTATAGTCAGGATAATATTATTATTAGAATGACTGATTCAAATTAATCATGACTGAAAATCTGATTACCAAAAGGGATCATGCTGCTATCATAGACTTCACATACCTTTGCTTTTATCTTATTATTACAGCACCAAATTTCTCCCTCTGTGCAGAGGGTATACAGGATTTTCAGTTTCCAGTGTCTTTGATATTATAATGCACATCTTGAATGATGGGCCTCAAATTAATTTTATTGCTACAAAGAAGAAACTACAGACAAGGACAACAGTTTTTAATAATATTATTTACAAGGTGCTAATGTGCAATTTGTTACTTGTCAAAACAGTGGGAATTATGTTCTCATTCCATGTTAAATGTAATTAGCTAATACTTTCCAAAGGATATGCAGGCAGAAGAGGTATCTCATATTTTTAGCTTTGAAGCAGATTTCATTATTTGCCTTCATTTGTTCTTTCTCTCAGAATGCAAAAGTTGAAGTTATGTCTCCAGGATGCTCAGAAGAAACCCATTATAAAGAAGTTGGGTTTCCTCCGCTTCAGGAGTATTCATGTTCTGTGTATGTACATATCCATAAAGATCTTCTAAAGTAAATAATTGTGAATTAGATTTTGTATAAGGAATTATTACGTATATTTTCTTCTGGGATTTTTTTTTTTTTTTTTAAAAAAAGCACTTTCTAGCATTCATATATTTTAAACCACTTTTTTTCCTAAAGAAATTATGCAGAATGCAATATAAATATATTTCTTTTCACTAACTAAATTTATTTATGACTTCTTTAGTTGGGGTGTTGAAATACATTAATTTTATGATCTTTCTTAATTGAAAGGAACTCTATAAGTCTATAGTAAAAATAAGCCCTACCCCAAACAGTTTACAATAAAATATCAAGATATGAAATGTAGATGAAAGAAAAAGTAGAAAAAGAAGGAGAACAGCCTGATAACATGCAACATTTTCTTTTATCGAAAAGTCGTGGGTACGATTTGTAGTAAATCAGACTACATCTACTCTTCTAACTGCATCCACCCTAGGGAGAGATGCTTGGCAGCCAGACTCAGAAGTAGTCTCCTCTTGGGTAGATTAGCCATATTGGCATGAGCAGTTCTTGGCTTTAGATCCTTTCTGGGCCTTGTATAGTTTATACAATGTTCCATTTATATATACATATATATATATATATATAAATACATATAAATGTTTTTTTGTCGATCTCTGTGTGTGTGTGTGTCTGTGTCTATGTATGTGTGTGTATATGTATTATTGATGGGAGAGCTGAGGAAAAGGCTTTAAATTAATGTGTCTGAAATAATGAGACACTTGTGTTGCAGCCCACCTGAAAGGCTTTTTATAACATCAATATGTGGCCGTATGCCACATATCTTGAGGACCAAGGACATAGGGGAGTGTAGGAAGGTCCCCATCCTGGTAGAAGGATTGCTCAGGGCAGGGGGAGAAAACCCCCTCTCATCTGTAATGCCTATTGAAAGCGTTCGTTGGAGTCTGCAATACACTGATTCATGCTTGGATTTAATTTAAGGAGGGAAGTGCTTGGGTCAGAAGAGAATTTAGGAACAAACTAACATTTATAAACCGTGGACGGATAGTACACTAAGACCAAAACTGAGCTCGAGAGAGAAATTATTTGATACCCAAATAACACCAATGAGCTCCAAGGAACCCACTGAAATCAGGCATTTCTATAAGGTTCTACCAATACTAGGATAATTTATAAACCATATATTTTTAGGAAGTCAAGTGCCTGTAGAATTCACCTCATCCAGATTCTAATATCTAATAATCTTCAAACCTATCTATCTTTTGCATTTTTATAATTTTAAAACCTGATTTGACAATCTAGGTTGACTATAGAGTCTCTCTGGAGAATCTTTCACTCTCTCCAGAGAGAGAAATTGTCTCTGGAGAAGCCTGCTTTGTGTATTAACTATAGAGTAACCTAAGGCAGCTACAGTCTTAATAATTAAGTCCTTCATTTTAGAAATCTATAGATGGTTGGGTACCTAAGCGAGGTGATTATGGCCTACAACTCTCATATTTTGCTTCTCTTTACATCTCAGAGGTTGTAACATGCAAATTGCCATTCAGAGCAATGACAGTTGTTTCAGGGAAGAAAAAAAAAAAAACAAAAAAAAAACACCAAAAAACCACCAAAACGCAGCACATCAAAAAAACAAACCAAAACAAAAACCAAACAAAAATCCCAAACAAAAAAAGACAACAACCCACACCCTTTCCCACACCCTCCCCACCCACCCCCCAAAAAAAAACCCCAAAACAAAACAAACCCCAAAACCCACAAAACGCAAAACAACCCAAAACCAGACTCAGGAGGGGAGGCAGCAGCCACAGAAGGAAATGGAGGAGAGGGATCATGTAATTTTTATCCAGGCAATACAGATCCTACCTGTTAGGCATATACCTATCAGATTACAGAGCATGTTTGGATTCAAAACAATAAAGGGAACCCACCACCACAGCTGCTGAGATATGGCCAATATGTAGCCAAGATGACAAGAATCATGGGGGAAGGAAATAAGGCAAGGGAACATCTGATACTGCAGTTTAAAGGCCGGAGCATAGACCTGCAATACAGTAACTATAAAACCTGATCTTGGCGTTTTTATTAATTTTATATTAGATCTCAATGGATTGAATGCTGAAGCAGTCCAGGGAAAAGAAGCTAAAAGACAGGCTTGTCCTCACAGTGCGTAGGATGATAGAAATAAGAATGCATGCCCAACTTTCTTCTCCCTTACTTTTCTTCTGGTTCCATGTTGCTTCTATTCTTGTGTATAAAATACATAAGAGATACACAAGAGACTTAATGGCAAGGGACCTCCACATTCATCACCTAGCTCCACCTGTTCCTAGATGCAGAGTTAGGCATCCTCTAGGCTAACATGACAGAGGAATTGCTCCTTGGAAAAGTGACTTAACCATTAGGATACAGTACAAAAGTATCTACATCTGTGACTGCTGTGATATGTGCCAGACTAAATGTTAGTCATAAATCTTGGTCGAAAGGATATTCTAGCTATTCAGCACAAACAAGATGGTGAATCTCCTTGGCATGTGTAGTAACAGGATATTAATTTAAAGGAAAAAATTATCTTAAATGGAGAAAACTTCAGTCCCTGCCATCCTGCCATTTTCTGAGACTGAAACATCTCAGTTCTGCCCAGTTTGTCTTCTAGATTCCCTAATAACTTTAGAGATCTTACTTTAAGTTTCCTTGTGACTCACTTTTCTGTTTTCTCTCTTTTGACAATAATTAAGTTTTCCTGGAAAAGTAAAGGAATTCACATTTGTAACCTGCTCAGACACCCATGTAGTGCAGACCAAACAAGAACCTTGATAAAAAGTTTAAAAAGTAAATGCAATATTTCCTATACTTCTCTCCCTCCATTTATGAAAGCAGAGAATATAATAAGAACTAGTAGACAGAGCTTTGTGGAAAACCTCTTACTGTCTAAAATAATGAGGAAGTTGTTCAATCATACTAGAAATATTACTCAAATAATAATTCTGTCAAGGTCATATTCTGGCAAGTGACATTTTCTATTTGCTACTACTATGTGTTCAACTTGCTGTGGAACTACCCCAGGGCTTGTACAGGATTTTTTTGCATGTAACTTTTCAGAACCATTTTGTCTGACATTTTTATCTACTTTTGTTGCTCCACCTGTGTTTCTTCTAATTCTCCATTTCAATTTATGTTGTCCCAGTCTCATTCCAAGAAAGTTCATTGTGCTTAAAGATACATATGTTAACACTAGTTTACAGTATGCTGGAGAGACTCAAGGCCACACACTTCTTTTGTACATGATACACTGTGCAAATGAAGACAGGCAGGAAAGTATATAATTTATAAATAAGATTCCAAGTGTGTATCCCAAATGTGTGTTAAAGGATACAAAGAATGTCTATCAAATAAAAAAAAACCCAAACAACTTCTGTTTTCCAGTAGTCTATATATATTGACTCACAGTGATAGTCTGGAGTGAAAATTATCTGCATTTCCAAGGTCAGCTGAAAAGCTTTTATATATTTAAGATTACTTAATATTTTACTGCTGTGTCCTAATATGGGAGAAGCCTTGTAATAAAAAAGTTACTTCATATTAATTGGTGAAAGCTAGAAAAAACACAGTTATATATCCCTGTCATACTTTTTCAGGAAAATAACACTTTCATGACATAACAGCATACAGCTTTCACTATACATTTCACAGACTTCTCCATTACAACTCAGAAGCCAAATCTCCCACATGTGATGATATTGCTCTCACGAAAACACTGTATGACGCTAAAATACAATCATTGAAGCATTAGCTGTGTTCTACCATTAAATTGCTATTTATTTTATCATGTCAAAGATCATGTTGAAAAAAGAAGAAAGCATTGGCAATCCTACACAGGGACAGAACTCTAACCTTAACGAGATATAATCCTTTTACAGCTGTTATTGTTTTAATCTTCTGTAAAGAAATGCCAGTTAACCTGACTACTGTCCAGGTCCCCTCTCTTTGACAATGGCCAAGGATGATAATATCCTGCAGTCCTAATGCACTGATACTCTGCTGAGGCATGATGGGCTGCTGAATGTGGGGCACTGCAAAGCTGAGGAGGGAGCAAAGGTCATGGATTAGAATGAATTAAGCAAACATGGATTAAGAAAGATCAATGAGAAGGGACACAGACTCATCAGACTCTGTTTAGATAATCTGCTTGCTCCAACTAACATTTTCTTCCAATGTTATAGCTGAAGAAAATGTACTTGAAGTTCACTCTTGTCCGCTCCTGAAAAAGTATCAGTAAATCACGCAGACAAGGTAGTACCCTGAAATGTAAAAACTCTGCCAAGGACTGATAGTGACCCTGATCCCTAGATACCAAGTACTGTGACTGAAAAGACAGGTCTGCAATCCCAGATGATGAAACCATCAGGTCAGTTGCTCTGGCTCAGCCAGTGCATTACTGAGGAAGGGCAGAGAGAAGTAACAAATGATGCTGTAGTAAACTGTGGAAAAGGGCAACAGGAAAAATCAGAAGGGCATTCTCCAACGTTGTGCATTACTAGTGATGACAGAAACATTGGCAGAAGAGACCTGTCATGTCAGAGGAAATAGCTTGTAGAAAAATAAAATCCTACAAACTGATCAGATAAAACTCTCAGGGTCACAAAAGCTGTGAGAGAAAGCTGAAATGAGTGAAGTTCTCATAAGTGACATGGTGAGTAGGGACATAAAAAGTGTGAGCAGTATTACGACATTTACTAAGAGAAGCCTCATAAAGAACTGGATCTGTCAGTTGGTAGAGAAAACAATGTCCTGACACACGTGCATAAGGTCAAAGTTGCTGAAAAAATAACAAGGAAGTCTTAACAAATCTCCCACACTGAGATTTATTTTTTATTGTTGTATACTCTGCTAGCTTGGAAAGTTAAAAAACTAAATAAAAATCTACCAAAGAGTTGAAAAGAAGATATAGTAGACATCATACTATAGGAACCACCTCAGAAGTGATGGCATGTGTGCTGAATACATCTCACCCTGCAAAACCTCATAAAATCTCATATCCTAATCTCAACCCATTTTTGCTTCAAGTGGTACCTAGAGAATGATTGTTCCGTAGAATTTAGAAATAGAAGAAACTTGTAGAGTTGCTTTTTTCTCTGTCACTGCAGGATTGTTCTTGATTTTAACTGTAGCCACACTAGCTATATCACAAAGGTGTTAAAAGTATTTTACAGATAAATCAATAAGATTTTTGCTTAAGTAACAGCATACAGACAGAAACGCTAACAATAAAATTAGGAGAATGTTGATTTCTCACAAAGTAACTGATGGAAAAATATTTACTTTCCTGTTAGGGAAGAAGATCTTAGAAACTGCAAATGGTAAAAAAATATATTTAACTTCCAGTCATCTGTTAACAATTCCATAGGACAGGGATGATTTCAGCACAAAAATGAACTGCAGGATATATGAAGAAGATACTAAAACCAGAAAACAATGTCAAAACAATCCTTTTAATAAAGGACTGAATTTGTCCCTTATAGCCTGTCAGAATAGAAAGTAACTGGATTATCTCTAAAAACTCACCCATTTTAAAAGGAACAAATAATGTAATGATTCATGTTTGCCTTACACTCAGCTTTCTTTTGTAGCTCTTCAGAAAAAAAGAAAAAAAAAAAAAAAAGGAAAAAAGAAAAACGAACCAAAAATTAATACCAAACTTAGTAAATGGGTTTTGTATATTTCTTGGTTTTCCATGTTTTGGTGTCCAGTGAAAGACAAAGGAAATTACAAACTCGGTGCTGGATCTGAATCCAGTCCATTGTAAATACTTCCACAAAATAGCAGATCGAATCAGAACAAGGATTCATCTGTCCCAGCATCCTTCCTTCAACAGACATGAGTATGGTGAACAGGCATGCCTGGAGTGATCCTTTCTCCTGGCATGCCCTTGCAGTAGTAAGAGTCTGAGGGACTTCCTGAGATGAAGGCTCCAGACTTCTGTGTTCAATAGAGAAGATGGGCCTGTCCTCAGTCCTTTTAAGAATCTAATTACAATTTTGGCATCTGCAACATCTTGTGGCAATGAGTTCCACAATTTAATTACAGGCGTGATATGACAAAGTATTTCCTTTGTTTATTTCAAAACTGCTGCATGAAATTTGTGTTGAGTGCTCTCTAGATTTTGCATTGTGAGAAATAATGAACAGTTAAACAGTTTACTATACATATGTGATAAAGAGCAAATTATCATCCTTCAAACAACTTGAGCTAGATGGTTTCTCATTAGGATCACTTAGAACAGAATACACTGAAAAAAACCCCCATAAATATATGAAGACTGTATTTGTATGAAAATCACAGTATCCTGAAAGGGGAGGGAGAGAGAAATTATAGCTGTTATTTGTTCACAGTTTGGGGGTTTTATTTTTGGTTTATATTGACTAAGGAAGCTTTGCTTTTAATCATTTGCACAAGTAGATTTTAAATTATCTAGCCCTGGGAATGTTCTAAGAGAAATGCATTTTTAAAGGGTATTCTGTTAATGTAAGTGTAGAATGATTCCCGAAAGTACAAAGTTCATAATGTATATGATTACAAATTCCTTTTGCAATCTGTGTACTGCCTTATTCACTCCCTGATATTTAAGGGCACTTATTGAGGGAATGTAAGTGTTATTACAGTGAGTGACATACCATATGGCAAGCAGGATCAACTGCAGTTTTGTACGCCGTTGTCATTTTTCCCCTTGTGCTACAGTTTTACATGATGTAATGTTTTTCTCCGATTGTTAACATTCTACCATTTAAGCCTGCCATATTATAAAATGTCATTTTAGGGGGTTGCAGCTGAACCTGCTCACCATAAGTCTGCATTTATTTCACAGATGTCTATCACACTGTCATCCCACAGGTACACTCAAACTTTAAAATTTCCCTGTGCCTCAGCTTCTAATGTAAAAGTGTATTATGCAAGATGAGGAAATGGCAGCCAAAAAAGTAAATGCTGCTAAATGTCACTTTACAATACAACATGGGCATGCAAATGCAAGTATCCTTATTGGGTGATAATATTTGCCCTCTCAGTAAAATTTGATGTGCAAATGATAGTGTAAGGGCCAGCTCCTGAAAAGTAAAGGCCCTCTCCAGGGTAAAAGTAAGAAATAAATGGGGGGGTGGGGGTGGGTGGGGGGTGTGTCCACTAATATGGGAAAAATTATATTATTTTCTGTATTAAGTGGAGTTACAGCTGATTTAAATCATAGAATAGAATCATAAAATCATTTAGTTTGGAAAAGGCCTTTAAGGCTATCAAGTACAACTGTTAACCTAGCACTGATAAGTCCACCAACCATGTCCCTAAGTTCCACATCTACTTATCTTTTAAATACCTCCAGGAATGGCGACTCAACCACTTCTCTAAGCAGCCTGTTCCAATGTTTGACAATCCTTTTTGTGAAAAAATTTTTCCTAATATCCAATCTAAAACTCCCCTGGTGCAACTTGAGGCCATTTCCTTTTGTCCTATCTCCTGTTACTTGGGAGAAGAGACCAACACCCATATTGCTACAACCTCCTTTCAAGTAGCTATAGAGGGCGATGAGGTCTCTCCTCAGCCTTCTTTTCTCCAGGCTAAAGAACTGCAGTTCCCTCAACTGCTCCTCATAAGACTTGTGTTCTAGACCCTTCAGAAGCTTCACTGCCCTTCTTTGGACATGTTGCAGCATGTCCAATGTCTTTCTTGAATGAGGGGCCCAAAACTGAACACACTATTCAAGGTGCAGCCTCACCAGTGCCGAGTACAGGGGAACAATTAATTCCCTAGTCCTGCTGGCCACGCTATTTCTGATACAAGTCAGGATGCTGTTTGCCTTCTTGGACACCTGGGCACACTGACAACTCATATTCATCTGGCTGTTGACCAACACCCCCAGGTCTTTTTCTGCCAGGCAGCTTTCCAGCTACCCTTCCCCAAGCCTCTAGTGTTGCATGGGGTTGTTGTGACCCAAGTGCAGGTCAACATAGTACCATTGCTACATTCTCAAAGAGTAATGAAATAAGCAATGTGGGGGAAAAAAAAAAAAAAAAAAAAAGGTAACAGTTAACTGTAATCACACACTTAAGAAAAAAGCGGGTTTCTGTTTCTATGACTGTTCCTGCAAAGTTCATACAACTATGAAGGACACTCTTTTCATTTCATTTCACTTCACCTCACCTTTCCTCTCTCCTCTTTCCTCATTCCTCTTTCCACCTCAACATATCATGTCTTTTTTCTATCTGTAGATCATCAGCAAACTTGTGATCTAAGATTCCATTTCAAGGTCAAACTCTACTGCATATCTCCATGAATGATCCATTTAATTCAGCTAGGCTGTTAACATACATAGATAGACTGGGAGGAAGACAATGAAAAATAACTACGGCACTTCCACCAGGAAGTGCCACTGGTCCAAAAAAAAGATTTTCAAATCTCAGTTTGAGTTTTAGATCTCCATTAGAAAACTAATTTTCTATATGCACTAATCAGGATATCTATAAAAGACAACAATTAACAAATCCTTCAAGAACAAATTATAAAAAAACACTTTTCTGAAATAGAACAGTATTGTTAATAAAAGTATTTTCAGTGTGCAACAATAAATATCGATTCCCAATCAGTGTTTTTTCTATGCTCAGATAAGACTTTTAGGTTTGTCATTTTAAAAATTAAAAACTGAGTAGATGTGAAAATAGCAAAAGATAAATTAAAATGTAAAGGAAAGGAAAAAAAAATACAGCTAAACTTTTACTTAAATAGATCACCATCATTTGTTAATAATATTGGAGTGTGTGTCAATATAGTTAATAATTTTGGAGTGTGTGTCAATATAGTTCAATACATATAATCCTATATTCTGAGATCATATTGGTTTTGGTGCCAGCGCAGAGTTGCAATAAAATTAGTGCCTTGTTGATTGTTAAATTAATTGAGACTAGAAATGGCCCAATACTATTAGTAAAGTCTTCTCTGATCAGTCATTCTGAAATTGTAAGAAGAAGACATGGATTTATTGCAGCCAAAATAAGAGAAAACATTGATAGTTTTGTAACTGTAGTTGAAGTTAGTGTATATTGAAGCCTTTACTACATTCTTTACCTTGCTTGTTTTATCACGACGGGAAGACAGGGTAGCCTAGTTACAAAAAGCACTGCAACAAGGAAAGTTAAAAACCCTTCTCCCTCATTAATATGTGTTTTTCATGTCTTAATATACTTTAGACACTCATTTACCAGATATTTTCTTATTGTAGTTGGTGAATAACTAGCAAACACCACTGAAATTTGTGCTTAAAACACATATAATAATTCTTCTTTGCAAACAATAAAAATAATTATTAGAAGCTTTCTTGACAATAGAGCAGTTTCTCTAATTAATTACCCACAGTAAATTTCACTGATGTCAAACAAACACCTAAGGCCTAATTATTTTTTTCCACTTGGAAATCTGAAAATCTGTTGAAGTTTTTAGAGAAAACAGTCTTCAGTTAGAATTTTGTTAATTTTGTACAGTTATTGTCACTTCCTTCTTTTACATGATTTTATATTAATTTCCTGTCAAATGATTTGCATTTAAATAACAGCAGCAGTCAAGATTTATAGCTTACGATATTGTCACAATTGTAATAGAAAGTTATGGAAAAATCTATTGCAATTGAACGTGGTTGAGTAAAAATTGTGCTTTCCTCTTAAAGATTTTATTCCACTGGTGAACTTGTTATTTATAAAGGAAACAGAAACAATTTCTTTTCGCAAGCTTCACTCTCACATTTGTAGTGCCAGCTGCAGATACTGTCCCAGCTGAGGCAGAACAGGGTAATTCTTTTTGTTCACTCTGATTCTGCGATTCAGTGAAACTTAGAGAAGTTGGAAAACAAGGAAAAAGAGAGAAAAAAAAAAAAAAGTAAATGTGATTCTGAAGAAAACAAAGTCTTAAAAGAAAGTGAAGACAGCAGGCTATTGATAAGGAAAATATACTGTGATATGCCAGAAAACTTCACAAAAATTACATTTTTCATTTTGTTTCAATGCTTTCAAAGTGAGTTTGTTCTTCTTGTAGATGATCATTGATAAGCAGATCTCATTATGTTGCAATCTCTACTGAAAATAAGTGATATTCAGAATATATTGCTTTTAGTACATTTCTATTAATGAGCAATTTATTAAATCTGTATTTGCTCTTCATCCAGATTTTAAGAAGTTATTTACTTTTATATTAAATTAGCATTTTCTTAGAATTCACTGAATTGCCAAAAATATTTTGATAAAAAACTTTTATTTTTGTAGTTTGTGTTTCGTGACATGAAATAATGCAAACTATGAAAAGTTTAAGCTAATATATTTTACCAACTAATATGACTGAGCTATAAAAATAACCATTTTAGTGAAAAGACCAAATAGTTCTGCTATGTAGCCTTATAAAGTACAGAGTATAAGAAATATACATTTTGCACAGAATAAAAGTATTGCAATAGCTGAAAATAACTAGCCATTAAAAATTCAGTAACATATTTATACCACAGCATTTAAGTAAGTGGTCAGAACACATCTCACCTAAGTTTAGAGGTCTACAAGAGATCTGCATATTTATTAGTCACTTTCAATTTTTTTATATTCAATGGAGATTAATAGGCAGAAGAAGATAGAATTTATGTGACCAGTTTCAGACATCTACTTTAGGATTATATGAATCACAAACTGAGTGCCTGTTTCTCTCAATTAATAATAAAAGAAGCTTAGTTGTAGATGTCTGCTTAATATAGATGTAAAGGTAAATTAAAAAAAATCCCTCATTAGTATTTTCTTTACCTTATACGGTTCAGATGACTAGTTTTCCACTACAAAAAATTCAGATGGTGGATTATTTAAAGGGATTATAACTCAAAGTAACTATTCCATCTTTATGTGGCAATAAAATATGTGGCAATAGAAATCAAATTGTCCTATATGAACTTTGGCTACAGAGAAAATCTTTGTCACACAATAGTTAATTACTAAGAAATATAAAATCACAGCAGTTGATGTCTCAATATACAGTCATTATCAACATCAGTTTGAACCTATGCTTTATGAGAAAATTCACACAAGAACATCTAGATTATATTATGACTTGATGGTAATGCCAAGTGCTTTTGGAAAGTTACTTGTCTCTACATTTGCAATAAAAGCTTGATTGTGTTAGGTAATATACAGAATTTGACACACAGCATGTCATATCCAGATATAGCCATTTAACAACAATTATTCATTAAAAATTATGCTCCTCGATGTATCACAAATTTTAGCAAGTTTAGAATGGGAAGTTTAAAAAGGATTATCTTCCAACCACAATTATAGCACCATAATAAATAGTAACAGTTAAATGCAGACATAAATGCTGACATTACTAAAAAATGTAGCGTCTTTTTTGATAAGCATTGGGAAGAGTGAAGTAAATCAGGTGAAAGAGTAAAAGCAGAAAATAAATCAATAAATATGATACAATACATATATGGAAAAGGTATAGACTAATTCAAACAAGGTCATGGTGGAGAAGATTTCATTATATAAAAAATATTTCTAATTGAGAAAACTAACTAGATTAAGTAGTTCAACTCTTAACAGTACTGTATGACAAATAGTCATATAGAATCATTTGTGGAGTCATAGAGTTTCCCTTAGAAAATCATCTGAGGATAAATTCCTATGCAGTGAAAAGATTTGCATGGCCAAAGGAAAGGAAAAGCTTTTGCTCATATTTTTCAGCTACAGATGATACAGAACTTTGGGGCCTTATAAAGGAAAAAATACTAAAAGGTCCAAGAAAAAAGTCAAACATTTAACACTGATGTGACAAAACTTAAAAAAGAAGATATCAAATCCCACACATTTTTTTTTGTAGACTCGTATTAGTTCAGCCCTAGTCAGAATTAAAAACTAAATTGAGAATTCCTTATAAAAACAGGACAAATGTTTTTAACATCTAGAACTGTTTCATAGCAGTTCTAATACTAAATGGGAAAGACATTTAAGCAAGCTGAAATATTAATAATTTAATGGTAATTTTTTATATTTTGTATCACAAAATAATTGAAACACTATTCTTTAAAGAGGACTTTATATCATATGCATAGCTTCTGTTTAGCTATAGTATTTGTCAGTACACAATGTTTATGTGTAGAACTCCAAACATAGCTCATAAATTCTCATGTTCAACTATCATGATTGATCTTGCCATTACTTTAAGTTGTAAAAAACCTAATAATTTAAACTCAAGTGTTTTCTCCTAGTTATCCCAGTAAATTTGGTCTGACTCTGAAAAGATCAAGCTATTACAATTTTATGTTTCTAAAAAGAGCTGCTTATTTGCTGTGAAAAGATTAAGGAACATGTTACTTTATCTGTAGCAGTATATAGATTCTACAGCAAAGAAATCTAACAAATCTGGGGAAACTGACTGCTCAAACAGTTTAGTGAACCATTAAAAAGGTTCATGGAACCTCCTGGCTTTCAGATTCTCTTTTGGTTATATACTGTCTCAACATGTTCTAGAAAAATAGAGTTCCTTGTCCCAGGGCCTAAGTTGGGAAAATGCATAAACAAATCTTTTCTGTGTCACTTTTCATCCAGGAATCTTGCATAACTTGGGAGTACTTAAAAAAAGAGGTGCCACAAATACTGAATATTAGATTAAATATTTTACTAGTTCAGAAACTACGACACAGAAAAATAGAACAAAATTCTCTAAGATTCTTTAATACACTTTCTGAAAAGATGTATTCTTAATTTTTCCATATAGAGTACAAAATATTTTGGATCAGAGTATGGTTCTGTATCCAAGTGTCTAGGATGTTTGGCTGTGCGCTGAGAAGTCCCAGACAGTTTCAGACAGTGTCTGTATCTCATATTCAGCACTAATTGGAGAATAACTGGAGAACACCAGTATATGTGTCAGTTTACCCAGGCTGGTACTAGAGTATTCTGTCATTTTTCCCTCCTCTTGACTAAGACCCTAAAAGGATTTTGTGTGAAACAATTCTTCCTTCTGGATCAAAACCATCATCATAAGCAGGTTCAGCCCTCACCTCAGTGTCAATACGTTCAGTGCTGGACAGCCAGAGTATACACACCTCCACCCACCCAGAGATCCTGAGAAGCAGCTTTACGGAGATTTATAGAATTGTAAATATAGATTAAGGCACCTACATATCACTGAATGCATTGAAATCTCCTTCCCCTTTTTGCTATTGAGCTGCTTCTTCCTGCTCTTCCCAAGCAGACCATTGTTTCTGCCTGGTAATCTGTGAAAGAAAAGATCTGGGCCAGAATTCAATGGGAAAGACTAATAGAAAAATGCACAGCAAAATCAAGGGACTGTCAGCCTGCTTTAATTAGTTATCTTCTTATTTTAATTTAGTCTGATGTGCAAAAAAGTAACTGTAAAAGCATTACTCCTTTATATATCTAAATACTAACATAAAAATATCATTAAAAAATCTTTTAGTGACTTTCTATTATGTCTCATAATTGAAGTAATGGTTACTCTACAATGCATCTACTGTGCTAGCACACATTAAGCAAACATTAGCAAAACCAAAGAAATTTCAGTGAAATGGAACGGTATTATACACTGATTATTATTTTTTCTGCAGTGTATCTATCTTTCAGCCCAATAACAGCATTGAATATGTTTCAAATTCTCTCAGGCCCTGAAAGATGTCACAAGAATTTTCCAGCCTGGTGAAAATCTCACACCACTTTATCCCTCAGCACCACACCTCAGCAGCCTTGCCCTCAATTTTGGTGACCCATTGCTGCACAAGAAAAACTCCAAACAATTTTTCAAAAAAATCCCACTGCTGACCTTAACTACCTCTCTTCAGTACACTGGTTTCTGCTCACGCATTTCACCTAGCACAGTCAACTTTTCTCTGACGAAGCTTCTTTCCCAACATACAATCTTCTCCAGTTTACTCTCATAGGAACTTGTCTCCGTACTGTAATCTCCCTGTATAATGGTAATATATCAGTGTTGACAAAATGTTCTGGATGCACGGGCTACTTCCCTCTGTGGCAATAGCTCCATCTCACCCCTGGTGGTACTCTTTCTGTCTTCTGCGTAGGTTATCCTGTAATGATCCTTTGCTCCCTTCCTCCTTCCCATTTTTCCTCCACCTGATAAAAACATGTCCATTAGTGGTGCGGAAATCACCTTTAGATAAAGAACCTTACCAGTGTGAACTGCATTAGTTAAATAGTATAACCAGTTTGGGGAGGTGTAGTCTCTCCCTTCCACATGCTCCTTCTGGCTAACCGATACTGCTGTTACTACTCTTAGGCGTTTTGCTTACAGAAATATTTCAGAAGCTTAATATTCACAGCTTCTTGTTCTTTACTGGTCTCATCTCCCTTGAGAAAAAGTGTGCAGAGAACAGCATTTGGTAAAGAAGTAGTTTCCAATATCTTTCCAGTGTGTTTTACACTAAGGAGAGTCAGGTTGGTGAAATAATACCTGCTCTTTTCTCTCTGAAAACTGAGAACAAAGGGAAAGATTAAAAAAACAAAAAAAAAAAGTTTTTGAAATGGCATACAGAAAGACCATTGAAATTAGAAGGATGGAGATGTAATTCTCTGCCCTCTAACTTGAAGGAGTCAAGGGAGGTCTGAAACCAGAGTTAAGGCCCTGAAGTGCAGGCACATGGGTAATTGCATAACAATCTGGTTAGAGAACACTGAAGAAAAGACATTCAGAAAAAAAAAAAAAAAGAAAAAAAAAAAAAAGAAAAAAAAAAAAGAAGCTGATTTAGCTTTTACCTTCTATAACATTTAAAGAAAAGAACAAAACTCATGCAAATTTCTCCAGAAAATTTCATGGTACAAATGCTCAAATATTTTTTAGACAAAAACGTTAAGCTGCATTGTGGTGGGTTCACCTCGGCTCACAGCCAGGTGCCATCCAGTTGCTCTCCCACTTCCCCTCCTCAGCAGGATGGGGAAGAAAATGAAAAAGCTCATGGGTCAAGATGAAGACTATGAGATCATTCACCTGTTACCATCACAGATGAAATAGACTTGGGGAAGACTAATTTAATTTATTGCAGATTAGAAATAGGGTAGGATAGTTGGAAACAAAACCAACACTAAAACCCCTTACCTTCAGTCCCCTTTTTTTCCCAGGCTCAGCTTTGCTGCTTTGTTCCTGGCTTCTCTACCTCGTCCCCACACCGAGCAGTACATGAGGATGGGGAATGGGAGGTTGGGGACAGTCCATAACAGCTCTTCTCTGCCACTTTTGCCTCTTCACGCTTTTCCCCTGCTCCAGTGTGGGCTCTCCACTGGCTGCAATTTCCTCCAGGGCACATCCACCTGCTCTGGCATAGGGTCCTCCATGAGCTACAGGATGGGTATCTGCTACACTGTGGTCCTCCATGGGCTACAGGAAGACAACCTGCTTCACCATGGCCTTCTCCAGAGGCTGCAGGGGAATCTCTGCTCCAGTGCCTGGAGCACCTCCTCCTCCTTCTTCACTGACCTACCTGAGTGTCTGCAGGGCTGTTTCTCTCACATTTTTCTCACTCCTCTCTCACATAGATGCTATGTAATGTTTTCTACACTTTCTTAAACTTTTTTTCCCTGAAGAGCCACCACCTTGGCTGCTGGGCTCAGTTGCCGTGCCCTGCAGTGGGTCAGTTGGAGCCGGCTGGAACCATCTGTGACTGGCAGAGGCAACTCCAGCTTCTCCTCAGAGGCCACCCCTGTTGCCCCCTGCTACCAAGATCTTGCCATGGACACCAATACATTCATACAGAAAACAATTTTGTCTTAATTTGGTTCAGTTATAAAACAAAACAAATAAATCTTGAGACTAGCTTTCTCCTGCTGTATGATGTGATCATAAGATCAAATCAATTTCATTAAAATAGACACAAGTTCTATTGAGTTGGATGAACTCCCATTTCTCCATGAAATAATTTTCGTATTAAAAAATATCAACCAGCCGATTATTAATAATGTTCTAAGCCAACCTCAGCAGGCTAACTAAGCTTCTTTATAACAGAAAAGGTTTAGAAAACAATCTGCCATAGAACTTTGAAAATGCAAATCAACCCTAAAAATTTCATGTGAATTTTAATATTTAATTGAAATTGAGAAAAACACCATCCTAGTATTGGCTGGAATAGAGTTAATTTTCTTCCTAGTAGCTGGTACAGTGCTGTGTTTTGGATTTAGTCTGAGAATAATGGTGATAACTGTCATGCAGACTGGAAACCCAGAGAGTTGCAAAGGTTCTGTGATATATTCAGGTTAAATTAAGGTGTAATGACACCAAACAACTGGTTAAAATGTTTTACTTATGGTAGAAAACAATTTAAACCTGGAAAAGGATAATAAGAAATGTGGTCTCTTATAAATCTATGAGAAATAAGATAAATTAAAGAAAAGGAGTGAAAAAGAGTTGAAGAAATTTGGATCGCCACCCCTCAATCCAGTATTGTCTCAGGTCCAGTAATATTGGTTGGTGGGTGCACACACAGAAAGTTTTCTGTTGCCTTTTTAAATTCATCTTACCAGCTGATTAGCATATTAGATAAAGAAGAGGCAGATATTCCATTAACTCATTTCCATGAGAGATGGGCAAAAGGTGAAGCATAGGTTCTGTGCATGCATTGTGGGGGCTTGGGGTACATTAACCCTTTTCTCTAATTGAGTCAGTGGTCATAATCTCTCCCTACCACCTTTACCTTTTCCTCAGTTTTTATTTCTTGGGCAATTATCCAGTCATTAGCTCCATCTGGTGTTGGTTGTTTATCTTTCTTACTAGTCTTTTAGCTCTTCTTCGAGGCTGTAGTCATAACTTAAAGCGTAGGCCTTAACCCAAACATATGGTTTTATTCAGTCTATGTGTCCTCCCTTCAAGACTTATCTAAGGAATTTGGTTATATGACTACAAGGGAACAGAATCATGAACCCTTCGATACCCCCTGTGCTTCCCTAGGCAGATAATTAATTCCTTAGACTAGTCACAAAGGCCGCAATATATCCTTGAGGTTTTCTGTGTCGATGAATATTTGAGGCATTCAGTTCCTTACAATAGCATACTGATATTTTAGTTGTTGTTAAGTAGCATTTATCATGTTAGGGTTTTTTCAGTTTCCCATGTTCTGCCAACGAGGAGGTGCACAAGAAGCTGGGAGGGAGCACAGCCAGGACAGCTGACCTGAACTAGCTAAAGGGATATTCCATACCATAGAACGTCATGCTCAGCATATAAATGGGAGGAGCTGGCCAGAAGGGGCAGATCACTGCTCAAGCATCAGTCAGTGGGTGGTGAGCAATTGCATTGTGCATTGCTTGTCCTCTCTTGAGTTTAATTTCTTTTTTTTTTTTTCTAGTATGTTATTATTCAATATAATTATTATATTTTATTGTTGTTATTAGTTTCATTTAGTTTAGTTATTAAATCATTCTTACTTCAACCCACAAGTTTTACTTTCTTTTCCAATTCTCCTCCCCATTCATTGGGAGGAGGGAGGAGTGAACAAGAGGCTGCGTGGTGCTTAGCTGCTGGCCAGGGCTAAACCATGGCAGACACTTAGCAACTTTATTCTCTTCCAAAGCATATTCAGTGATTATATCCTACCTAACACATGAAATTACACATGAAAGTAAAAGACAACATTTTCTCTACTGTTCAGAGAGAGCTGAGTGCTAGGATATCCATTTTGGTGATACTGCTAGATGAAGGCAAAAATGAGAAATACCCTGGATTCGGGGTTCTGAAGGTAAAAATAACTGGGCAGTTTGTGCAACAGTATTTCCCACCGTGTCCCCTGTCTCAGTAAATGACATCCTTATCCACACACCTTGAAGAGGCAGATGGAGAACTGGGTCCTGTGCCTCCATGTAAGTGGATTCCGTTAAGGAAGAGGGTAAGTGGTTCTTTGCCTTTTAAAAAATAAAGATGAAATAACAATAGTGTATATTATAATTAATAATGATCACTTTCAGAATACCTTACAGCTTCAAAGCACTATAAAACCAAGTAATTAGTGTTTACTTATTGAAGTTAACATAATTTAATATGTAAAGATGCTGAAACAACAGAATTGTTTTAAAACACACAAACCAAATCCCAGAGCCCACCTGAGAATCTGCACAACTTTGTAGTCAGGTTCTACAGAAACCTTGATGTGCCATGTATGCACATTGTCCAACAGCACCAGAATAGGCTGGTGGAATAAATCATATGGAAAAAAATAAAGTCTCAAAGGACATCCAGGATTTTAGATGGTTCTCCAGAGGTTTAAAATCACATACCTTGATGTTCAAGCTACTCATTTTACTAATAGACAGGAAAGAATTGACCAGATAAAGGTTTTTGTAGGTGGTTTTTTTTTGGTTTTGTTTTTTTTTTTTCTTGTGACCGGTATAAGATTTTATTGCTAATTGATTCTTACAGCTCATTCACAGTATGATTCTGCATTTTTATATACTTAGAAGTTCCATTGACTTAAACAGGAGTAGTGAGTGTACAAGGAATGGAGAATAAGGCCTTTGAAGTTCAGTATCATTATTTAGATTTCAGGCATGCCTGGAGACAGCACTCTAGATTAATAAAATGCTTTGCTTCAATTAGCTCTGTGTCTCCTGCATCCCTCCCCAATTCCCTCTGCCCTTGTTTAACATACTCCCTTATCCCTCCACATTATCCAGACAGGTGCTCTCTGCTACCACAGGCTGCTGAAAGTTTCATGGAGGATATTCAGTGTGGGGAGGAGGGGGATGTATATTGGTTTCTTGGCTCTGATGCAGGAAAGGAGAATGTGTGAGTCTGTATATGAGTCTGATTTGTTCTCCCTGAGTATTGTTTCAGAGATTCTTTAAAAAGATCTCTTAAAATAAAGATCTTAAAAGCACATTTTCACAATCTAGCACAGAAAATGTAAATCTAAGGAGTATTATTTCTAGCTGATTAATACTGGGGGACAGGGAAGCTAATATATATATATATATATATATAAAATATATGTATTCTTTGGTATCTATGAAAGAAATCTTTATTGTAGGGGAACTCAGTTTTCTGCCATGATTTTTTCTGGTTTTCTACTGTAATAAGTCCCCTCATTTCAGATTTCCTTGAAAGAGGCTTAGGAGCTTAATGCAACGGCCACTGAAAACTGATGCATCCTGCAAAGTGGGGGCAGGAAATTATAAGTTTCACATTGAGTTCAATGGGAAAGTCATAAGGCCCTGCTCCTTCTCCCTTGGGGTATTTTCCTATTTTATTGTCAGTACTATAATGGGCAATCAGTTCCTGAAATGGTGCCCTGCTGTCTAGATGAAGCATTTATAGGTTTTTTAAGCAGTCCATTTGAACACTGCGGAATAAAAAAGTCAGCCTGTGTAAGTTCAGATTTTAGGGCCCTGATCCTGCACTGAACTATGTGTCGGCAAACCTCCTGCCCACTTGGAATTCAATGCAGGATCAGGGTCTCAATTTCTACATTTTCCGCTGCAGTTCAGACCTTTATTTATCACAGCTGGAAAAAACATTAGAAATAAAAATGCTTCTAAAAACCAAAGTGTCTGTCTCTTTTAAAAGTTAACTTTCCTAGATTTATGCACATATATTTACATAGTAATCCTCTGAATGGAGATACTGCTTCTAATGAATTAGGGGATTACTACAAAAAATATATAAATCATCACAGATGTTTTCCATGCAGAAACACTTCCTTTGGGAAAAAAAAAACAAAAAACAAAAAACCAAAACAAACAAACAAACAAAAACAAAAAACAAACCAACAACACAACAAAAACTCCCTAAATCTGTTCAAACCTCAAAGGAAAATAGTCTTTTTGAGGCCCTAACATCACAAACCACATCCAGGAAAGACTTTATGGGACATATCCAATATGAGATTTAGGTCTAAAATGAATCTAAGAAAATTTAAGGATCACTTAAGGTCAGTCTAAATTGGGATTTAGAAGCCCAAACTTGACTACAGCCCAGACCATTATCTAGGTCATCTCTTTCCAGCACTGCCTGATCCTTACAATACCTAAATCTATAAAATGCCTTCCTGTGTGGCTTCAAGTTTACTACTGCTGAAAGCAGTCATCCTTGTTCAGACCCGGCTACTGAAGATGCCCATTGCCTAGACAAATTCCACTTTTAATCAGAGGATAGGAAGTCAGTGAGGTATCTACTTCTCCAGAAAAGTCTGAAAATATTGCTATGACTTTTTACATATCTGCTTAATGCTCAGAACTCTTCCTCACAGAAGCTGGATGCCCATTACCAGCCCTGAGTCAGCATTGGCCATAACCTTAACATCAGCCACAGGAAAAGTCATGTTCCACCCACCTGCTGAAGTGGGACATCTATGAAACGAGAGTCTTGGTATTAGAAGAGATACCAAGTTTACGAGTGATTCTCTCCTAGTTGTTATGGCATTTAGTAGGAAAGAGGTAAATCTGGTATTTTTTTCAGGTCTTTACTCCCAGGACTATTGTCCTTGCAACTAAATGGCATAGGAAGTACATATCTATTCTGAGGTAGAGCAAGAATATAATTTCTATCCGGGATAGTTGGAGAACCTTTTCTATGGTCGCTTGACTTTTCTGGATACAATGGCTTAATTGTAAGAGCAACAGAAAACATTTATCAGCAGCTTCTCCTCATCAACTTGCTGCTTGTGTCTTGGGAGGTCACAGAGCTTGGTGATTAAGGCCACTGCTGTATGGGGGAACAGGAGGCATCAATTGCTTCAAGATTTGAAAATCTGCTTGCAGGACAAATGGTTTAACTGCCAGTCTACAGTTCAAAAGACAGGGAGTGCAATTTATCACCACTTTTCAAACTTCCTTTGGGGCTTATTCCCCCAGGTATGTAGGCTCTCAAAATCAGCATCTCACTCTTTTCATCTGTATTCTTTTATATCACAGCAAGAATTTATCCATGGGAACTAGCTACTTACTCTTAGGTGAGTGACACATATCTGAATTCACCATACCATCTTCATTCTTGGGCCTAATTAACCTTATCTCATGTAAAATGAAAAAGAAGGATGATAGCATGAATTTTCCGTGGACCTTTTTTTTTTTTTTTTTTTGAAGACTGAGGACATGACTCCATAGACAGATGTACCTATCCCAAATATCAGTTAGCCAGCTATAAGCGGACTCTACTTCCAAGTCTGGGTGGTAGTGTTAACACAGCACTAAGCCCAAGTTAACCAAGCATGACGAATCTCGTGAGAAAATGAGAGCATTGACAACTCTGCGATTTTGAAAGGCTTGAGACTGTGTTTTAGTCACTCCTTCAGCCTCAATGAATAGTTCTATTCAGTAGAAGGTGATTATGCTTAAGAGCAAGACCTACATGCACTCTGATAGAGAGCTAGTAGAGACACCCTACTGTGAGTGGGTTTTTGGCAAGCCTTACCAGAGACTTTGGCAGCCTCTCTTCCTCTAAAGTGCTACTGTGCTTTTGCATGGTTGCATTCTTCATGCAAACAAATATCAATGCCAATCCAAAGAACATGAAGAACTGATAGTAATTATTGTTTTCACTGCTGGATAGCAGAGACCAATTGCAACACTGAGAAATAACATGCTTTCTGAGCATTTTTTTGGAAAATGTATCTATTTCCTTTAGCTTAAGTAATAAAATCCAGTTATCTGACAACATACTTGAATTGTGTTTTCATTATACACATATATATTTTGCAATGGATTACAATTTTTAATTAAGGTCCCATGTGGTTATCAGAATAATTAGTAAAGTCCAATAACAATTTTATGTTAATGCTTCTGAAATAATGTCTTAGACAATTTTACAAAAAAATAAAATAAATTTAAATGTGGAATGTCTTAAAGATCACACCATTTGAGTCCAACCTAAATGTTTCTTTTATTCAGTATTTTTTGTCCATTCCATGTTTAACAGTGTATTGTTAGTAGATGTGTGTTCATATAATTTCAAAGCTAAAAAATATTTACTTGCTTGGATTGAAAAGTATCTCTTCACAGTACTTCTAATGCTCACTTAACTTGGACTACTTTGTGAAGTCTTAATTCTGGGAAGAAGGGCAAAACAAGATCCACAAAAAATTGTGATAAAGAAAAGAGATGAAAGGGAAAGAAATGCAAACAGAAAGATACATAAAAGGTCAAACGTTTTTAGAAATGGAATAGGAGCAATACATCATCTATTCACAATGTAAGCAGTGAAAATTATTTCCAACTTTTGTAGCAATGGGCTATCATTGGCATGAAACATAAAATTCAGTCTAAAAAATCACTTAGGGCAGGTGTCTGCCTAACTTCTACTAGTGTTAACAGCTGTTGGGGTGGGAATAAGAGTTTTATTGCTTGTCCGCTTGCCTACAGGCTGCAGCTCTTTGCAGCACATTCCCTTCATGAACCTTGTTGGCCAAAATCAGGGAACAATAAGACCTGTTCACAAGAGGGAAAGTCCCTAATCTCTAAAAAAGATAAAATGTTCTTGGCAAGACGACTCCAAAGGTTTCTCTGAGACACTGAAAATCTGTGCTGGCCGGAAGGCTTTATTCTGCCGAGCAAGCACAATTTATTCTGTCTTGTGAGAAATGCCACAGTGACTATGCAGGGAGCAGTGAGGTTTCTGCTAGTCAAGGTGAGAGTTCCCATCTCCTAGAGTTTTGGGTTGTGATACAGGAACAACATGTGTTAATGACTAGTCTTGCTTCCAAGATCTCAGCAGCAAATGACTCATCTCATGCGTCACAGTGCCTCCTAACCTCTTGATACAGCTTAGATGCTAGGCAGACTGGAGACCTATTGGAGAAAAATGTTATTACAGAGCTCTGAATTAAACCATATTCTAAATGCACAAAGGCTGACAAGGTTGTGTAGGTGGAAGATGTCACTCCTACTATATGAATCTTCATTACTGAAATTCCCACACTTGCTCTTTCTGACTCCAAGTCTTTTGTTTGCAAATGAAAAATAAGATGTCTAATCTGATAATTCATTCTCACACCAAGCATCTTTGGCTGTCTTTTGTTTACTTGTAGTTGGCATACAGGAGCTTTCTGGTCTAAGGGCCAAGAAACAGAGATAAGCAAACAATCACTTAAGACCTAACCACTATTTATGTTCATTTTTGGTGGCTCTCTCCTACATGTAACCAGCATATATATATATATATATATATATATATATATATATTACAATTTTAAATTATTTGGGCCAGCAGCTGGTAAGCAAATGAGGATACTGATAATTTCGATCAGTTATTCTTTCGTCATCACTTTGACTCTAGGTTTTTATTTGTCTTCAACAGTCTAGTGATCAAATATTTATCCTCCTAGTTCTCTTACCCTGATGGAGAAATTCCACTGGTATTTCCATGGGAAATTTTACTTCTTCAAAAGGAATAGAAGGCAAAAGTTTTCACTATCCCAACAACAGGATGTATGATCTTAAAACTTTTTCCCCACAGTCTTTCTAAATACCTTTTCTCTTGGATGGTGTAAACAAATAATGTTATAAAATTAAACTCAGTGCTGCTGTCTTCAAACTAATTTAATTTTGAATGTTGATACTTCTGTTTCAACATGTTTACATGTGTGCCTTCAAGTTTACTGGTTATGAGTTAATCTATTGTAAGGCATCACCTCCTTCATATCTAGTCTCACTTACTCAGCAAGACTTTCTGTCCTTTTCATATCAGCAGGAGCTTTGGAGAAGACACTATCTAATATTGGCAAAAACCTTAGAAGTAAAGGCATATAAATGAACCAGACCCAAAAAGTTTTGTTTGACAAGTGTCTCAGTACTCCCTGTCATCTGCTTCTCAGAAAAAGGAATCCTACAAAATGTGCATGTCTTAGAATAGAGGAATATTTTCAACAGTTTGGAAGACTTCAATACAAACTGAAATTTCAAACTTAGAGTACTTTGTTTGAAGACATTATTATTATTTTCCCATTTCTACTGTTTCTGCTGAAGTAATTTTACCTGATACATACTAGGGTTGTAATTGCCTTTTGAGGGAGCTGCTTCATGAGGGAGTGTTGCTCCCTGATAGACTATTACAGCTAGTTCTTACTTCTTTTTTTTTCACTCCCATATGATCAAGCTCCCAGTTTATTACTCTCTAAGATAATGATACTTCACTTGACATAAGTATGTTTCATTCTCCTTCTACACTATAGTCATCCATGTCATTAATTTTTTCTCATATCATGATCGTCCACTGAACTGGTGATCCTCCCAGTGCTCTGCAGTTCATAACATTTATGCCAAGGTCATCAATGAATATCAATAAATTCCCATCAATTATATTCCTGTATATGTTGCCTTCTAACACAAAACCTTTTCTCTAAGGAATGAAACCTTGGTTTTATTCACAGAAATATTTTCAGATGTTATCAGACAATGATCCAAATTGAAGTAGAGATTGTCTTGAGGAAAAATACCTTCTTCAGATGTGCAAACAGGTAGCAGCCCTTGTATGTCACTGCCTGGATGTCACTGAGATATCCTGTTTATTCTGTTTATTAGCAGCTAATGAAAGGAAGAAAATGTAACCTTTTTTTAAAAAAAATAAATAAAAGATCCAAAACCTGTAGCAGCCCATGAACAATACTTGAAAATCTAATGACTTCAGAATAGTTTGATGGAAGATTTAGGGATTAGAAGGTATGTCTACATTAGGAAGCAGTATAGTGCAATAGCAGTAAATCTGTGGAATTAAACCATTAATTTGTCATACCCTCTGCAGTATAACAATTTTAGATGGGGTACTTCAGAAAAGCTGCAGCCTTGTCTTACGCAAAAGTGCAGGGACTGTGCTCCTATGGCACAACTCTTCACCTGTTGTCAATGCAGACCGTATAAGGCATTAAAAGGTATTCTTCAGCCTTCCCTTCAATACCTGCAAACACTGGCAAAAATACAGGGTGAAAAATCTCCTTACAGATAAAGTGACTTACTGTGTACTGACTTTGACATGTAAAGAGAGACATCAAAGTAAATCTACATCTAAGAACTCTCCATTTTTACCAAAGATATACCAGTCACACCCACAACTCTTATGACATCCTGAAAAATAATTGCCTTTGGATTTGTGTTAGCTACTTATATAAGTTAGGAGAACTAACATATCTCTTTCTTTTCACAGAATCTTATATAAATTTGAATTTAGAATGTTTTTTATTTGACATCTTTCATATAATTACTATCTTGTTTAAATATCACTGTGCTATTGCCTGAGGTAAATGCAGTAGAAAATCACTATGTTCAATGTTACTGTCTTATAGTTTCATCCCCTCTGTCAAACTGAGAACTTTTTGAATTCTGCTGAAGAAGTTTTATTTCATTTACTTGTTCATTCCTAAAGTGGATGAATAAGTTGCTGGCTATCTACTTATACATATAGAATATTTCTTGTGTCGGTTAGCCAAGCTTAAAATGGATCTGCGCACTTTTGTCATTGTCATAAATATTTTTTTTTTCCCATTGCACAATATTGAAATGTTGAAAAAACATGCTTTAAGTTTTTAAAAAAATTATTTAAACCATCCATAGTCAAGTCACCCGCTGTTTGTTCTAAGTCAGATTCTCAACCTTAATAAAGACTAACTTTAGGAAAGAACTGAGCACATACTTAAATCAAAGTGGGTGCCAAGAAGGAATTCTACATTTACATACAACAGCTGTGGAACAGTACAGCACAGTGCTTCAAGTATATTCAGTAGCAGGGAGAACTGGGCACTGGCTTCCCTACCCAGTTTATATTAAACTGCCATTTGATAAAAAACTTACAGTTACTGCAAGAGTATGGAGCAGAATGCAAATCTGGCTCTTCTCTACTGAGTGCAATACCTTATGAAATTGGATAAATAATAGGTTTTATTCCAAATCTCCAGCTTTTGTAGCAATTGCTCTAACCACCTAGCTACTATGTGAAAAGCAGACTCCTAAATGAGGGCCACCCTCATCCAGGCAGCTAATTGTGTCTCAGAGTTAAATTCTCAAATTGGAAGGGAAAGGATGTTTAGACATCTATTTTTATCATTTCTAGCTGACTGATCTTGAAATCTACCTGCTCAGTACTCCAACATTTGTATATTCTCTTCTTAGGTGCCTAATTCAGCAAAATTCAGTTCCTGGGATACAGCAAATAACACAGAGTAGCACACAAGCTTTCCTTTGGACCTCGTCCTTAGGCTACAACTACTGCTTTAGGTATCTACATCTGAAGGTTTTGTACCAGTGACATTTGTAAATCTCTGATATCACTTAGGAGGTGACTAACATTTCCACTGGTAATATCCCAATATAACTAAGCTATTGCCAGAGGCCATGCATATTAACACTGAACTTCTGACAGCATTAAATTGGTAGGTGTCTAGAACATTAGATTAAAAATTCATAAACGAGACATTACTCGGTGTACTCCCTAGCAAAGCCTAAAACATCTTTTGAGTATTTCAGCTATAATGCAGTATCTGCAAGAGCTATGGCAGGACCCCAAATCAGCCAAATCTTTGAGGTGAACCAGTCTAGATCTTCTCCCTTGAGTGACCTCTCCAAAGAAGACTGAAAACACAGAAAATCCAGGCTTTAGCAGTATTACAACTAGGATAGATGATTTTTTTTTTTTTTTTTTTTTTTAGACAGAAAAACTCAAAGTGACTAATTAATTAATTTATAAACCATTTTCCCCCACCCCAGTTCCTCCAAGATCTTGAAGATAGGTCTTTGGTTCTACAGTTTATTTCAGTCAAGCTGGCAGTTTCCCAGCTGGAGAAAATGTCACAGTCCTTTGAAGTTAGCGGGACCTTGCTTCTGTCATCCATGAAGCCTCTAACAAGGCTTTCAGTTTGCCCAAGATCTGCAGGATCCCAATTTGTTGCTGTACCTGACATTGCCTCCTGGTCCTCTTCTCTCACCCTTGGCAATGCCCAGAACTTCCTATTTCTGTGCTTGCTCAGATGGTCTCCAGAAAAGTTCCAAACTTCCCTATACAGGGAATCCACATGGCCCACTCATTTTGAAGAAATATAATTTTGAACAGCAAATTAGAAGAGATTTAAAAAAAAAAAAAAAAAAAGTACAAGAAAATTCTCTGAAAGATTTACAGTTGTGAACCTTACCCTGAGAAAGTGATCTTTACAGCAGGCAAGTAAACATCTAGGTCATACCTTTTCTTCATGGCACTCATTCACCACCTCCTTGTTCAGTGTGCTGGTAGTTTTGTATTCTAGGCCTATCAGCCCAGCACAACCTTACACTGCGGAGCAAGGATAGCATCTAACCGCAACACTGCAGCAGTAGTCAAGGGCTGCAAAATTCATTTGTAACACTGCTGCTCACTTAAGAATGATGCCCAGAAGCCTATAGTGCCTAATGAAAAATTGTCATCATGGCTGCAGAAATTATTCGAGACACAAATTAAGCAACACTCAAATTTGAACCTATATTCAAATGGGTTTTGTTTTGTTTGTTTGTTTGTTCAAATTTAGTACTGCCAACAACATTTACAGGACTGGTTTCATAAAAAGAGTTTGAACTCATTGATTTCATATGGGCATTATTGGATCTCACAGGAACAGTGAAAAAAAAAAGAAAAGATTCTATGCAGAAATGTTTATCCATTGGTATTCATCTCTTACAGCTTTCTGTACTCTGTGATAATGTGACCTTTGTATTTTTTATTGACCACCAGACTTTTATTCAATATAATACTGTATTTAAATATTAATGTTTTAAAGTATATAACTGTACCATATGTTACCTTTTTGTTCCATTTCTATCTTAACTTATACTAGAGATTTGAAAAAAAAGTGAAATATGTCCTTGAAAACTTGCAACTAGATCTTTATAAATATTACAAAAACAATAATTTTGCATCAGTATGGTGAACAAGTAGCAAAGTGCCTGAAGAATATAAATTGAATGTTCTCTAGAAGAATTGGTAAAGGTTAAAATTCATCATTTTAACTGATAGGCTTTCTTTGGGAAATAACTGATGCAGTGAATACGAAATGCTATGATAATTTTGTGTTTCTCCTCAGTGTGTTTTTTCTTCCTTGAAAAACAATATCTCTTCAATAATAAACCATACCTTTTCCCATTCATTCTAGAACTAAAGTGTCCTACAATGCTTGTCTTCATACACAGTTGATAGTTTTTTTCACTTTAAATGGAAACTTTTTATCTGAATGGAGTGAACATTTCTGTCCATTTCAGGAGAGGCTGCAATCCTATAGGAAATACACTGTGACTTAGTTCTTTTCAGGAAAAGATTTAACCTAGACATGGTATGAAGACCGGTTGCTAAATACTACATTTACTACCACAGTTTCCATAGTGATTTTCAGACTGTAGCAGGCTGGAGGCTAAACTAGAAAAATAGGCATAAATACAATTTATGCTAGAAATAACAGCAGTACTTAGAAGAACCTATTTGTCCTAGGCACTGCACCACTGCTGGTAACACATATCTTTTCAAAGTCTTACTGTCTACTAAGTAGAAAGGTACTGCCATCTTTCTATAGTTAGGAAATTGAATTACAGAGAAATCAAATGACGTTTTTTTCACAGTCATATAGGAAGACTGTCACAGAAATGAACCCAAGTCTGTTGAGTTTCAGTCCAGGTTATAAACTGGATTTCAGTTTTCCATCAAGTAACTTTACTTTGTTTAGCTATTATTCGAACTGCAGATTAACCTCCTGTGCTGATGGCCCAAAGCAGCTGACTTGCATGTAAATCAGGTATCAATTTGCAGAGATTGTATTAATATTTACTGCAAGTAATATTATTTCTTTTTACCTTGTCAATACCTCTGCCCAAAGAAGACTCTCAATACAATGTCCTTTGTTAATTTGGGGTACAAATCAGGTTTTCAACTGCTTCGCCTATATAAAGCTTACTAGTATGATTAGACTGTAGTAAAACAGGGGCATAAAGGGTGCAGATTTGTAGTTAGCATTGCTGGCAATCTAACTACAACTAGTTCAAACATTGCCGAACCTTCTCCATGAGACACTCATTGCCCACCAGGAGTGTCAGGCATCCCATGATACCCAGGAACTGGTAGACAGACCCAGCAGCTTGGCATGGAACACCATTTTGGTAGCTGAAGAAAGGAGCTGAAGGTGCATGTACCCAAGCCCCATGTGCAGAAACTACACTGTAGCACTGCAGGTTTTTGCTTTCTTAATTCACCTTCAGACAGACATATCCCCCTTTTGCTCAAATCTCTCTAAAAGTTCACCACAAAAAGCACAATGACTCCAAGTATGTGTTTGTGTGAAGTTCACCCCTAATCTTTACATAAGCTAAGAATTATTCCCGATCCCTTTATACCTTTCTCTTTTTTTTCCTTTTCTTTCTGTGGGCTATTCAGATAAGGATTTTCATTGTCACTGTTCCCACTTCACTCTGAATAAGTGGAGTGTATGAAAAAGCAAAACTCACAAAAGAATGACTTGCAAACACTGATGCCACCATTGGACTTGAATTTAAAGCTATCACACAAGGACACTGTTAACATTTATCCTCCTCTCTGTAGGCCGACAAATTAAAATATTACTTGAAGTCTCGGATCAGTTTCTGCTACAGCGTTTCATTTTGATTGATGTCCTCTATTAATATCAGTGATGCTAGTTAGCTTTAAGACACCCCAAAGGGTAGTCAACTAGTTAAAACTCCAAATGAACCTCATGCCAGCTGTTTAGCCCCTTGAAAGTTTTGCTGAGCATTGACAGAAGACCTTATCAATCATTACAATTAAGTGTTTTCAGACTGTCCCTTCTAAGGGGAGTCAGCTGAAGTACCATCTGCTATTTTGCTTTTAAAACTCACTGGTCTCCTTCTCTATGGCAGCTGTTTCACTTTTGAAATTGCATTTCTTTTGCAGGAGAGAGATGGGCTGATGAAGAAAACTTTTTGTTTTAATAATCAGCAGTTTCTATGATGTGACATAATTTTTGCAGTGCTCAGGGCCTTTTACAAATCAAAAGGAATCCAACTAAAACAGTAATTAATGTCAAATGACTAGTCACATACGGCCCTATTTAATTAAAAAGTTCTAATCTTTGATTAAACCTCCCCACACGTTCTTGTGACTGCAAACTGTTGTCTGAAAAGAGAAAGTAATTGGGTACATAATCTATTGTGTCTTCTAACTGACACCTGCTAATTGTCTCAGCAGCAAATAGCAACAATTTAATTTAGAAAGTTAAAAACTGTATCCTAAATATTCAACAGATTTTTTTTTTTTTCTGTATCATGTATTCCTATCCCTCCAAGAATTTTCTGCTAAGAAAACCATTTCATTGTTTTTCAACAACATGCTTTCCTACAGTAAACACAAACCATATGATTTCCTGGTCCATTCTTCTAATGTGCAGTTCATGTTTTAAATGCTATTTATCTCTAATTATTTTTTTCTTAAATATTGACTAATCTGTACAGAAGCCATTGCAAACAGGTTTCTATACCCACAGCTTATAGGAAGAAAACCAGGAGGAATAAGCCACAGAAATTACCTCCACAGGAATTCTGACTAATTCAGAATTTCAGCTGGAAAAATCAGCTATAACCATCTTCAGCACTATAGTGAAGGACATCCCCCCTCTTCATCATCCTCTTGGGATCTTAGCTTCAGTGCTAGCAGTACAAAGACAACTGTTAAGACAAGAGTGTCTCAGTGGAAAGAATATCCTTTACCAGCTTCCACCCCTTTTTTTTTTTTTTTAACTCATCAGTGCAAAGTCTGACTCTGAGATTTAGCAAAAATTATAGTCGCTGTTATGTCTGTGTTTACTGTTGAGGTGCTCTTACTTCCTAGGTTTACGGCTAATCTATCAGCTAGAATTTTTTTTCTGTCTTCTATGGCATGATCATTTGTTGTTTGTAGTTTTTCTGAACTATAATTGGGACACTCCAAATATATTTGTACTCCCAGCTGAAATCACCAACAAGTATTTTGTACGCTTTATGTCTTATTTTACCAATATTTTTTAAAGTCCTTTGGCATATTGAATGAAGCACTTTCAGGGAAGAATACCACCACTATCTTTTGATAGCACAGGTTTCAAAGACATGCATAATCCCCCAAGCAAAATGTGTCTGCAAATATTTTTTAGCTATGAAGGCTTCAGACATAGCAGAGCTGTCATACCTCCAGTCAAAACCACCTACTTGGGCACTGTCATCTTCAACTTTGTTGCAATCCCAAACACATCTGGACTTGTCCCAGTATGTTATCACTATAAAGGAACCACTGCATCCTAGTGGTAGTTGTTGAAGGTGTCCATGTGGGGTGGCTTGATGGCCCAGGGACATCTTCTAACAAAGCTCTACAGAGAATTCTAAGTCCACTGAACAGTATCTAACCTTTTTTTTTTTTTTTTCTATAAATGTACAAAGAAAGGAAAGAACTGCTTTCAGCATTTTACAGGCAGACAAACTGTAGCACAACAGACAGAAATAACCCATCCAAGATTACCGGGCCAATCAGTGGTAGAGTCATCAAAATAAACTTGTCACCTGATTTCTATATTGTAGCTCTACAGTCAAAATATTAAAATAGCTATCTATTCTGTGAATGTATATAGAGAGATAAAGATATAGATGATCTAGTTAGCTTTGTGACTTTTACTACAGCAAGTTGGCTGCAGCATGCTACTAGAGCAGTGAATAAACAGCAGAAGCCTTGAATACATTTTTTTACATAATCATTGACATTCAAATGTCCAAATTTTGGCTGCTTGGTCAAATCATATCTCTTCTCCATCTACATTGTCTTCAGTTATTCATCTTTTCTTCCTCCTTGCTTCGTGCTTTCATTATTTCTCACCTGCTGTGACCTCTTAGACACTGTAACCTTCTTCCCTCTAATCTCCCTCCTCCACTGTACTCCAAACACTGCAGCCAAGGTTATCTTTCTTGTTCACCACTCTGACCATGACAAGTCATGTCTCAGTCCCTCAGGTGGTTTTTCCGTCTCATTACACTACAAGGTCAAATTTCTCCTCTGCAATTTCAAGGCTTTGCAAGAATCTGCCTTAGCCTACCACTGGACTGAGTCCTTACTCTTTTCTGGCTCAGATACAGTCCTGCCTACTGTGTGTATCTGTATCTTATGCATGACTTCCTATTTCTATTCCCAAAACTGTTTCCAGTGCCTAAAATATCCTCTCTGTTCTATTGTGCCAACCAACCTTCCTTTCCTCTTTCAGGTCTCTTTACACATTCTGTGTAAATTTGGTTATGAGTGCTTTGGGGCAAGAGCCTTCTTTCTGAAAATACGAGGCATTTGTGAAGTTGCAGGTATAAGAGTGATGTTGAAGAAATAACAATTATGAAATTTTCTTTATCTTGTACCACACTGTAAATAAACATACAAAGTAGAATTTAAATATATTTGGACTAAGTAAACAACAGAAATGTCTCCAATCTCTTTTCCTTCAGATTTATAATCAAGCAAAGGAAAAGGAATAGCGGTTACTATGTGTGCGTCAGATATACCTGACAATTTTGACTCCCTCACCAGATTGCCTTTCCTTTGAAGGTTGACCTCAACCAGCTGATACATATTTAAACCACAGCTTGGACTTTATCATGGACTAAAGCATACTTTTGATTCTCATTAAGACAAAACCCCTGACAGCATGCTATGACTCTGTGACTTTCTCAAGAGGCTTGAGCCATAGTTAATTCTGAGATAAATATGCTGCCTTTCAACCAAGCAGCTCCTACTGCAAAAAGGCAGGTACACCTACATCTGTAAAAGAAAAAAGAGGAAAGGGGATCATGGAAAGAAATCATAGGCATGGCTTATATCAATTGAAAATGTTGGGGGAAAGTTTATGACAGCAGAAGAAAAAGCCACAGACACAGCAGAACCTTTTATTCCCAGGAGTTCCCTCAGGCAAGGGGCATTTCAGCTTGTTTGTCATACAAATCTTTCCCATAATTCAGCTATTAGGCAACGAGATTCTATAATCTATTGTCAGTTAAAATAATGTCTGTAAATCTTTACTGCTGATGATATTATAATATCAGAAGCATCTAAGGGCAGCTGTTTTCAGTTTTATTGACATAAGAAGTGGGAAATGGAAGGAAAAAACTTGCAGCAGCAAATCAGTAACTCTAAAGCAAATGAAGTGTATATGATCCATATTTTTAGCTTATCTCTGAAAAGAACTAACAGAAGAAATTGAAAAAAAATATCCTGGCCACACAAGGTTTGCATCTTGATATGTTATTAACTCGATTAATTAGCAGCACGCTTCTTAAACTGTAACATGTAGATGAGTTAAGTGAGAAAAAAAATAACCACTAAAATTTTCTGTATCAGATACTACTGTGGGAAAACAATCCCCCTCCCCAATTTATCAAAGTAATTGAAAGAGCAAAAGAGATAAAAATGTGTCATCACAAAATGATATAGAAATTAATCTGCTTGAGAGCTCACCAAGTTATGCTGATCACTAGCTGCCTAAATTCAAACATGCTTTCACATTATTTGTGACACATACTCCACAGATCTGGAGACGCAGACTATAGTGCATGCCAACTCTTCATCTATCTGCTCTAACAATGGTGATGATAGAAGTTTGCTTATATTTCTTTCTTTGAAATACAGCAACGTTAGAAACATTGACATCTACAATTAAAGCACATCTTGTTAAATTCAATCACACCTGTTAATGTCAGGTGTGATTGTACTGTACCTAGCCAAAATGAACCAGAGGCTCTACTCTCCACTTTGTGGTGCTAGTGAGTCAGTGTTGATAATGAGTAAGTCTAAATATTTTGACTGAAAGTATTTTATTTGAAAAAAAAAAAAAAATCCACTGAAACGGGCTACTTTTTCTTTCTGAGCGTATCTCTGAACCAAATTAGAGCAATATTTCAGTGTGGCAGCCGAGTATATTTACATACTTAATTTTAAATAATTTACATTACCCTTTACTGTAATAGTTTTAATCTGATTGTTATGATAGAAAACTTATAAATTATTGTTTGAAAATTAAATAATTATTGTGCTCACCTATATTAAGATAAACCCCCCTATTTTCAGTATCACAGCGTGTACTTTTGCTGCCATGGTAATCAATGGCAAAATTCTATCTGATTTCAGAAGGATGAAGATAATGCCCTATGTTTAAATCTGGCTATCTGTCTCCTACACTTTCTAATGAATTGAACACATTTATTCAATGTAAATTACTCAAAGCTGTTTATTTCACTGAAAATAAACAATGTGTAATTGGAAGTGAATTCTCATTTATCTTTTTGCAAAAAGTGTTGTATGGACAGAAGCAATGATGTAAAGTAATTCTGATATTTTTACTTTTAAAAAGAAAAAGAAAAAAGGTATATGCCTTTCTTTAGTATCTATCAATAGTCATCACTGGGTTTTAGCTCAGGGGTCTCAATTTCCTTGCTGTTATGGAACATAGCATCTTTCCATTTAACATTCCAAAATTGTCCCTGTGTGATTTTCACTACTGTGGCATTTAGAAAGGATGAGAAAACCTCAATACTTGTTTATTCTTCAGGTCAATATTCCAAATAATTGTCCTGATAAATTAGAAATGTTAGCAGCATTACCGTTAGTTTTGACACCTGCTATTTACCCAACAAAAGGGAAAAAGCACGTTTTTATTATCTATTTCTTTTTAATTAATTGCATAAATATGCTTAATACCAGAAAAGGCCTTTAAATCTGATGAGAATTGCTTCTTCTATTCATTAGGGTAAGAGTTAGGCCTTGGTTATACTATAACTGACTATGAAGTGATTTAATAATTTGAAATTTATGTCAGTCATACTCAACAGAAAGTCTCCCAAAGTATTAATCTTTGTCTAACTCTGTTTATCAACCATCTTTTTTCCCTTTATGTGATCAGGTGTGAACACTAACTATTGTCATTTTTCTTTTCAGTCCTGGAAGGAGAACATGTGTATTAGAATCTGACAGAGAGCATCCACAGCTTCAACTCTAAATGAGCATACTGCAAAAGAATACTTCCACCAACAGAATAAAGAGATTAAATATTAATCTGCAAATAAACTTGTTGATTAGTAGAGGCTATACACTTTGTGTATGTGGACATTTAGTGACGTATTGTTCAGGTCTGCCAGCTGTAACTTTGTATTATTTCTTATTTTAAGCTCTTTGAGACAGACAGCATAAACAACAATTTGGTCTCTTTGAGGTCTTTCAAAATCCTCCAGTGAATCTACTCTGAATTTTTTACAGTTTTTCTTTTATGCACTTACTGTACAATAAGTGGCTTTCCAGAGGTTTGGGTCAATTCCCAGGGTACTGGAGACAGTTGGGACAGTTGCTTTTTACTACAATACAATAAACAATGGCCCCTGTCTATGAGCTCTTTCCCACAAAGTCTGTAAATGAAAGAGTTTGCTATATGAAATGCTTAAGAATAGTCACAAGCTAAAATTTAGAATTCTCCTCACTCACTGGTTAAAAAAAAAAAAAAAAAAAAGAAAAACAAAACAAAACAAAAAAAAAAAAAACACACAAAAAAAAAAACCAACCAAAACAACAACAAACTGAAAGAAGTTGTGATTCAAAGTTCATTAGTTAATTAAATGCGTTTTTCTATAGCTTCAGTTGCTTGGGAACTTCTTTGATTTTTGCATCACATGGGCCAAATGACAACAAGATGATGTAGGTGAAGGCTTAAATCTGGCTGTGCTTTGATGAGCCTTTAGTAGGAAAACTCAGCAAGTACCTACTTTATCAAGTTCTGCAGGAGAGCAGAATCAGGACTGCAGCCATAATATTGTAGAGACAATTTACATCTGCTGAAGAAGTGAATGCTATATACTAACGTGACTATAGCCTTTAAAGATCAGAGACAATGATCAGGAACGCCACTTTCTCTTAGAGAAGAAAATAGCAAAGCAATTTAAAATGCACTTCTTCAGCAGTTTTCTATATGATTATGTCTTGTAATAAGAGCTCAGTAACGTCTGAATTCAGACATTTTGGTGACCGAATATATTTCATACAGCTTAGGTCCCTGACACCACATATTAGCAGTGATTTTATCTTTTTTTTTGGTCATACGTGGTCTTCTCTGATATACAGGTTTTAGATAGACATTCATCACTGTAGCATGAGGACATCTAATATTAGTGTACCAAGCAGTACAAATTAATCTATTTTAATTTTGTTCTGCCATCCTTGCTTTAAAGAGAAAAGTGTGAGCTGCTTTGTCTTAATAAATTAAAGTTACCTACATATAACTCTTCCTATATATTTCCATTAAGCAAGTTAAGTAAAGAGAAAAGCCTTGCACCTAAAGCAGAAACTTGCTGAGGTGTAAAATGGTCATTGTTTCTCGTGGGATTTCATTCCACTGTACAGGGTCTGTCCACTAAAGGTGTCAGGTCCTTCTCCAGATAAAGGATATTTACCGCAGACTGCTCTACTGGGACAAAAAAGCAAAATTGTCAACCACAGTCTTCATGAAGGACTCAGGCTTTTTGATACCCTGAATCATTAAGCACCTTCAGAAACGGGTGAGATATTGAACTTGACTGATACAACCTGAGACAGACTTTGTGCTCTCACACATGAGGTGGCAGCCAGTGTTACAGAGGAGTTGCACCGCAGCAGCCTGTCAGACGGAGTTGCCCATGCAATGAGGATGTATGGCCTCGCCATTACAGAAATTAGGATATAACTGATGCTGCATCATATTCACCATAATAAAATGGCATGTTCTTCTGCCCCAGTGATGTTTACATACCCTTAATTTGGCATGTAAATTAAGTAGTGAATTTAAAAAATGTTACTTCTTCAGGAAAACTTTAAATAGTAGTCCTCCAAAAAACATTTAATTTAGGTTTAGTCGGAGTTACTACATATTAAACAGGAACTAGTTATTAAGAGATACAGAAGTTTAAAAAAGGATAAAAATCAATTATATATTCCTTACATCTGAATAAATATATTTAAAATAACTATGCTATTTTAGTAATGTAACCAACTCATTAGATCCAGATTAAACACCTGTAGTGTAAACTCAATCTTAATTTAAAATATTACCCATCTTCATATAGTATACTCCCCTTTACACACCACAGTGGACACATTTAGTAGAACAGGCAAATGGCAGAAGTTATCCATTTAAGTACTTAATGTCTGTGCACATTAAATAAAAACTGTGTGCAACATATATTTTGTAGTGATTTATTTGCAATTCAGATGTTATCTCCAGATATATGTAAAGCTGTTAAGTCTGCTAACAATTTAAGATATTATAATAAAACAGAAAATTGTAGCAATTCATTTATGTTAATTTATTGACACTATAAATTCCTCAGGGCAGCAGCCATGAATACACTTTTCTGTATAAAACTAAAAACTATTTTGGTACCTAACAGATAAAACTTAACAATAGAAATGCTAACTAGGATTTATATTTGTGGGGGATTTTTTTTCTGTTTCTCTTTCTTTCTCTTTTTTTTTTGCATAGGTTATTCAACTTTTCAGAGTAACAAGTGATTTCATGTCCTCATCAATAAGATGCCTTAAAGGACCTAATTTCTGTGACACGGACACTTTGCAATTTTTAAAAATCAAGCCTTTTTAAAATGTCTTTCATAAAACCAGACAAATTCACTAAGAATTTTTAGTGGTCTCAAGGATGCAGTATTTCATATTTTAATTTTAGGATCCGTTTTTGGTTTTGCTGCGGGTTACAGGATTTTTTTAAACATTAATTTTGCACCTTGGTTATTACATTTGGTCCTGGGTTTTTTATAGCACTGGATTCTGACTAATCATTTATGACAAGACTGTAAGACAACTGTTTGCCTGCAGAAAGAGGGATGCATAGCAGCACCATCCCAGGAGCAAATGAAAAGAGGAATTAGGACTTTTAGAAACAATATCCTCCCTTGCTTGCCCCAGGCTCTAAGGGGGGTACAAACTCCTACTGTTCTGTGCTGGCAGCCAACTGTCAGGTCAGTTTATCTCAGATGGCCAATGTGTTGAGGGGATGAAGCCAAAACCCTGCATGTCCCTGAGCGCCAGCTGCCAATGCCCCATCAGGACAGGGACCAGCAGCCCCACACAGGCTGCTGTCATCACTCTCCAGCTTTCACTGTGACCTGCAGTCCCATTAGCCCACGCCAGAAATCAAGCCCTTGGGTCTCCCTTATTTTCCTGTACACTGGGGATAAGGGAGTTTGACAACCCTATTTGGTGATTACACTGCTGAAAAAAGTACTGAGGCCTCAATTTGGTAGGCAAGCAAAGCAAAGCAATCATCTGCTACCCGGTTATCAAGTTGTAGCTATGCTGGACACATCAGGCAAAGAACCTAATCTTTTAGTTCCTATGAGCACTTGCAAATTCATCAGAGGTGGGGCCCTCCCTGGATCCTCACTTGCCATCAGAAAATTAAGGGACCTTCATACAAATGAGTTGTGTTGCATCTACAGATGTGTCAAACTTTGAAAACCTCATGCTCTAGACAGCCTTGCCTTGCTGCTAATTGGTATGTTTTTCTTTAAAAAGTGAAGATTCTAACCTTTTACTTGACAGATATGTGGGTAAAATGCCACATAACATTTTGAAAGCTTATCTATAGTCTGCTGTTTACGAGTCTTGTTTATGTTGGAGCTCACACAGAAGTATACAAATGAAAAGGGTTAGCAGGAACAAAACTGAATGGTTGGTTTCAAATAGATGTGTGAACTAGTGAAGAAAGGTTTTAACTTACAGAATGTCTAAAGATGTTGCTCCCTTTTAAAAGGCAACCATACAAATGTGACACTTTGACTCAACAGATTTTTTTTATTATTTATTGCTAGTTGTGTCTCTGGACTTTTGGGGTGGAGAGTAGAAACGGTTTCATTACCTGTTTTTTGGTTGTTTTTTTTTTTTCTTTCTTTCTAATCTTATGAAATTGCAGCTAGGAGAGAGTAAATGGGTTTCCATTTCTCTGCCAGATTTAGCAACAGAATTGTTTACAGTGTTGCAATCAGTCATGTTTAAAGTAGAGCTACTAACTGCATAACTGAATAAGGGAATACTTTGGAAACAAAAGGGTTGCATAATAGGCAAATTTAGCTTGTAGAATCTTTAGTATGCGATGTATAAGAAATTTCAAAAACACTAGGGAGAGTCTGCAATTTTGTCAGTGGGTGCAAAATACTAACTTAAAAAAAGTAAAATGACAAAAATACAGAAATAATTGATAATCAGAAAGCTGGCTTAATTCCTTTTTTATGTTGTTTTTGTGGGCTGGTTTTGGTTTTTTGTCTTTTTTTTTTTTTTTTTTTTTTTTCCCAGTAGGAACTTATCTTTTGCAAATGTATACATAGATTACTTTGCATTCCAGGCTTATTCTCTTCAGGAAACTAAGCACTGTACTTGGAAACCAAAAGTTTCAAAGACCATGATATCTTCATCCCACAGTTAACTCTAAGAATACTGGCAGAGGTGAATTTCTGTGGCTCAGGAATATATCGTATTTTACATCTAAATTATTTTGGAGTCTTCCTCAATCCTCTGCTTCCTGCCACTACTTGGAGGTGGCAGCACCAGCTCTGAATTTCAACAGACCAAAGACCTTGATCTTGCTTTCGCAAGCAAATTGCTGACCCATCTGACTGATGTTACAGCCTTCAACCTCTAAGTAGTGCTTTGAGAGGAAAAAGTGATGCATTGAACTCTACCACAATTCCTTGGCTACTGCTAGTAAACATTAGCTCTGAAACAATTGTAATAGTGAGATACTAGAAGAGAGTGAAAAATAGAAACCTACCGTTTCACAAGAAACAATACGCCGATGCTTAAAATTTGGGAAAATGTTTCGAATAACTGACTCAATCTCCTGCAGCTTGAAGGTGTGAAATGTGGGAAGCCTGTGAAGTTCCACTTAAAAAACATACAGGCTCTGCTGGGTCAGCTAGAGATTCAACAATATCAGCCTATTTTCAATAATATTATAACTTCGAAGGTGCAGCGAGCTTCTTCCTAAAGGAGGGACAGTGACACACTATATTGAGATTTCAGTGCATTCCAAATTATTATTATTAATAATTACTTATTTAAAAATATTATTTACTATTTAGTTATAAATAATAATATTACTTAATATAATATCTTAATATTATTAGGGGTATTCCTGAATAAGAAACATGAGAAGTATCCAGCAGCTTCCTCAGACTCTGTTGGGTCAGTAATCTTGTTTGTTTAGTCTTTTTATTTGGTTGCTTTTTTAATGAAGAGAAGTAAAAAGATTCGTTCATACCTAACCTCACTGAGTATAACCTTAAAGTCTACTTGGAAGAGCATCTTTCTTACAGCTCCATGAAGCACATGCTTTTGCCCTTAGACTGCCCTCATGAAACACATTTGTCAAGACTTTCATCAGGGCCCTCATTTTCTTTGACTTTCGTGACCTTTCATATCATCAGATATGTTCTTCTTGAAATGTTACTTTAATTTTGGCTTCTCCAATTTTGTCCTCTATCAGTACTCTACCAGTACTTTTATCTGCACAATGGATGTCACTTAGCCAGATCTTTGAGCTGGATCTGCTTCTACCTTTTCCTTAGAGCAAGCACTCCCAGCACTCCCGAAAAAGTTTTAAACACTGAAGATCAGATTTTGCTCCAAAACAAAGCTTCATAAAACATCCGAAATGAGACAGGATAGAAAAGGAGTAGATGAACATCCCCTGGCTCACGCTGCTGTGAGATGGCAGGTCTGCTTGTCTGAGCACGGTGTCAGTCCAGCAACCTTGCAAGTTTGTGGAGGATTGCACACAGTTCCCAAACCCAAGAGAACATTTTCCTTCCTTCCCCTCTGAGACCTGAGACTTGAATAGCAGTTCTGTACCCTGGTTTTCTCAGCACTTTCTGGAGTTTCTGCTCACTCTTCTCTTCCCCACCCCCCCACCCACCCCCCCCGCCCCCTTCCTCCTTCTCCTATTTTATCCTGCAATTCCATAAGTTTCTCCACTTGTGTATTCTTAGGGAAGGCACAATCTTGCCCCTTTCCAGAGTGCAGCCTAATCCAGAAGGGAACAAGAAGATAAACATCTGTCCTGTCCTGTCACATAATCTTTAAAGGACATAGGCGACATTAACCTACAATAACTGCAGACAAACTAAACACTGTTTACTAAAACAAGTATTTAATACATTTTAATGACGTTTATATAAATGTCTAAACAAATATTTAAATAATTATAATAATAGAGGACATGTATGCTCTAATCTCTAAAAAATTTGCCACTAATAATTCACAAAACAGATTTTCATCAGCAAAATACTTCATTATTCAGTGAAACAAAACAAACTGCTGATCTTTATAGGGTTTAATGCAATTTACCATGCAAGCAAAAATTGCCAGGTTTAAAAAAAAATCCATAAAATATTTGCTTCAGAAAAGTTTCTAAATGCTTCAGAGAATATCCTTTATTTGAAAATGCAAATATTGTCTATTCTATATTACAAAATCTAATGTCTATACTTACACGGTATATTCCTCTCTTACTGGTAGTAATCAGTGCATGCATTATGACAACATGCCAAGTGGTATCATATGACCATATTACTGTGCCGTATCATACCCCTAGCATTAGAGTCATATTATAATAAAATGTCTCAAATGCTTTAATTTTTAATATTCCAGGATTTTTTTAAAGGAGGCTATGTAAGTAAACAAACAGCACACTTGACCATTACCTGAGTGTGTCTCAGTTGTTCTGCCCAGTAACTTTGTGAACTACTGGACAATTTCTATCAAATTTGCAAGTGGGGTGGACGTTTCAAAGGTGATCATAGTTTAAACTTCATTCCAGTCGGTGGGTATGTATGTGAGATAAACTGAGAGAATGAAAAGTAGACGTTTTACCTTTCCAGGCAGCTGCTGCCTGGCCCAGCAGCATGTCCCTCTCAGCCAGCCACTCACATCTGCAGAGTAACCACCACTGAAGACACAGGAGGAAGCTGGCAGTAGTGGCAGTGGGAAAATTAAAAGACACACCTGTAGGAAACTGGTTTTCATTAGTTCGATTGCTCTTAAATAAATTGCTTTATTTTTTTAAATCATTAAGAAAACTTCTACTTAATCTGTTTGAAACATGCTGAGTTTGATCTCAGTGTGTCCTGTTTTCACTGTAATAAAAGAAAGAAAATGTTTCTGTATTCTGTAAGGAGTCATTAGATAACAAGCCTCAAAGAGGCATGAGAATTCAAGTCCTAAGCCACTTATCTGTGGCCTAACAAATCACCCTTTTCGTAAGCCTAATGAATCTTCGTGGTTGTTTGTTTGTTTCCAAAATGACACCGGTACAACTGTAAATGTAATACTTCCCAGCTAGATAGAAGAAGTAGGTCTCAACTGTTTCAGTGACAATGTTAGGCTTATCTCCTACTAATTCCCTTTGCCTGAAGTCTTTTTAAATAGCCCTATGCCACACTTCAGCTCCCATTTCCTATTTCTCTTCTTGGCTCCTGCCCCTCTATTAGTCCACTAACATCATTTGCAGACACTTAACTTTCTCTTGCCTTTACCTACTGCACTGCTATTTCTTCCTTCGTTTCTCAGCAACTATCCTGTCTTCTGCATGTCTTGCTGGTGTGGACTCACTAAATTGACATAAAACTGCTTAAATACAGAGTGACAAAGGTAATTTGATCTATTGTTCTGTTGCTACTTTGAAACAATACTAATAAACAGAAGGAATGTCCTTTTAATCTATGCAACTTGTGCTACTTCACTGTTACAGGATGAATCAAATCAGTGGAAATGTTTCTATTGATTTAATTGAGTTTCTGGACACTACTTCTCTTGCATTTCTCTAGATGCCATATAATTTCTATTTTTAATTGTCATTTTAACTAATTTTCCTAGTACTAAAAGTAAAGCTTGCCACACTGTAATTCTTTGAACACCCTTTTAGTCCTTTTAAAAGACAAACAGATTTTGTACCTTTTAATCCTCACACATAGTAACTGATCTTAATGACTGCATATTTTTAACAGTCCATTTACTTCATTTTCAGATTCTGTAATAATGCTTGATGACTACCATTTAGCTGGATGCTTTAAGAATCTCTCTGTTGCCACCTCAGTACACACCCACATCTCATCTCTGGTACTAAAAAAAAGTTGACCTGAGGAAATGTCTTAATTTGCTATGAGTACTGGAGAACAGAAATTTAATTTCTCTGCAATAGTTTCTTTCATAGCTGGCCAACAAATAGGCCTGCCAGTTCTGTCGTGACTTCCTCATACTGGTAAAGTATATGCTTGTTTTTTAACAGCTAATTCATTCTCTTATATATGGATTCTTTGTTCTTCAAATTCCCTCCTTGGCTATTCTAATTTTACTTCTTTCTATTGTTTTCAAGATGATTGGATTTGGGCTTTCCCAATGATACATTTTAGGCTCAAATAACTTAAATATTGAACCTTGACATTTAATGATATTGATCTTTTCCTTGCCTTCCTGTTTTCTTTTATTTGTTTAGGGATATTTGTTCTGAGACTTTAGTGCTATGCTTAAGTACCTCCCATGATGAGACTAAAGATCTTCATTTCAACACTTCTGATTGAGGATATTTCTTATTTCCTTTTTTTTTGAAAGTAGAATGGTTTACTTGTCTTTGCTGAGGATAGAATAATAAACTATTAGATTCTGTTATGAGTATTTCCCAAAAGGAGTCTGAATAATGTTGTATTATGTTCATGATTAATCGGCATTTTTTGAAAAGTTGGTTTTGAGATGTATCCCGTTAATATCTGTTACTTTGGTTGATGTCAGTCTAGAGCTTCCAATAAACAAACATTTCAAGAATTGAAAATTTTAGTTTTCCAAAGCACAATTTAACCACTTCATATATAGGTTATTGTTAGGGCTGTTACACTGGACTTTGCTCCTTTGTTGAGCTTCTCCTATACAGTGCACTTAATGTGTTTTTCTTGATCTGTCAGGTAGTGTAAGCCTTCTGTATGTGTATTCCTATTATCAAGGATTTGCATTTTGTCTGTGTATTAGCCTCTCTGCAATAGAGCTTTCTCACCAAGCTGGTAATAAGCATTTTTAAATTTTGTTTTTATTTTGTTTCTCTTTTTCCCAATAAATATACACTATACATTCAATATACAGTGACATGGCACAGCATATAGGTATTATTGGCACTCACTGGCATTACCTTCACGCATTTTATTTCTGACTTTTCTATGTGAAAAAGACAGCAACTTCCCGATGAATGTAAAGAAACTTATGATGCCAGTCTAAACTATCAAGTATGTAGTGTGCTACAAATTTGACAGAAAGCATTTTAGATATACTGTAAAATCATCGAACAAATAAAATATTCATTACTTGCACAGGTGGATTAAAATCAATAAATGCCATTCTGTTGTAATAAACTGTCTGATGTAACAAACATCAGTCTGACAGAGGTATATATTCATATGCAGGCATAATATTTTTATCTGGCTTTTTCCAGTTAGGCACCTAAGTCTACTGGGTTTAAGAGCCACAGTTTTTAAAGATGTCAGTATGCAATGATTTCCAGTGAATCATGAGAAATCGCTAATAATCGTGCGTACCTGAAAATGAGCATTAAAAGTAGCTCTGTTGAAGTTAACACTAAAAACCACAGTGACTTGTAGGGCAAGGGGTAAGTGTTTCATTTATGGTCATCAGGTGGTATTCAGTCATAGGCTTGAAGACCTAGTGCTAGTGATTCAGATCTTATTTTTCCTCTAAGTATTCCATGCATGTCGTTGGTATCAATGGGATGTTGTAAGCTGCAAGATGTTTGATAAAAAAAGGCAGATTTTACAAGCAAAGACTCCAGTTACATGGATAAAGGGTTATATAGTTTTCCCCTTAGTTCAGAGTCCCGAGTACTTGTTTTACAAACTGCAGAGTGCCCTCAAATGTACTGACTTCATTGTGGAGCCAGAGTATTTATTGTGCAATGCTGAGTCATATAAAATAAGAAAGGCATTCACTAGGCAGGAGAAAAAGTGGTGGAGACTCTAGCCTCCTCAAAAAGTCAAATTCATCTTGGGTTTTGTGGCTTTTTTTTTTTTTTTAAACAAAAGTACACCATGAGAAACACTGTCAGAAATACATTATATGCCACTGTAATAGTGAAATTATTGTTTTAACCTGCTGGTGCCTTCCTGCTCCCTCAGGAAGGAATCAAGAGACACCGTATGTGCACACGCATAACCAGTACATGCCCCAGATGCAGCAGTATCGCTAGCACGCTAGAGGGAGCCATTACATAATTGCAATGACCCTTCCCACCCCCACCCGCCACCCAATTAGCAGAACTTGGATAGAAAACCTCTGGAAGTCCTGAGACATCCTGAAGGTTTGGCAGAGGCTACGGAATAAGGAGAGGAAAGCACAGGACTCAAGCTACAGTGAAACGAGGTCTCCTGATATAGCTGAGGGGCGTTCTCAGGTGTTTGTTCCATTTTTTAAATTGTTGTTGCTCCTATAGGGGACTTCTCCAAGTAAGTGACTTAGCCGAATACGCCGATTTTCATCAGCCAATGCAAAGCCCTCATTCAGAAAGCAAAGCCCATTTTGTAAACGTATCCTTTATTTCGTCTGTCTGTCACTCTCACACAGAAAGCTGGCACGTCTGAGAGTAGTGATTTTACGCTGCCACTAATGTATGTACAGTTTATTTATATACCGCATTTTAACACAGCATTAGTTTTGCAATGGTTACTAGCAGACTCGTTCTGCATTGCAAACTATCCGTTTTAAAGCTACAGAGGGGTCTTCAGGACAGGAAGATGGGTCTAGAAAGAACACTTATTTGAATTTATACATTCGTAACACTTTCTCCAAGTCAAATAGTATTTATGGACACAGTAACTCGGAGAGGGCTGAAGGTTATCCTATTGAGCAAGGCGAAAGAGCAGCTTCCTTAAGGGAATCTTTTAAGAGCCACTCCTAAAATAATTGTCAGGAGCGTCTTATAATTGCTCCGGCGTGGATTTTCCTTCTTTTTGTTTTACCTTTTTTTTTTTTTTTCCCCCTAAATGATTCATGCTACTTACACGCTCATCACTCACAGCTTACAAATGGCAGCTTCGTTCCGGGACGCGCGGGTCGAGACCGGCGCTCCGGCAGTCCGAGCACTCACCTTGCCAGCCTCGGGGTGTCCCGGCCCCTCCGTGTCCCCGCACCCGCCCCCCCGCCGCCCTCCGCCGACAGCCTCCCCCCGCGGCGGGGCCGCCGCGCCGCGCCGGGCGGGGAAGGGAGGGGAGGGGCGGGCAGGGCTCTGCTGCGGCCCCGAGCCCCGCACCGCCCGGCTGCCGCCGCGCCCGCCCCCCCCGACCGCCGCTTCGCGGGCAGCGGGGTGCCCCCGCCCTCAGGAGCTGCCCCTCGGGGAGGGCGAGACCCGCTCGGGGCGGCTCCCGCAGGGCCGGGGGGGCGCAGCCACGCGTCCCTCGCCGCCATGCATCCCGGGGGGGTGGGGAGGGGTGCGCCGGCACTCCCCAGGACTGGGGGACCGCGCCGCTGAGGCAAGCCCTCGCCCTCACGGCGCTGTAGAGAAGCGCGGGGGAGTCGCGTCCCCCGTCCTTTCCCACCCGTCATCACGGAAGACTCGCTGATATGTCTTAAAAATAAAGAAATGGGGGGGGGGGGGGATAAATAAATAAATAAGTAACGCGAAGCCGGGGGGGGGGGGGCTGGGGGCGCGGCGCTGCGGTGCGCGGCAACGAGACACCGCAGCCGCCCGCCCGCCCGCTCGAACCTCTCGCACGTTGCGCGTCTCCCACCGAACCGATCTAATCAATGACACCCAGCGCCCGCCGCGGCCCCGCCCCCCGCGCCCGCCCGCCTCCTCCCATTGGCGGATCGTTGTCGGGGCCGGCCGCCGCCGCCGCCGCCGATTGGCTGGCGAGGAATCCGTATCAATGTTTAAGCCGCGGCGTGAGGTGAATAGAGGCAGTCGGCGAGCGGCGCTGGGTGAGCGCGGCGCGGCGCGGCGGCCCCGCGAGTGCTGCAGTGAGGGAGGCGAGGCGGAGAGGAAAGGAGGAGGAGGAGGAGGAGGAGGAAGGGGGGGCGGGGGGGGGAGAGAGAGAGAGGAGAGAGAGAGGCAGAGAGCGGCTCCAACTGTTGAATTTTCGCTGAATTCTCCACTTACCTACGGGAGGCTGGCGAAATGGATCTGGCTTATCGGGGATCGGCGTTCGTTTCGCGTGCTGCCTGGCTAAGACTGGCGACCGTCTGTTTGAAAGGGGCCACCCATCAATGAGGCAGAGAAGAATATTTATTTTTTCTTTTTCTTTCCCTTTTGAAAGCCTCTCCACCACAGGTTGCAGAATTAACTGTGTACTTTGGGTCTGGACTCAAATAAAGGAGAAAAAAACAGTGCAGAACTGAGACTCGGAACTAGATCTGTGAGCTATGTATTGGGAACCTATGTTTTCGGGTTTTTTTTCTTTTAATATGAAAGATCTCTGACTTATTTCACACATAACACTGAGGAAAGGTGGTTAAAAACACTCAGCAAAGCAGGAGACAGACGCGCCTCTGTGCCAGTGAGTGGATAACAGCCTTGTTTTCCTGATCCTCAGTCTCCCGGAGAAAGAGGTATAGTAAAAGTGTAGCTGGATCCAAACCCCCACCCCCCATTCTCTTTTTTTTTTTTTTCCCCTTCCCCCACCCACCCCCTCCAAAATATAAATCTGATTTTTTTTTTTTTTTTCCTGTCTATAGAGTGAGTCAGAGAAGCGTTAGGAAGAAGCTGCAACTAATGTCTGTGAAAGGAGGAACATGAGGCGATAGTGAATGTGATTTGTTCCTCTGGATCTGACTCATCCAGCAGATTGAAACACCTGCATTTCTAGATGTGACATTCATTTATTTCTAGTTATTAAAAGAACCTGAAATAAAATGTAGTTACCCTTCCCCAATATTTACCTATACACCGTATCGCTGGGAAAGGTATATATCAGAGAGGGGGAACGCAGACGTTGCCGCCGCTCTCCTCCCCTGTACCAAGATGCCCAGAGAGACGGTTAAAGCTTGAAAGGGTTGCAAAAAAAAAAAAAAAAAAAAAAAATGCATCACACCAATCGCGGAACTGCATAGTGTTTAATATAAGCGAATTAGTCAACTAAAAGATCTCCCACTTTATTCATCGCCAGGATTGTTTTTCCTCTTCTTCTCCCCTCCCCTAAATGAAGAGGACTAGGCGGCAGTGTCATTGGAAGGAGATACTGAATAGAAAGAAAAGAGAGGCACTTGATAGCGCAGCCCTGTGAATACAGAGACTGTTTCCCTTTTAGCGAGAGACTAAGAGAGAGAGAGAGTGTGTGTGGTGGCTTTTCTTTCTGTCTTTCTTTCTTTCCTTCCCACCCCCCCCCCCCCCCTTCTCTCTCTCTCTTGCTCTCTTTTTTTTAAAATCTATGCGTCCAGCCATGGGGTGCCTGTTGATTTCCTCTCGGCTGGAGAGAAAAGCGAACTGGAATTAAACTGCATCGAGAAAAGTGCAGCTCCTCAGACACGCATACGCACACACGCACAGATACACGGAGAGAAAAGATGTGGTGGTGGCGGCGGCTACTGGCCTGTCTTAAAGAAACCCAAGTGTGTATCTGATTGAGCACAGCCTGTGATTTGTCTCAAAATATATATTTACCGCTAAGGATGACCGTCAGACGGTGGGTTTCTTAATTTTTCCCCCACAAAAGGACGAGTGGGAGGCTGGTAGTAGAGGGAGAGAAAGGAAACTACAAATCAGGACACTAGTTTTTGCTGGTGGTTTGGTTTTGGGTGTTTTTTGTTTTTTGTTTTTTTTTTTTTTTCTTTTTTCCTGTGTTTTGATTTCCCCTCTTGCCCTGCAGTCCTCAGTCACTCGCCTTCTCATTCGGGAAGGAAATAGTGAGGTGTACGAGACAGAGAGGGGGGGAAATACCGATGGCAGCGAGATGCAGCTCTCCGCTGCAAGCAATGCAAGATTAGATCTCTAAATGCAGCAAAACACTCCCTGAAAACCAACAACCCCGCGGTGCTTTCAGACATTTCACTGCCTCTCACTGCACACGAAGAGGGCTTCAACAACAAGCTGAGACTTTTTTCCCCCCGTTCTGTCTCTCTCCTACCCCTCCAGTCCATCAATCGCATCACAAGCGATGAGTAGCAAATGAGCTTTTCTACCCCTGCTTACAGACCTGTGGCCACCCCCCTTTCCTATGTATAGATAAATACACCTATTTAAAAGAAAAAGCTTTTTGATCGTTTTTAGAAAAACAACCACTGCCGCCGATTTTTTATTATTGTTATTATTTTTATTATTCTTTGTACATCGGCGGGGATTCAAGGATCGAGAACGCTTCGCCTGCCTGGAGGAGAAGATCTTTTGCAAATTTTCTGATTTTTGAAATCCTCCCACTGCCGAAGTTGGACAGCCGAAGTAACTGCGAGGGGACTGCAAGCACGGCAGGCGCTCGCTGAAACGCTGCCGAAGCTGCTCCCCCCCCTTCCTCCCTCCCTCACTCCCTCCCTCCCTCCGGCCCCCCCGATTGCTCCCTCCCTCAGAGCTACATGGTCTATTTGCTGCCTCTCATCCTGTGTCTCTGCAGATGTTTTAGAGCAACAGGTTCAGGAACTTAAAATATAGGGGTGGGGAGAGAGGAGGAAGAAAAAAAAAAAAAAAAAAAAAAAGGAAGAAAGCCGACGGAGCGACGGAGGAGGAGGAAGAACAAACCCAGCGCGGGAGACAGAGAAGACGGGGACAACCCTGGTCGCCGCTGCAGCTGCTGCCCCCCCCACCCCCACCCCTGCCCGGGGATGTACCTTTCCATTTGTTGCTTCTTCCTCTGCTGGGCTCCCGCCCTGTCGCTGAAGAACCTGAATTACTCGGTACCGGAGGAGCAGGGAGCGGGCACGGTCATCGGGAACATCGGCCGCGATGCGCGGCTGGCGGCGGGCGCGGCGGGAGGCGGGGGGCTGCCCGCGGAGCGCGGCGCTGCCGGCGGCGGCCCGGGCGGCGGCCGCGGCCCCAAATCCACCTTCCGGGTGCTGGAGAACTCAGCCCCGCACCTCCTGGACGTGGACGGGGAGAGCGGGCTGCTCTACACCAAGCAGCGCATCGACCGCGAAGCGCTGTGCCGGCGCAGCGCCAAGTGCCAGCTGTCCCTCGAGGTGTTCGCCAACGACCAGGAGATCTGCATGATCAAGGTGGAGATCCAGGACCTGAACGACAACGCACCGGCCTTCCCCTCTGACCAAGTGGACATGGACATCTCGGAAAATGCTGCGCCGGGCACCCGTTTCCCCCTCACCAGCGCCCACGACCCGGACGCCGGGGACAACGGGCTGCGCACCTACCTGCTCACCCGTGATGACTATGGCCTCTTCTCCCTTGATGTGAAGTCCCGCGGTGATGGCACAAAGTTTCCAGAGCTGGTCATCCAGAAGCCGTTAGACCGTGAGGAGCAGAGTCACCACACCCTGGTACTGACGGCACTGGATGGCGGCGACCCACCACGCTCGGGCACAGTGCAGATCAACGTGCGCCTCATTGACTCCAATGACAACAGCCCCATCTTTGAGGCGGCCTCCTACGTGGTAGAGCTGCCGGAGAACGCGCCACTGGGCACTGCCGTCATCGACCTTAATGCCACTGATGCCGATGAGGGTACCAACGGAGAGGTGCTCTACTCCTTCAGTGGCTACGCACCTGAGCGTGTCCGTGACCTGTTCAGCATTGACCCACAGAGTGGCCTCATCCGTGTCAAGGGCAACCTGGACTATGAGGAGAGCGGCCTCATTGAGATCGATGTCCAGGCTCGGGACCTGGGACCCAATCCCATCCCCGCTCACTGCAAGGTCACCGTCCGCCTCATCGACCGCAATGACAATGCTCCCACCATTGGCTTTGTCTCTGTTCGCCAGGGAGCACTGAGTGAGGCTGCCCCGCCAGGCACTGTCATTGCCCTGGTGCGGGTCACCGACCGTGACTCGGGCAAGAACGGGCAGCTCCAGTGTCGGGTGCTGGGCGGTGGCGGCGGGCCCGGAGCCGTCCCTTTCACCCTGGAGGAGAACTATGACAACTTCTACACTGTGGTCACCGACCGGCCCCTGGACCGTGAGGCACAGGATGAGTACAATGTGACCATCGTGGCACGTGATGGGGGCAACCCCTCGCTCAACTCCACCAAGTCATTTTCCGTCCGCATCCTCGATGAGAATGACAACCCGCCCCGCTTCAGCAAGAACCTCTATGTGTTACAGGTGCCCGAGAACAACATCCCTGGAGAGTATCTGGGCTCCGTCTTGGCCCAGGACCCCGACCTGGGACAAAATGGGACAGTCTCTTACTCCATTCTGCCTGGGCATGTGGGCGATGTCTCCATCTACACCTATGTCTCTGTCAACCCCACCAATGGTGCTATCTATGCTCTGAGGAGCTTCAACTACGAGCAGACAAAGCACTTTGAGTTTCGCGTGCTGGCCAAAGACTCAGGTTCACCCCACCGCGAAAGCAACGCCACGGTGCGCGTCACCGTGCTTGATGTCAATGACAATGCACCCCTCATCGTCCTGCCCGCCCTCATCAATGACACCGCTGAGCTGCAGGTGCCACGCAATGCTGGGGTAGGCTACCCTGTGGGCACCGTCCGTGCCCTGGACAGTGACTTTGGGGAGAGCGGGCGTCTCACCTATGAGATTGTGGAAGGCAATGAGGAGCACCTCTTTGAGATGGACCCCACTAGCGGTGAGATACGCACCTTGCACCCCTACTGGGAGGAGCTCAGCCCTGTGGCTGAACTGGTGGTAAAAGTCAGTGACCATGGCAAGCCCAGCCTCTCCGCAGTGGCCAAGCTCATTGTCAGGGCCTTGGCAGGGCCCCTGCCTGAGGCTGGCGAGCCACAGGTAAATGGCGAGCAGCATCGGCGACCACACTGGGACTTGTCGCTGCCCCTGATCGTGACGCTGAGCACTGTCTCCATCATCTTGCTGGCTGCCATGATCACTATTGCCGTGAAGTGCAAGCGAGAGAACAAGGAGATCCGAACCTATAATTGTCGCATTGCCGAGTATAGCCACCCTCAGCTGGGAGGAGGGGGAGGCAGTGGCGGGGGAGGAGGAGGCAGTGGCAGTGGAGGGGGCAAGGGCAAGAAGAAGAAGATCAGCAAGAATGACATTATGCTGGTGCCCAGTGAGGGCGAGGACAGCCGGGGCCCCCTCAATGTCATGAACGTGGTGAGCAGCCCATCCCTGGCCACCTCACCCATGTACTTTGACTACCAGACCCGCCTGCCCCTCAGCTCTCCCAGGTCTGAGGTGATGTACCTGAAGCCCGCCTCCAACAACCTGACTGTACCCCAGGGACATGTGGGCTGCCACACCAGCTTCACAGGGCAAGGGACTAACGCCAGCGAGGCTCCCCCGAGCCGGATGTCCATAATTCAGGTAGGAGACTTTTAGAATACCCTGGACCTCACTTTAGACACTGGTTTAACTTTACCTTTTATATGCAGTGAAATCTGCTGTAAGGCATCACTGAAGGGACCAACACAAGTCACTAACGAGAGGTGGACTTAATGAAAATGGAACCAGACCACATCTGTGGGTCTGGTTCTGCTGTCACACTGGTGTTTCCCGTGTGATTCAAAAGTAAATGCCACACTGAAACAGAGTTATGGCAGTGCAAAAGAGAGGCATGTGGGAGTACAGGCAGGCATTTAGTAATGGGGCACACTGGGGTATTTTCTGAGAATATCATCAGGCAGAGGTGGGCGCTTCCAAAGGTTTCACTTCACTTTGATTTGGAGAAGGGGGAGGGCATTTCTGAAGCAGTCATATCATCTGCAGTAACTAACAGGACGTGGGAGAAACTCTACACACTGAGGACATCTATTGCAACAGTGTATTATAGCCCTCCAATTCTGTATGTAAATATGAGCTGTCTTTCCAAGATGTATGTTTTAATTTTTTAAAATTTCCTTCTTTAGAAGATATACACTTTTTTTTTTTTTTTTTTTTTTTAAACGCAGAGCAGTAACATTGGGGCCCCATTGCCTCCTCCTCTCCCCATAAACAACCAAACCTTCAGCACGGAAAATTCTGCTTAGTCAAATAGAAAGAAAATGTATGTGGTGATTCCCTCCTACCCCCAAATGTTAACAAAACTCACATCCTGTCATGAAACAGCAAAACAACTAGTCAGATTTCCAGCAGCCTGAGTCAATATTGATGATTGCTTTATAGCAAAAGACTTACATGCTCTGTCTTCTACCAAGGCTTATTTAGAAATTACAGCTGGGCTGCATTCTGCTGCCAGTTATATCCACACTGTCCTCTACCGACTTTTGTGAATGTGAGAAATGGCAGAATTTGGACCATTGGATACAGGGTGCTAAGCAAAGAATGACTTAATTATTAGCAGGTAGTTTAAAGTCCAAACACAGAAGATGTATTTCAGAGTGGTGAACTCTCAGACTGAAGGTGAGGGCAGAATTTGGCTCTAGTTGATTTAATTTAAAGTAGTACTTCATGATTAATGCAGCTTAATGTTCAAATACTACAGGTATGTTCCAAAGTGATTTTTAACGTTTGGATTGAAAGCAGGCTCTGGATAATGACTATTAAATATATTTGAAATGTCATCTCTGTTTTATCCTGTGGTTCTCCTAATACGCTGTTCTGAGTCATAGGGGAATGAACTGAGTGTATCAGAAGTGACACAGACTCATTTTGTGTATGCAGCAAGTGGGAAAGAAGGTGCACTGTAGACGCTTGATGTAGCAAAAGAAAATTCACAATACCTTGGAGTTATCATACCCTGTGGTCTGTGAACACCGAATGTTCTAGTTGCCAGCTGCATCTAATGTTTTAAACTAAATAGAAGTGGCCGTCGGAAATTGGTAGGTTAAGTAGCCAAAATTCCAGTAACCAGTGGCCTGTAAACTAAATATTTATAACTGGGAAAAAAAAATGAAAAAGGCTGTCTGTACAAGATCACTGTGAACTAATTATCAATATACTGTTGAACTGTGTCACAGAAACAATTTCGGTTTACGTCTATCATGAATTTGTGTTGCTATCAATTAGGTGAGTGGAGCAATACTTAAAATCTGAAATTGATTTTAACAAAAAGTGACACTTGAGGAAAGAGTTTAGGTTAGGGCACAATTGGAGATAATTTGATTTATAATTCATGCTTTAAAAAAACAAACAACTTTCAACCACACTTGTTTAAGTAATGTCAACTTCTTACTGTAAAATAGAGTTGTCAGAATGATAAAAAAACCCACATTTTTTTCTGACTGACAAGTGTAATACTTACTAAAAGAACAGAAAATCATACTTTTCTACAACCATGTAATGTCTATATAAAGCGATTAATTCATGTATTGATGCTACTGAGTAGTAAAGATTCAACTGTAGTGTAAAATCCCTATGGAAAATATGATTCCTTTTTTTACAGTGTTCACTGTATAATATCAGTTATGATTTTTTTTTTCCTGAGATCTATATAAAGCTAAAAGAGGAATTTCCTCCCTTAAAAAGGTGTGTTGTGGTTTCTATGAGTTCTCATTATGATAACTGTGGGAAATATTAACCGTAACGCCTCATAGCACATACTGGTATACCTGATACTGGCTTTGTTTTCCCTGAATATTTACAGAGTGTTTTGGATGTTTAGATGATCCAGTCAGTAGGTTGGATTAGGAAACATTCAGTTTTCCCTACTGAACAACCTATTCAAACATAGTTATTGATACTATATTTTGTAGTTATATTGACAAAACAAATGCACAGTATGAAACAGAGTAGTTGGTTTCTATTTAGGAAAGGCACAGACTTAAAGTAGCTACATGGGAAAATCTGATACTCTTCACTATAATTTTGCATTACTGAAATACATTTTGTATTCTCCATCTCCACGTCCCTGGAGTAAATTTTATATAAAATTTGCATTTAGAATGTAGACACTACTTTGTGTCTGGTCCTGTACTTCTGCCTCATGTAAAATTCAAACTGCAGACTTAGGGAGAAATAGTAAAGGATCAGCCCTCTCTCTGGATCTGCAATATCCTTAATCACTCCAGGAAACCTCTGTCTGGAAAAGTAAATTGCACAATTAGAAATCAAAAGTATAGCCAGTGGAAAAAAGATACAGAATCCAAAGAGCTGCTTTATCATCTCCTTTCATTAGTCAATTCAGAAAAACAGTTTTCTTCGTTACCTCAGTAAGGAAAAGGTAAACGATTTAAGTGTTCTCTAGCAAATATTCACTTTAGCTTTTCCAGATATCTTACTGAACCACAATAATCTCACACTATATAATCCATACAATGGAATGGCTTTTCTTCACTCTCATTTCCTCAGCAAGTGTTTAATGGCAGAATTCCCTAGCAGGATCCTGTTATTAAAACTTTATCGTTTTATATATATATATATATATATGCATACTTATATACCTACAGATATATATACATACATGCTAAATATTATATTATTACTTAGTACATCCAATTGAGTCCATAAATATTTAAAATCAAATAAATAATTTCTTTCTCAGTAAGATCCGAATTTTCTCACTCTTGTTAAGAGTGCATAACAATTTTTTTTTGCTTTGCTTACTAGTAAGAGCTACTAAAGTCAATAGGCTTTATGATTCCCTTATTTCTCATGAATAGGATTTTATTCTACAGATAGCCCAATTTATATCAATGAACACCTGTAAAGTGTTGCTATGTGACTATGGGTTTCACACTGACCCAAAATGACCAGCATTTGTATAAAATACTGCCTGATACGTTTAAGAGCGGTGTAGTCTTGCCTCTCTTTAAGTGACTTCTGTTACACATTAGTCACACTGTTTACCAACTTGTGTCTTTACTCATTAATTTGTAGCATTCAGCTATGTCCCATTGTTGCATGTGTTACTTAAATGAATCAATGAACTTGTTCCATACCGTAAAAATTAAAAAATTTAAACATTCATACATACATGTATGTATAAAATTTTGGATGGATAGCCAAGAATGCTGTGTACCTTCAACTTTTACTGGCACAAGAGACTTGCAAATACTTAGGGCCTCTGAAAATTGAGCATTTGTGATTTTATGTGCACATGAGATTGATGCGTATGAAGAACAGTGTTTAGTGACACACTGGGAAGTTAGAACAGCTACACTTCAGCATGTTTCATTGCTTGTAACTTCAGCACTCATATTCTAAACATTCTTTAGAAACACTGCTTTCAAATGCAAATCTATTAAAAATATTTAAATATAGGCCAGTGCTATACAATTCTCATTGCCAGATTCAAAATTCCATGCGACCTTTGAATCACTTAAGGTCCAAACTATTCGTTTCTACTTGTTAGAAAAAAGAGAAAAGTAGGAGAAAATAGAAATACATGGCTGAAAGATTTTTGTTTACTCTAGACCTTAAAGACTACTGGAAAAATTTTGTTCATCTTATTCGGAGTAAATCAAGCTAACCTGCTCACCTGACTAAGAGAAACAGAATTTTGCTGTATTTTGAAGAGCAGACATTAGAAAAAGAACAATCGCATACAAACATACACATAGATGTTCATATCTCTCCTACCAAAAAGTTCTGACTTAATCAGTTTGCCGTTCCCTGAGTGAACAAGTCGCAATTTCTTCTGGCAGGTTTTTAATAGATAAAAGAATGGATAAAAGGAAAAAAATAGTTTCTGTAAACAAATAGTTCTGGAAATAGGTTCCTCAAAGTGTAGAAAACAGTAGTGTAGAAAACTATACACATATGCAAGCAATGTTGATCATCCTAGAGACTATTTATTATTATAGTTGTGGTGCAACTTGGACAGGTTTGTAAATATATCAGAAATGAGATGGGCATGAATAAAGAAAGCAGTGGTCACAGCTTTTGCTAAACAACTGCTAAAAAAGAATGACTGTGATGCAATAAGCTCTTAAGCTGGGAATCGCTGTAGCTGCTGTACTAGGCAGTCCTGTAGCATTTTAAGATAAAGTTCAGATCACTCTTAATACTTCAGGCGCCTGATGTTTATGATGTGTCAACAGATTACTGTCAGGTCCCAGTACAGCTTCGTCACCAGGTGTCTAGTAGTACCTAAGAAGATAGAGTCGTGAGAAATGAAAAACATAAGCTATATTAGTGCTGCTCTGTCTTTAGATATACTATCCCATGCTTTGCTTTGAGAAACTTCAACTCAGAAATTTCAAGATTGCAAAAAGAAGTCTGCAGCTGCTGCAGTGTAAGGAGAAGCATCTTTCCTCACAGAAGTTGCATTCATTCTCAGTAATTTAAATTCTTAGCTGAAAACAGAGGTCTTCGTTTTTTATTTTTCGTTTTTTATTTTTATATCTGCTGCTGCAAATGAGGAATATTATTCTCTCTCACTAGAGAAGTTAACGTTTTGCACCAGTAAGATCCTGGGGCAGTTCTACACATTTGCAAGTTTGCATGTTCATACTTAATAATTCCCAGATTTTCACAGCTGCATGTTCTAGGGCTGTATCTAAGGTCAATAAATTGACATCAGATCAAACTTCAGAACTACCTGACTAGGACACATTACAGTTTTTACAGTGTTTCACGAGGGTAGATGTCTTTCAGAGTAACTCCTGTGAATGCTTGTATTGAGTCAATACAGTCTGAAGTTAGTAGGTTTTGTGATACGTCGTTCTGTAGCTTTAGTTTTAGTTACTCAATGAAGTCAATACCAGGGTCAGCTGTGCAAGAATTTCAGAAAAGGATCTTTTCTATATTTTCATGAAGCATTATTTCATTTTTATCAAGATACACTGCATAGTACTGTGACACAAAGTACATATATTTTAGGACTAGATCCGGTGACTGCTGACTGTGGCATCCACCCTGGCTGCTGAAATAGAGGGAGGAAGCAGAACTGGACTCTTGTTTTGTGTTACATCTGCTCTGGTCTTGATCTTGAACTCCTTGACAGTGTTGTTTATAGCAAAATTATTTCAAAAGGACCATTTCTGATATATAGGTCCATATGAGATCTAAAGAACTTTCCAAGATTAAGTTCTACAATATAGAACAATAAACATAACAAAAGACAATTTAAGAGTATGACAAGTAGAATATTGATATTATGAGAAACAAAATTATGTTGCCAGAACAGAAATTCTTGTTAAACAATAAATTAAGAAAAATAATGTATCCATAGAAATTGCTGGTTTATAAAGTAAAAGACCTGAAGACAGTGCCCATGAATTAGACATGAAGCAGGATTTACTGGATCACAGCTCTCAACATCTCTTAAAGTTCTCTGAATTTTCCTCATCTTGGTGCTCACTGTCACTACCTTCTCTTACATGGGAAAATACACACAAATTTGTGATTAGCAGTGCAATTTCAGTGACTGATCCTTTGAAGACTTCTTTTAACATTAGATTTGGTCAGATTTACGTTATCCTTATCAACGATGAAAAGGCCTCTTCATACTCATATTTCAGTCAATAGCATAATTTTGACTTCATCAATGATTTCAGTGGTTCAAGAGTAAATTGTGACTAAGAGCCTTACAGAGTACAGCTGAGAATAGTGTGATTGGGCCCTTTATTTTTAGATTTCACCTTTTTGTGATGTTTCTTTACAGCTTCTTTATAAACAATTAAGGAGACTGGAATTTAGAAGATTTTGTAACTAGGATGTGAACTGTAACATAGAATCACACAATCAGGATTTTTTAGAGTGGAAAAAACCTTTAAGATCATCAAGTCCAATCGTTAACCTAGCATAATCAGGTGTGCAGCTGAAAGAAAAAAACAGACTCCATTGAACATATCGCTGAACATATATTTTCACTCTTTTTTCATATATTTTTGAAAGTGTGCATAATATAGCATTATTCTTAAAATTCAGCAAATATTGTTACATGGATTATCATTAGGTATGTGTAAAATATTCAAAAATACTGGTATTAAGAAAACATAGATACAACCTGGCTGCTCTAATGAGGCAAAAATGTCATTAAAAACCGAAATGTCTTCCCAACATTTGGCTGTAAACCAGCTGGGATTTGGTTTTCAAAAGAAAAAAAGATTTCTTTCTTTTTTCCGCAGTATTTTTTCTTCCTTTTCACTACCTCCCTCCCCAGGAAACTTTAACATACTGGATAATATGTACACATATGTTTTTAAAGATCCTGCTTTACTTCCTTTCTTTCATTGTTTCTACAAGAATTAAAATGCCTTGTCAAATTAGTTTTAGGTTTTGCTATAGAAGACACTCATTCTACATATAAAAAGTGTGTATATATGGATTGCTGTTTTCTTTCTGAGGCAAACAGAATACATGGCAGAGGTCTTAAGATACCTCTTCAAGCCTGAGGAATGCTTGCACATATAAAGAAAAGACATTTTGACACTAGTACTAGTATTTTCCAACAGGTAAGATTTTTCTGTGAAAATAACTTAAACAATGATTTGTTGACTGGAGCAGAAACAAGATCTGTTTTTATCTTTAAAAGTATAGAAGCAATCCTTTGATGTCAAAAGGTCAGAGTAGAACAGCTGGGACAAATTTCTGCAGCAGGTAGCCTGAGAGCTTTATACTTTCAATTGTATCTCTACTTCAGCTGTAAGAAGAGAAGTGGTGAAATTAATGCTAAAGGGTTCAAAAACATGGGAAACAACTGAAACTCCCATGGGACTGCAGGTTCTTGCCTAAAGAGCAAAAAAAATGGGAAAAAAAAAAAAAAAAGGTACTAGGAAGAGAATGGCAAAATGACTTTGGGGAAAAGTTTCTTGAGTTTAAGTGTTTCATTTGTTATGTTTTTAAGGGGCAACAAGGAGATTAACTAGTTGCTGCTTTTGCTGATATGAGGAGATGAAATGGAGTGGTGTACAGCTTGCTATAAATCTTAGCCAGGGTGCATTCTAAGCCGTAGTAATATATTTGTCATGGTCTTTTTAGTGCAACCTTAGTTCAGTTTTTCAGTCTGCTGTAGACATTTTTTTTTTTTTTTTTAACAGTAGATTCTGGATTAATTACTGCAAATCCTACGAGAAAGAAAAAAATAGATAAATTATTAAGCATTTTAGATAAAATACTCAGTATTAAGTACTAGCTTCAGGAACAAGCAAATTCATATGAATGTCCCTGTTAATTAGGATATTAATCAGTTCTTTAAATAACCTCCTTGAACAGTCATATATTTTCTAGCTAAATCCCAAAGGCTGCGGATACAATTCCTGCTTATTAAGGTCACACGAGAACCATCTCTCTCTTCCACTGAATTGCTTCCACTAGTTAGTCATGTTACCTGTACAGAACATATAGCAGAAGATCAATTCATCTCACTCGTTTGAGATGAGAAGACATCTCCTTTTTTCATCTGGTAATGTGTTCTCGAAATTGAGGAGTCCCTCTGCATATAAAGGTATAACTGCATAGTTTCAGCCAATTATTAGTGTTACTTGCACAGAGGGACAGCATAAAGATCAATTTGCATCTCACTTTTGTGCAGTGAGGGGATATCTCCTCTTTCAGCCCTCATGAGAATCAGTACCATGCTGATCTATTTTCAGTTTAATTTAGTATGCTATGAGCGATCTAGGCAAGTAAAATCCTTCAAATGAACAGTATTTTATTTTAAGCCATGGACCCTTCTTCTGGCTTTGTGATGTATGTATCAGATCAGAGTTCCTATGGTTCATAATATACTTTTACCTATAATAGAAAAGTTTTGAATCACATCCTGTTCCTGCTGGGTGGTTGTGTGCCGCAGTCTCCATGGTGTGCCAAAGGAGGACTCTAAAGGGGAAAAGAAAAGTCTTGTTACAAGATACAAATGCATAATTTCAGCTGTGTGGGTGGAACCTCTGATCGATGCATTGTAAATTCTTGCAGTGATAGACATACGAAATTAGTTTCAGGCAGTGTTTCAGATCATCTATTGATGTATGTGTGACATGCTTGTATTTGCCTGTACTAGTTCTAGTGACACTATGATTACTGGTATTTGCAGTCCTTGCCCTGGAACACTTCCAGGCAGTTTTATTGTATTGAAATGGCTCTCACAGTTCATTGAGCATCCAGCATAACACTGCTGAATATGATTGGCGCGTTTGCATATATTTATTCAAAAAAAATCAGGCAGTTAAACTGCATAATTATGGGAAAACGAATCATAACAATAAAAGACCATTTAAGTTAACAAGCTTTGTGATCAAAGGATAAATACAGGTTGGATAAATGAGACTCTAGATGTAACTAATCTACATAAATAGGCTGTGGTCTGATTAGAGGAAAGGAATATATTAATCTAAAGGTATTAAAAAAGCATTTTACTTCAGTATTTTTATAATGTCCGGTTTTATTTAATCATATTTTTAAAATTTCTACTCAATAAAAATAGCCGTGTTTAATGATAAACTACTTTTATGTGGTTTTATTTCTTGATTAACGTTTGCAAAAAAATTCTGAACTAATACAAGTAAACAAAAGTAATACAAGTTTTCATTCTAGTTTTGAATGCGTTGTGTGTCAAAAACATTAAACATTTTTTAATGTCTTAATTTTAAAATTTTTAATGTTGCAATGTTTTTTGATTGATTTTTAATTAAAGAAAAACATTAAAGGGAACAGTTAAAGGACAATTTCTTGTTTACCGCCTTTATCAGCAGAGAGCAGCCTTTGTAGTGTTTGAAAGCTGGTGCATTAAAAATCAATTTCAAGTCTTCAAAGCTATAAACTCTTGCTTGCTTTGTAGATATATACTGTTTTTAAAATCATGGGAAGCACACTTGACAATTGAATTAAAAACAAAAGGTAAATAATGGCTTCATCAAAATCTGAAGGATTTTAATGTATTTTTAATAGTACCTAAAGGATTTTTTATGAAGAGTAGACATGTGAATCACAATTTGTAGCTTTTAAATGCATAATTTGTTCCTAAAGACAGTTATATGTATTCTTTTATTAATAGTTTTTCAGACTTTGAGACTTCTGTTGGTCTTTTTCTGCTGTTTTTAATGAATGCCATGATTCAAACACAGAACATGTCAGTCAGTTTCTTTACTACTATATTTCTGTCTTGTTCTTTGCTGATTGCTAAGCAACCACATATCGTTAAGATTGTTTAGCTACAGTTTAAAAAAAGGTGAGCTGAAGGAGGCTAAACAAATTTTCATTAATTTTTAATGGATATATTTAAATTCTATAAAATTTTAAAGGTGACAAAACAAAGGACATTTTTTTAATAATGCACTTCGGATTTAGAACTTGGGCTTTGTTCCTACCAGTATCGAGGAAAAGACTGGTTTTCCACAAATCTAGAAAGAGTGGGATCCCATCCTTAATCAGTGCATAAGTGATTTCTAGGCCTATGGAAACTAATTTATATATGTATAATTACATTAGTATTATGTCTTTCAAGGCATCATCCTTAAAACACTTATCCAGTGAATATTATAATTTAGGTCAACAGAACCAATGAATTAAATAGATGACTTACAGGAGTGGGGTTGCTGATGTGCATAAGTGTGTGCAGAATTCAGCCCAGGATCTGTTAGTCTGTGTTAGCTGAACTGTTCCCTGTTGCTTCTCTCCTTTGCTTTAACAACACTGCAAAGCTGCAAAAGCTGTTCATTTCACTTAGCCTCCAACTGCATTCTCTAGTACTCTATTGAGATAGTCCTGATGTCTGAATATTTGATATTTTTTCTTTTTTGCATAGACTTGTGTAATTTGATATGCAGATTTGAAGATCATAAAAACAATCCTGCTTTGATGATCATGAACAAGATTATCCAGCCACAGCTGTAAAGTACCAAGTGTGTTCTTTTCTGATCTTTTCATCATTTCAGTAGATCAAATGACAATAAGAATATAGTGGAATTTAGAGTGCTTGGGAAATTATGAATTTAAAAGCCTTTTTAAAATGGCAGCCATGAAACCGTAAAAACTATTTAAATTTCTAGACTATATGTATGTCAGATAATATAACTGTGCGTATGTATGCATATGTGGAGATATTTAGATATGAGAGCAGTATGGATTCAAAATAACTATTTAGCTGGATAAAAGATACCAATTAATGACCAACGTGCACGTTTACGTTTTTTACATATATATATATAGTGTGTAATCTGTACACAACTGTGTAACACTGTTGTGGAAGTTGCCGTCAATCCCACCTTTTGCTGTAACCTAGAAAACATCAAGTTTAGAGACAAATGCTGTTGTCATTTTCTTCCTGAGGCAAGAGTGTAGGTAAAGAGGGACCTGATTTTCCACTTCACGCTGGAAGTTATACATCTTGCTTAAAACTATGTATCCCACTGTCAGACTTCAGGATTGAGAGTGATCATGAAAAGGAGGTATAAGTCATGTGACACATGAGAATAATCAGCACTCAATTGCTTCCATCAACTGTGTCAGGTGTTAGAAAGCACATGATAATTTGCATCTTGCAGCTCCAAGGCAAGGAACGTATCAGTCAGTTTTGTAACCATCAGGGAAAAAAGAGGGGGGGGGGGGGGGGAATTATGTTATTTTTTCATTTTGTCTAAATCTGTATGAGTATTTTATCTGTTTAAACCACCTGTAGCTTCTTTGCAGGCCTAACAAGATACAGTATTGTGAAGGGCAGAAGTAACTGATGAATTTATTTTATTATTTATTTATTGGCCACTATATATATGATCTTTCCCAACAGTATGTGTCTCTAATGTGGCAATAATGAAATAAAAATTCCCTCAAGCATCAAATAACTCACTTTATATACCTTTTTGTGCTCAGTTGTTTCAAACAGGCTTACAGAATTTTGAAGACAACTTTAGTTTCAGTTCATTTATAATATATGTAGACCACAAACTCTCTTTTCTTTGTCCCCTGATGCTGGCAAAGGAACCTTAGGAACAAGTCGCTAGATTTCCAGATTTTGACCTACTTGGTAGTCTACTTTACTTGCATGAAAGTAAAGAAAGACAAAGCTGTTTCTATTAAGCAAATGTAAGCTTCAGGAATTTTGGTTAGTATTGGCAAAGATCTTTAGATAAAGATAGATCGCTTGCAGTCATACTGATATCATTGCTGATACCATTAAATGAAGAAATAGGCATACACATTGAATAGCCATGGGAGGAGAAGAATTTATGTAAAGGAATGGTTTTGTTCTGATTTAAATATTGAGTGATAGGTTTTCTATAGTATTTTATAATAAAGACAATTACACAGTAATTTGGGTTAGAATGCATGCCCAGTTCCCCATCTCAAAACCCAATTTGTTACTACCTGTGGCTATTTCTATTAAAAAAGAAACATAATTACTATGAGTCTCAGCAGTCTAAGAGTAAATTTTTGCAATTACAATACCTCCCTTGGGCAGATGTGTGAAAATAGCAGATTAATTCCTGCCAGTATCTGTCTATTCCTTGCACATTCTTAAGGTTGCTGGTAGCTTGGATTATCATTATGTTGGTGCTGTTTGTTATGCTGTGGTTAAGGTTAAAGCAGCAATCCTATTATAAATTTTTAGGAATAGGGCTCTATACCATTACCTTGGAAAGTCTCTGCACTCAAGTCTGATACACAGGGTCCTGGGAGTAAGATCCTAATTCTGTTTTCATGGAAAGTGAATGAGTTTGCTCTTGATCTTAGCATATTTTAGAAGAGTATTTTGTATTTTATTATTTTATGCCTGAGAAGATTTAAGCTAAACTAACCAACAAACCCAAGTTTACTCATTCTTAGGAATTTACGGTAAAACTAATAAAGTTGTATGTGAACTGAAGGCCATGTAGTAGTCCCTTAGTATTGTACGGCTTCTGTTTTATTCCCAATGGCACAATGATGCATTTATTTAGAAAGAAGCACCAGTAAATTAAGATGGCTCTGAAATTACGTAAATTAATAACTTTCCATGGAAAATAATCTAATTCCTCTCCTAATGAGCTTTTCTACCTGAAAACAAGTTCTGAGGGTATATGTGTATAAGAATTACATGCGCAGGCTCTGCTTCTGGAGATCACTTTCTGCAGCTAAGTACCTAACTCCATGTTGAATTCCAGTGAAGTTGGAAGTTGGTGTGGCTTCATGTGGGCTCATGATCCACCTGCAGGGAGCAGCATTAGTCTGTGTTACGCATTATCCAGTTTGAATATTCAGGAAGAGCAATATGATCAATCTTAACAAGTTATTTCTTTCCCCTTTGCATGAGTTTCTGTTTGGAATTTCTTGTGCTGTACCTGTTGTATTTTCATTTCTTTTCCCATTTTGAAAGAGACTTTTCCTCCCACACACTTCTTCTGAACGTTGACTTGGATACTTTTGTGATGCGGACATTATTTAGAGAAGGTTGCATTAACTATTTTCCTTGAAAGTTCATGACTAATAAATAAATAAATTAGAATATATATGCAACCTTCAGTTGCCATTGCATGCATTCTCTTTTGAAAAAATTGCTCACATGCTGGGTGATCATCCTGCTAATTAGATACAGAGACAAATCTATAATTTAATCACTGTATTCTAACTAGCCTCTCAGCCAGATATTAATGTTCATGTTCAGTCTCTCTATCCCTGGTGAAACTTGCAGCAAGTGTCCTAGATGTTGACAAACCAACAATGGTTTGGAGCAGAAAGGGGTCTTTTCCTAATCCTTGAATTCATGCAGAGAACATTTCTTATGTGGATCTTCTTTATTTTAACAGCAAAATCTTTTTTCTGAGTCTCGGTACAGCAAGCTGTAATGAGAGGGGTAATCCAGATCATTTTGTTCCCGGGCTGTTAAGAATTTGCAGGTCACAGTCAGCCCTTAAATACCGATGAGTTTATAGTTTATCTGCGGTGATCCCTACATAAAAGAGTGTTGTGTTCTAGATGAGGTGATCCTATCAAGAAACATAACTTTTTTTTTTTTTTTCTAAATTAACTTTATATAGAATCCTGGATGAAGTCACTGCAGTAGGCTAACACTGAAGTAACAGAGCTGTGGATGGTTATACAAAGCTTTATAGCCAAAAGGCCTTATTTTTTCTGTCCAAGCCTACTTGACCACTGGTACTATATTCATGGTGTATTCAATCAAACTTTACATTTTATGAGGTACCTCATCACAGGCACATGACTGTTATGGCTCTAAAATATATTTAGGGGCAGAACCTCTTGCTAAATTTGTGCAAGCCTAAATTATTTATCTTATGTCACAAATAATAAATCAACTCATCACTATTTTGCAGTTGAAAATCTCCTTGCACAGGCATGTGAGGCTGTAAAGTTTGATGATCTGCTATTCTGTCATAAATTCAGCCATTATTTTGGCAGCATATTTAGTGGTATGTCTTTTTCTAGTGGTAAGAGGAAATAATTATGCCGAGATATTTGTGTGAAAGTAGGGCTTTGTATCCTGTCACAAAATGTTTATAGAACACCTTGCTGGGGATTTTTAACAACATGTTGAAATAAAGTTGCATGACCTAAATAGCAAATTAGACAGAGATAATAAATGTAAGTTTTAACATCTGTGATTTTCTTCCTAATTCCTAAGGACTTTAAAGGAATCATTGCTCTTCTGGGAAAGGATTTTAGGAATGGAAAGGGGATAATGTTGCACCTTTGAGGGAAAGGAGGTGATCTAGTTTTACCTCTGTTCTTCTGACCGTCACCTAGGAAGAAAGCTTCAGTGTTTCTCTTTATGTGTGTTCTCTGTGCAGGCAGTGTGGCTTCAGAACCAAGTCCTGCTTTATCTTTGTTGCTAATTTTTTTCACTCTGTAGGGAAGAAGCATAGAACTGGAGTCCTGTGCCACACACAGTATTTGCTGCCTAGCTAATCACCTTTCCTTGTCACTGCCATTACAAATCTGTTTAAATGCCGACCATAGAGAAGACCATATGCTGGGATAAAGGAATATTATGTTGAAGAGTTTCTTCTCATTATGTATCAGTATATAATCTTCTTCCTGCTCCTTTGCAGCTTTCTTCAGGATACAACATATGTATCTGTGGGAATGTAGCACGCTATGTAAAGCCTCGCTTATCCCATAATTGAAGTAAGCAGGCTGATCCAAGGGCTATTGAAACCAATTTGAAAACATCCATTGATTTCAGTGGACCTCAGGTCATGGCTTGTGGGAGTTTCATTGTTGCCTTTAGTGAGAGTATGGGTTGGACAGAAGAAGGTAAACATAGTGGATAAATGTTAACACAAACTTAACAGATTTAAAATATCCACTGTCTCTGTTTCCCCTTACTAAATATTGTGAGTACAAAACAGTTTGACAGTGTTAAAAGGCCATAATGTGGTCTCCTTCTCCACTATATAGTACTGCAGTGTTTATAAGCTTTTATCTCTTCAGAAAACATTTGTGATATGTTGCTTTTAGAAACAGGAAAACAGCAGTGGTAAGAATAGGACAAATTCTACAACACTTACTAACTTCACTGGGAGTTCCTGCTGAGCAAGAGTTTTCAGATATATCTCATAATTAAAAATAAAATGCCAGGAACTCACAATTGCACTGTAGAATCTACGTACAAGAAAAAGAATAAAGAAAAGAAAAGAAAAGAAAAGAAAAGAAAAGAAAAGAAAAGAAAAGAAAAGAAAAGAAAAGAAAAGAAAAGAAAAGAAAAGAAAAGAAAGAAGGAAGGAAGGAAGGAAGGAAGGAAGGAAGGAAGGAAGGAAGGAAGGAAGGAAGGAAGGGTTGTTTTCATACAGAATAAAGGGTTCTAAACACAAGGAGGGAAAGCATTTTTGAAATTATAACAAGTATTTTGATCATCTCCTTAAATTTCAAGGCACTATGTTTTTAAGTTTCCTTCTAATCTTAATGTCTTAATTTCTAGACTTCATATTTAACATGTAGATTGGAATTAAAAAATAAAAAAACCCACAAATGCTATTAAAGATGCACTCTCAAATGTTTTGTTATTTTGAGTTCATGGTATGATATTCTTAGGATAATCTGGATATTGTTATACATGCAGATTTCATTCTAGTTAGCTAATTGTAGTTAAGTCTGTTATGCAGTAAACATAATATCTGTTAGGAATACTAAGGTAGACTAAACATGGTGGAAGCCATAGATAAAAGGTGCATTAAAGCGTTTCAAATTCAATCATTAGGTTTCGTTGCACCCATCTGCTACCAGAAAAAAATATAATTGGCAACTTGATTCATTGACCTTTAACTGTCTTTTCGGACCATGTTTTTTTAAATCTGTATTTTCAAGGAAGACCTAGAGAGTTAATTTGATAAGAGAATGCCCAGTACATTTTAATGCAATTACTGTTTTCTTTTTTTCTTTTTTTTTAAGCCAAAGATTTTTTTAGTATAATCAGGTTTAATGGTCTGTTGTATATTCTGCTAATCCAGTCAAAGTAGTTTTTTAATATTGAATATGGTTAAAAGCAACTAATGTTCAACTTCATTAAGGCTTCTATTAAATAGAAGGCTTGTTGAACTTCTACTGTTTTTTAATGCACAAACTACTACCTCTTATTAATTATTTCCAGGGGTTTCTGTTGTACTAGAATTATACTTACAAGCTTGAGTTCCACTAAGTTTATACCGCACAGCACAAGGACTAAATAAGAATTGAAATTGTGGAGTGCTTCATATTTTGTTCCTAAAATATGTTTTATCTCTTTCCTTTTGTTTTCTGGAGCAGATACTACCTTGTGCAGGTGGGGTGGAGTGCATACATCTCAGCAGTTCTATATGTGTGGCACACAAGTAGACTGTCTTATAAAATAATAGTGTTACTTAGAGCAAGCAGGAAACATAACGTGATAAATGAGGATGACTTAATGTTTCCTCAGCAATGATAAACAATGATACTGTTCTGTCATCTGAAGTTTATGTAATGGAAAAAAGTGATTACACTTGTTTCTTTACACAACAGGATGGAATTCCTGAAATACTTATGTAATATAGAGACAGATGTATGTAACCTAACCTTATAATCCCATTTCACAGCTTTCCCAAATACTGGGGAGCTCGATAAATAGGAAGCCGATTATATTGGCAGTATAACTCCATTAATAGGATTCGGATTTGCCTTATTGACAAGCAAGTACTGTTAATATGATCCAGTATATTAAACTGACAGGAAAACTGGAGCGATAGAATGTATCTGCAGCCTAATTGACAGGGAAGCTCTTTCAAAAGGTTTTTAATGTGGTTTTTATTGACAGAGTATCTTCAGTAAGTTCATATCGTTGGTGAACATTGTAAATATATTGGATGCAACTATTCTAGCAGATTCAGGTGAAGTAGTTATTGTTCTGTTTTCCCATACTTCCATCTTTTCTTTGATATAAGTTGTATCAAGCTCTCTTGGAAGATCTTCATAAATGCCTCTTAAAGCACCAGTCTAACTGCACTGCTCACAAGCATTTGACAAGTTGTGAATTATTTTTAATGTGTTCATCATTTTTAAATGAATAGAGGCAGTACAGAGCAATGCAATAATGTGTCATGAATTTCATTATGTTTATTTATTGACGCCGTGATAGCAGAAGCAGAGCTATTGTACTTTCAGCTCAAGCTCTTTAGGTAGTGTGATGTTTGGCACCTCTTCATACATTCTGATCTTGCAGCTTCTCCAAAAAGTAGTTCATTTTAAGAGCTTGTATTATAATTACTTATTCCTAGTCCCATTTGACAACTTTCCACATTCTCTTCCCAGACAATGCTAATTTCTTTAGATGCTTACATTTCATGTCTCTCCAGTGCAAAATGAAATAAGGCTCAGAAAGCTGAAAACATTGTGCGACAAACAGCAGTCTGGGTAGAAGAAAGTTTTACATTCAGTTTCCACACTTTTCCCTAGTCCTATCTTTCTCAGAGAGAGCAGTCTGCCCTTAAACACATATGCTGCATCTGCTCTGGATGAGAAGTTGAAGGCTTTGGTTAAACTAAGTTCCCTACTGATGAAGAGCCAAACTCGTTCCTGAAAGACTTCAGTCTTTTATTTCATATCAAAATATCTGATCAGACTCTGGTCTCACCTCAGCTTTAGAGTGTCTTTCAAGCCTACTTTTTTACCAGGGTCACTTAAAAAATATGTATCTCTATAGTGACCTTTTTAACTTCTTCAGACTTTAGACCTGATGTAACCATCAGTGAGGTGAGAGGAAGTTTAACGTGGCCTTGTGACTTCTGATCCTTGCATTGTGATAAATCCCTACAGACTAGGCTTCTGTCTTCTTTTGTGTCTTGTACATCGCAGAGTAAACTTGTAAAAATTTAAGAAATAATTGTTTTCTTAAATCAGTAGTACAAACACAATTTAAATATTTTCAGTACCTTATTATGAATGCTTAAGCAATAAACCAGCATTTTTATTTTTTTTTTTGGGGGGGGGAGGTAACAAATACAGTACTTGCTAAAAGAAAATAATACAGGGACTAGGCATTTATATGGGGAGAGTCTGCATTCCTTAACTTACAGGAAAGTGTGTTAATCTCTGTCCCCAGAGTTTCACTTCTCAGAAGTCACTCTGTACACTTGACTGAATAGCTCTGGACTTCTTTCCCTCACAGTTTTCCTTTTCTCAGTCAAGAAAAAGAAAACACAAGCCACCAGCCCTCGTCAGTAAAGAGTACAGCAGCCTGGTGAATGATACTGACTTGTGCATCTGACTGTTTTTGTTGCTCTGTCTTTTCAATGTGCTTTTGAAGAATGTTACATATGTCAGAAATTCACATAAACACACCGTAGGTCTTTTAACACCAAAATACACATTTTACAGCAAGTGTGAAACTTTCCAAATATGTACATGTCATATAAATTATGTCTCAAAAAAAATGAGTGGAGAGCACGTAGTAGGACAAGGTTTGTTAAAACAGCCTATTTAATTTTGTCTTTCAGAAAGGTGGAAGAACTAATTAGAAATTTATACCCAAAGGGGTTTTTTTGTTTGGTTTTGGGGTTTTTTTGCTATTGGGCTAATATATTTTCTTAATGAAGTAAGTTTTATGAAAACAAAAGCTACTAGTTTAGTCTAAGTGGATACACTCACTTGAAGTCTTATAATGAGGAGCCTCTGTGAGAAACTGTACTATGTTGAACCCAAACTGTTCCTAACAAAATGAAGACAATTGTCTGCTCTTTCAAAACTAGATTTAGCAGAATACAATTCTTGTCTTCAAAAGTGATTGCCATTATATAAAATCTTTGTTTCATGTGGAAAGGGTGAATACTTGGAATTATGCTTTTCAAGAAAAGACACAGAAGATGCTTGAGTTAGGTATTAAGTGGCAGTCTGATAAAGGGGTGAGATATTTAATTTCATTTTTGCATTTAATGTTTAATTAAAAAGAAGTTAGAGTCAGCAAAGACATTTTGCTTTATTATAGTTCCAGGTATGAAGACCTACATAAAATCATTGCATTGAATCATTTTTGAAAATGTGATACTTGTTCTTGTAATTCTGAGAAAAAATTATGAATATTCTAGTAGTCTAATATTCATAAATCTGATTAATGTTTAAGTACTTTTTTTTTTTTTTTTTTACATTTTAAAATACATCCTTCCCTAATATGACAATTATTTCTGGGCATAATTTGTCAAGAATGCTTAAATATTACATTTCTCTCTCTCATCTTCCCACTTTCTCTCACTCACTTTCTTTGTTGTTTTTTTTCTTTACAGTCATGTTGATTCTGAGATTATTTTTTTTAATGAGAGACACCTGTCAAATTGAAAACCTTTTCTTTTTCTCAGATTTTATTAAAACAGTATGGAATACATCAAAGATTGCTAAAAATCTTCAGAATGGTGACGTAAAAGAGATTTTGATTACAAATTTTAAAAAGGAAAATAACTAGGAACTTCCAGTCTTTAACAGACAGACTTCTTTGTAGGAATTCTGGAAAGCAGAAGCCTGGTGAAGTCTTCTACCATTGTCTTACTGAGCAGCAGTAGAATCCCTGAATTCTTGTTGATTAATATCATTAATATGATGGTAATTTTATTCCTGACTTTTTTTTTTTTTTTTTTTTTTTAAATATATATGTGTGCAGCCTCATAGTGGAACTTCTTTTTATTTATAAAACTATCAAAATATTTCAACAGATGTCAACACATATACCTTGTGAACATGAATTTATTAAAAAAAAAAAAAAAAAGAGGTCATTTGTCATTAGGTCATTGCTAAAAATATTCCCCATAATTCATTGTGAAATGCTTTTTCCAGGTTCGTTGAAACTGTTTTTTTTTCATACAAGATTATCTGAGGTTAATGGATCCTGTGAGGAATTTGTTTCTCATACTCTGTTCTTGGTTATAGTTCTTCATCTTCCTTTCTCTAGATTAAACTTTTGGAAATCATAGCCACTCTAAAATTAATTAATAGAACCTTAACAGTTGACTTTCAAACTTCTGAATGTTTTAATTTTTATTTTATAAAATTCAGTATTCCAAATTCACCATATGAGAGCAATACTTAGCACCAACTGCAGTTTATATACACAAACCCTAATACACGTAAGAGAATGAAAGTTTTTATAGACAGTTGACAACAGCACTTTAAGGATGGTCCACGTGTTCATGCAAACACTGGCCAGTAAATGATTCTTCAAGTTATTTAACTCTGGTAACTTTCAGAGACGGATTATTTCTGGAGGTTTTCATGGGGGAGGGTGAGGATGGAGCTTGTTTTATTTTGTTCTTCAGGAGGTTAACAGTGCTGACATTTGAGTAATTTTTTGTTATTTATGAGGAGATTGTAATTCCATGTAATTCACTTCTGATAGGATGCATCTTGCTTAGCTTTAGTTATTACACTGAGCATCTTCCTGGCCATATAGATTTCCCTACTTATTAGTGAAAGTAATTTCCAGGAGCAGTATGTACCTAAAGCTAGATGCCCAAAATGGGACAAATTATCTTGTATGTCTCTAAATGCTTATAGAGCAGTCTTAGCTGATGAGCTCAGAGCAGGTGACTAACTTTTAGATGGTTATCTGCAGGTGACCTGAAACCTACCGTAAAACTGGAGGCAAACAGACACAGTTGTTCTGATTTCCTAGAAAAGGCTGTATACCCAGAGAAGAACAAATAGTTTATTTGCTGTTGATAGATTTTTAAAGTAGCACTCATTTCTTAGAGTTACAGCTATTTAGTGTAAAGATATATGATTAATGCATGAGCTGAAATATGTAATGTCACTTCCATAGATGTTGAAGTATCAAAATTTTAAGTATATGACCTCTCACTTCAACTGGGATTAAAAAGAAAAAAAAGGTTTTTTAAGGGAGTTAGACATTTATATCTCTCTGTAATCTGTTGTGAAGTGGATACTTACCTGAGATTCCTCTAAAACACCTAGCCTTAAAATTAAATGTTTAATATCCAAATTTTTGTATAGATATTATTATACATGAAGTAATTCTCTCTTTGCTGCCTGTATCTCAGAATGCTCTGTTACAGCTCAACACAAACATCAGACTGTCATTGTTCACAGAAGAAGGTCTAATGGTTTTAGAGCAGAAGGAAAAAGAATTCAACTCTTAGCTCCGTGGCTGTATATGATTATCAAGTATCTACATTTGTTCTTTTGCAGCAATGAATTCACTGTAACACGGCACCCAACTGTTTGTATTGCTGCAAAATAACAATATGAAGAAAACTGGTCAAATTATTATAGTGTTAAATGTCATTAATGATTACCATAAATACAGAATTTTTCAGAAGCAGCTCCCATTTTTAGGATGGCAGCTAAGATGGGATCGTAACTTCTATTTTAAACTTTATATCTTGGCTAGCCCAGGGTGTGAAAAATGCTTTTTTTTGCGATGAAAAAATAGAAACAAAAAGTATGACCAGCTCTTACTGTGGTCCACCTTATAGATAAGTTCTTAGCAGCATCTTTAAGGAGAAGTTATAATTAATTTCAGGGCAAAAGTCTGACTTTTCTAATGACAGAGAATTATTGAAAAGGCAGTTTATAGCAGGCATTTTGCCTCACAATAACATAAAAAATGGAAATGTTGATTCTAGTAGCAGCTGTGTTTAGAAGGATGTAGATATCTTATGTAAGTAAAAGCATAACATCAGTTTTCCTTGGCATCTATAGTTGAGATACTAGACCTAGAAAACAGACATGATTTCTGCAATTGTAAAGGTTTATTTGGGTTGAGAAGTATTGGGCTCTGTGAGTGTCATAATGATTATGTGTGTATATATATATGAGGTAGATTTGCTGCACACAAGAGAGATACTAGTTTACAATTTGTGACAACAAAAGAATAAATGGCAGAATTAAGGCTGCTTCCAAAATATATTGTGCTACTTTTAAGAGATTACTTATAAGAATGCTGAAATATTTATCTTTATGCCTCCATTTCTTCCTTTTTTCTGTTTTCAGTGTTTGTTTTTATAACTTGAAACATGTTAAAAGACAAGCTTTTTTTTCTAATTGCATATGTTTAAACCAAGATCTTATGTGTTTTTAAGATCAAAGCACTAAACTACCCCCTAACTGAAGTGTCCAGATTTCAAAAAGTTTGGATACGTGTAGCTGAAATCATTAGCTTCTGAAATGCTGCCTTGGAAAAGCAGTAACACAACACAGAGTCTGATGTCCTAGATCTTCAGAATTCTCCTTCTGTAAAATAGCATATTGTTTGTATTTCTTAGGCAGTATTTAAGAACTTTCACAAACCCATCTTTTAATAATGCTGCTGAAGAACAAGTCTCTAGTTGCACATAAACACCCAGATTTCCAAATTTTGTGCAGTTTTGATATGATAAAAAATCATTTATAGGTATAGGTGATATATGCTATATTTTGAAAACAGATGAGTAAAACCTGATTCCATCATACAGTTTATCATAAAAGAAAATTCACTGATAAAACATCAGATTATTTTTAGAATGACATATACAATGCTATGTACTCCACTGCTTAAATTAGAAATTGTGTGTTATAATTTTTGAACCTAAGGATTTAACTAGAAACAAGAAAATACAGTGTGAACTGACTTCATACATGCCAAACAAATGATAATTCTTTATCTTCTGTTCCTTCCGTAAATTGCACAAAATATCCGTGGTATATAAGCACATCTGTTTCACGTGTACCTTGAGAGTGGTATGTGGCCACCTATTTTGTGTGGCAAACAGCAGTGACTGTTAAATTTCAGATACAAATTCGTGCATCTTTTCCAAGCTCCAATAGTCCAACCATACAAGAAGTATTTCAAATATTTCTAATTACCACCTGCCTATAAAACCAAAACAAAGCGAAAAAAACTGGAGTGGGTAGTGGCAGGGAAAAACAAATATCTAAGACACCAGTCACTTGTGTAAACACTTGTTGTGCAACATTAAACCTTACCTTGGGCCTTCTGCTCCATTAAGTGAGCGCTGCCTGTGTTACCGATACTGATATTCTAGATGCTGTTGTAAAACTCATAGCTGCTGCAAAGCATAATGGTGTGATATGAAGTGATGCAGAAAACAGTAGAAGCTCTGTCACTAGGTCAGCTGCAAGAAGAAGTGACGTGTGTGAATGTACAGTATATGGAGTTTTCTGAAAGATGCAGTCTCTCTTTCTCCCAAAGAACTTCAGCTGATGATACAAGGGGAATTCAGTTCCCTTTGGCAGGACTCCATGTTGGTCTGGATGCTGTAAATACTTGTGCTTCTACAGTTACTGAAAGCTCATGCTGCTAAAAATATCCTCATGACAGACTTAATAAAAGTACCTTCTTTTAAAATCTAATTGTCTTTAACAGTCATTTAATGTTCCTGTTTGCATGCGTGGTTCTCATTTTTCTGATATAGTTATTAATACTGATGAAAAGAGAGAAAACCCAAATATTTTTGTATTTGCAGCTTTCCAGTAGCATTTAAGAAACCCTACAGCTAATCGGCCATAAATTTTCTTGATTTTTTGGTTTATTTTTTTAAATTCAAGAGTAATGTAGGAATATATGGAATTATATTACAGCAATAAAGGCTTCAGAATCCCAGTAGATGATGTAATTATGATTAAAAAATAGTATTATTGAATAATTCACTTTTGTAATATGCAAAAGTAATTTTTTTCTCTCATTTTCAAGAACCATCAGTCTTAATATCTAACTAATGAAAAAACATAAACAGTGTCATCTGTCAGGTTACTAACAGAGAATACCACTTATCGGAGCCTCATTGTTTACTTTAGCAGGTAATTTGTGGACCGGAATCATTTAATTGTTCTGAACACATAATTACATGCCCACATTTTCCAATTTAATTAAAATGTACAAATCTGAAGATTAAGGGAATTTTTGAATTATTAATCATTTCTCCTCTAGGAAATCTTGTTGCTCTGCAGGAGATTTGTCCAGTTACAACTATACGTATTTTTTTCCTTCTCTTTCACAGACAGACAATTTTCCCGCAGAGCCCAATTACATGGGCAGCAGGCAGCAGTTTGTTCAAAGGTAAGGCCTATTAAATAACTTTCTCGGCTTCCCCATTTGCATTCTTGTCAAAATTGCTTTGCCAGAGAGTACAATTCAACTTAGAACAAGTAAATACAACTCTCTCTCTCTTTTTTCTTTTCTTTTTTTTTTTTCTTTTTTTTTTTTTTTTTTTTTTTAATATGTATTTCAGTAGCTCCACGTTCAAGGATCCAGAAAGAGCCAGCTTGAGGGACAGCGGGCATGGGGACAGTGATCAGGCTGACAGTGACCAAGACACTAACAAAGGCTCCTGCTGTGACATGTCTGTTAGGGAGGCACTCAAGATGAAAACTACTTCAACTAAAAGCCAGCCACTTGAACAAGGTGAGTAAAGCCTCCAATGCTTACAAAAGCGTTGAGTTTACGCCATCATTATAAACCTATTAGTATTGCAGTTTCAGTTTATCAGGATAGAATAGCCCACTGATAATACTATCAGAGGAAACAGTAAATCTTGTAGCTAGCCCAGAGCAAAAAACACTCAGTATCTTTCAGAATGAACATGAAATGAAACCACAAGTATCCAAAGTAGAATAAAAAAGAGAAAAAAAAATAAATTAGTACTTTTCTAAAATGATTAAAATATACTATATCACCACTGGCATTGCCTGTGATATATTATATACAGTCCTTCTGCCAAAGGATGATTTGGAAATTCAAACTAGACATGACTACAACAGATAGAAGAATAGAGTCATTTACATTCCTCACGTAGTTTGGAGAAAAGGAAAAGCAAAAGGCAGGGTCAGGATATCAGGCAAGAATAAAACTGGATCAGAAGATGTTTTCATTTCATGGATGTATTTTCATATTTATAATGTTCTTTTAAGAATTAATAGGAGTGTGAGAAGTGTCAAATAATAATATAATCTGATTTTGTATAATTTCATTCACATCCTGTAAAGGTACCAAAGATGAGTGTCTGTGAAACATCTAAAATGACTTAGGACAATGACAATGCTCTCTGCAAGCATTTGTTCTGACAATCAATCACGTTTATTTCCTCAAATCCTGTATCAAATTCATTTTTTTCCAGATGTCTTTTATCTAATTATGATTTTTTTTCAAAAGGCACACTTCTTTTTTCTTAAAAGCATCAGAGTAGTCCAGAATTGTGTGTGTTTGTATTTTACTTCTAGGCTGCAAGCAGTAAGTGCACCACTGATTTATTTGTAAATGTTTTGTATGTTTACTATTATATTACTTTGTTGTTGGGAAGATGATTCAGTGTTAAACAGTTAAAAGATTATTAAATAAGTCAGTCTTAATAAGAAGCTATATTTATAATTAAGCAGAAAAATATTGTAAGGTTTTTATTAATTGTTGATTAATTTGGCCTAGGTTTTTTGCCTCTTAGCCTAGTCTGATCTATAGTACAGTTATCAGGAAATACATTTCAACTTCATTTTTCTGATTATGTTGAGATTGTAATATAATTTTTGCTGTGTAGAACATTTAGAATGCTGCAGTATAATTTATTCTGTATATATTTGAAGGTAGACCTCATACATGACCTTATTTTCCAAGTAATAAATGCCAGAAAGATTATTTTTTCCTGACCTTTTGCCACAGCAACTCTGTGCTTATAATTGGACATTGATCTGTATAAAGATGCAGTACTGGACTTTTTTTTTTTTTTTTTTTTTTAAGAAGCTGTTTGACTGTCTAATTCTCTCAGTTTTGTGGAAGAAAAAGACAAAATCTCTCGATTCCTATCTATCAAGTATGGTCATGAAGAGTTCTAGAATTTTAAGAGTTTCATTAGGAAAATGATCTACTATTCACATTAAAAACCTGTAGGTTCTTAGAAAACGACAGTATGGCCAGAGTTCATAATACTGCAGTTTGTCCAGCAGCATCAAGTCCAATACTGGTCAAAACATAAAAACTCCAGTAGGGAGATTAAGCCAACCATTCCTGTAGCTTGCTTTCATTGTAATGCAAAGAGTTATATGGAGGTTTGCACTTGTCATTATATCTAGATGAGGGGCCCTATTCATCAAGAAACAACTTATTACAGTGGCTCATATGAATTCCTCACATTCTTATTAAACTTATATTGAACTGTGAATATTAAGTACTGTCAGCCACTGAACTGCAGCAGCAGGTGTTGTGTGACTTTTCCAACTGAGAAAAAAAAAAAAAAAGAATGATAGACTACTTTTTTCTTTTTTTTTTTTTCCTTTTTTTCCCTCCTAAATATAATTACAAATGGAAATGATATCCACTTGTTTACTTGTACGAACTCTTCCATCTCAAGTGTGCTGTAATAAAATCATTGACATATTATGAAAACTGAACCTGCAGCAAGCACCTTATGGGGTTACCAATTGTTGCAGTAACAAATGTGGTGCAATGTGGCGTTCCCAATGAAATCAACGATTGTTTGTCGTTGAGCTTAGTACAATTAGGGCTCTTAGCCCAAACTAACTTTTCTCTTTTGAAAGAAGATAAACAAAATTGCTTTCTCTAGTCACAAGTCAAATTGAAGGAGAGTGAGAAATACGATATATGTGATTAGGATAGAAAATGGATTTAATTTTCTTTAGAGAAAAATTGTTTTCCGGGAAAAGGAAATGGACAGCTTGCTAGAAACAATTGTCTACAGCAGTGCCTGAAGCAGTATCAGAATTTCTGGTTCTGTCATCATCCTGGGTTGTGCACAGGGATGGGAATTTGCTATTTTGTAGCAAAGTTTCAGGTTTGATTATTGTTGTTTAAAGATATTTAAAATAGTTTAATTTCTGCTTTTAGAAAAGTGCTAAGTATTAGATCTTCTGGCATTTTTGAAAAATGCTCAGGATTAACTGTGAATTGAGGATCTTGACTTGAGATTCCTAATTTAAAAATTAGTTAAGTTTGAGTTTGACATCCTCTGTATATGATTCCAAACACTATTGTCATGGGTCCAATTCTACCCATGTCAGTAATAAGAATGCTAGTGGTACCAGTAGTTTAACTACAGTTTTGAACAACTGTAGCCTAGACAGCTTAAAAATCAAATGGTCATACTGAGACAAAAATTGTGTCAGTAGCAATACAGGAACTGTGCTTCTATCAGGAAGAGAGAAATGAGAAATAAGACATTTTATGAAAAAATAACTGTTGTAGACAAGGCATCTTCTGATTTCAGCATAGGATGGAAGGCAATCAAGATTACTTTATGATTTACATTAAAATAGTGAAAACAGTGGATGGTAAAGCCTCAGTAAGTTTACTATTAAAATATTTGATTTCAAGGAATAAATCTCTGGATAGCAGGTTTTTTCTGGTGGTAGTTTTAAACATTCACACAAGTGGGAAAGATAATGCAAATTAAATATCATTATGAAATTGTTATGAAAACTCATCAGTTGGCTTTCATGGAAAGGGGGAAAAAAAACAACCCAAGAAAAGTTATCAACAGTAAATCTTGTGTTAAAATAAGCATGTCCCTTTTTAGTTATCTCAACCATATAACCTCTTGCTGTGAATTCCAAGCCACTTTCTGCATAAAAATATATAGCTGTCTCTTAAACTTACCTATGCAATCTGAATCAGCTGTCTTACTAAGCAGCTTGCTCCATATGCCTGCTACTCTTTCAGTGGAAGGTTTTAGATAAATTTGTTTTGTTTACCTCTCTTTTTTCACTGCTGTTTCTAAGACTTTAAACCCCATCACTAGTTTGAACACTTTGAGATCACCCTACTTAGAAGACTTAGAATTATTAAGTTTGAATACATCTGTCAAGTTTCCTGTTTATTCCACCTGAAGTAGCATATATTATTCACATTTTATATTTAAATAACAGAATAATCTTTTTGTTTTATATGGTTTAAGCATAACGGCTATAATCTGTATTTCTTGAAAAGATACCCAAAGCTGAATACGATATCATAAACCATAAATTATATCTACAAGGAAGCAGTACAACAGCAAGATGTATATTTTATACCTTTCATAAAGAATCCCAGATATATTTACCTTATAATCAGTAAACCAGTATAGAGTTATGAACTTTTCTTTAGTTACACATAAATCATTGTCTTTGATACATTTTCCCAGGAATTTTTCCTTCATTTTTCTCCTGTTTTTTTTGCTGTGTTTCTTTGCTTTAACATAAATCCGTATTTTCATGTCACTGTCAAAAATATCCAAGGGATGAATTATCTCCAGATTTTGTACCTTTATTGTTGACTTTTTGCTTTATCACTGTGCATTACATCTTTCTTTCAACACGTTTGCTTGCTGTTCACACCTGCGTGCCATAATGGGGGTATTTCTGCACATGCTGTTGCCTCTTTAACAGTAGCACAGATCCTGAGAATAAACAGAAAATGGAGTCACCTCCTTGGAGGAAGGGTAGAAAGAGACTCTTCAGTGTTGGAGAATCCTCTAGGTCCTCTAGGACCTCTATTACTCACCAGGCTTCTCTGTATAAAATGACTGTAATGTATCTTCAGGAAAAAAAAAAAAAAAAAAAAAAAGAGATATATTTAATATAACTTAAAAATATAATACTTCTTTCTTCATCTTCACAACAAAAATACATTTTCATCACAGCTGATGCAGTACTGCATGCATCATTTAGGAATAAAAACTGTATCAGTTCTATAGAATCTTGATAAATACTGTTAATTCTTGAGTTTGTCCACTGAACACATTCACAGAACGGGTCTGTAGTAACTTGTACGCTTATATTCTCAATTTTTAAACAAGAATGATCCCTGAAATCGAGTATTCTGCATTATCCATCTGCAGCAGAGCAGAAATTATCAGAATTTTTAACCAAGATTTTTTCTGAACTATTCATTGATTTTCTTGGCTTAATCTTGCTTGAGTCTGTAAGATAATTAAAATCCATTCTGTTTAACTGAGTGAGAATCAGTCTAGACTGATAAGTGCAGAAAGTTCATCAAGCAAATTTCTGCTGTCTGACATCATCACCAATGCTTTCCATGTCGTTGGGGATGATGGCTTATTTTATGAGTACATCAGCTTAATGAGATAATGGAAAAGAAGTTTGTGGAGAAATGTTTCTTTTCAAAGTTCTCCGAGTTGGTGATGGCCTCCACTGAGAAACTGATGGAGTCTGGGAGTCCCCCCAGAGCTGGCATGACTTGTGAAATACTTTCTTCAACATTGCTTCCTCCCACATTTTTTTTTCCCCCCCTGGACAGCATATCTCCTATCACATTCTCTCTATGTCCAGAATGTGAATAGCTGTCAGACTGCACCACTTGTTCTAATGCCACCTAAGGGTCCTTATATCCAGTACTTTTGTCTCTTCCAAGTCGTTTACCTCTAACATGGTCAGGTAAGATGCTAACTTGCTGTTGTAGATAAGGACTTGCATGCATTCTTCACTTATGTCTGTTATCCAGGTAAGAGTCCCTTTCATTTTCTTAGTATGACTTAATAGTAGTCTCTACAACTAATTGAAAGGAGATTGTAGCGAGGTGGGTGTTCTTCTCTTCTCCTAAGTAACAAGCGATAGGACAAGAGGAAATGGCTTCAAGTTGTACCAGGCAAGGTTTAGACTGGATATTAGGGAAAATCTCTTTACCAAAACCGCTATTAAGCACCGGAACAGGCTGCCCAGGGAAGTGATGGAGTCACCATCCCTGGAGGTATTTAAAAGACATGTAGATGTTATGCTTAGGGACATGGTTTAGTGGTGGACTTGGACATGTTACGTTTATGGTGAACTCAGTGATCTTAAAGGTCTTTTCCAATGTAAATGATTCTATGATTCCATCCTGTTTCTATAACTGTAAATTCTGGAAGTGCTTAGGTGAAGCCCACACAAAATGAATTTTTTTTTTCCCCCTTTCATTTGGTCTTAGACACATATTTTTCTCCTTTTTCTGGCTTCTGTGATTTATGCAAGCACACGTGTGATCCTAGATGATGACTAGCATAGGTCAAAAACGAACTTATCTATTCTGTAACTGCTTCTAATTGACCAGATTTGTTAACACCCTGGAGATACTTGATTTTGGTCTCATTCTAATACTGGGATTTTTAATTTAAGACTAAAAATATATGTGGAATTGCAGACTTTTATGAAGAATAAGGCCATATTTATATTCATTCAATGTCCACGCCAATGTGTTATTCATTATGGTGTTTAAGTCACTGTCAGTACTTCCTTCCTACTTTTCTCTCGTGAGTACCTTGTTTAGTGAAACAGTACTTCTAAATTTAAGAGAATTAGCAGCATTATTATTGGTCTCATCCTTTTATGAAGTCCGTGTTGAATGGTAATACTGAAACTTCTATTGGTGTTAAACTTTTAAATTAATGTATTTCACTTTTAGTCAGAGGAGTACTCATAAATGTTTCAAATGTTCTATGTGCCTTGATCTCAAACACTCATTTAAAGATGATCTGGGTAACACTTTTGCAAGGCTTCCTTACCTAGGCTGAGCTAGACTATGCAAATGTTCTGTAATGCCCTTTTTTTGAGAGATCAGAATAATCTCCCTTTGAACCTAAACTAATGAAGTAGAGAGAGAAATACAGGTCAGTTGCCTTTGCTGTACAGATGATTGTCATAACCTTTCTCATGTTAATACCTAGTAATCTATGACATATCTGTCGCTGTATTATGTATTGAGCAAATTATATGATGGATTTGGGCAAAATAAAGACAAATCTCTTGTATCTACCAACTTGTTTTTACCCAGAGTATTAAATATTTCTTTTTCCCTCTGTTGCAGTTATGTTGAATATCTTTCTGGCTTTATTTTTATATCATCTATTAGTCTAACAGTCAATTTAGATTCACGCTTCACATATCAGTTATGTCAATACTGAGCCTAGATTTGCAGGTGACACTGTATGACGTCAGGTTGAACGATAGTCAGGTGTGCTTCAGAGTCCAGTTTGTTTGGTGCTTCCTCATTAGAGATGGGAGTGTTGCCAGCCATAGTTTCCATCTGTAGCGTGCTCTTCTTATAAGTACACGAGCAGCCTTGGATTTCAAGCAAGGCTATCCAGGTGAGGAAGAAGTTTGAGGAAGCAGGTGTTTGTCCTTAAAGAAGTCAGAAAAGGAAGTGAAGTGGCATCCTAATGGAGAAGGGATGGATTAGTTTAATGCCTAGACTGCTTACTTATCTGCCTTCATTGATACAAAATAGAAAAGCAGTGCAAACATTCTGGCAGCTGAAGTGACAGTGAATACACTTTGCATCAGAGTATTTCAGCCTATTATTGCCGCGTGTTACTGCCTATTATCCTGCTTTTCAACTGGAGCTGAGTTCTGCCAAACCAGGTTTTTAATCAGGTGCATGTTTCAGCATCTGGCAGATTATTATCATCATGTATCTGGTAGCAGTGAAGTTTTGTGAATAGCATATCCCACATTTAATTAATGTATTTAGCCACAAATTAGGGGGGAAATTTCTATAACTGACTTTCAAAACATGCAGAAAGAACTTTCTGCATCTGTACACACACAAAACATGTCACTGGGAAACAAAGAAAGGGATTACAGCCATTCAGCACAGCTTCATCTATGCACCATTTGGTATGTTATGCTACATTTTTCAGGTAATTTCATTTCTTTCTCCCATTATTTCTACTTATTTTATAATTACAAATTAATTCAGTGCTTGAAAATTATCTATATTTTGCCCTGTATTTTGTTTCAATTGGAAGCTTCACCACTGAATCAATTTAGATTATTACCAACACCTTAAAAGTTCTAGACTGTGCCAATAAATGTAATAATAAATTTCCAAAGAATTCTCTTTAATTATCTTATTTGCAAATTAATGCATAACATGCACTTCAAGATCACGTCTGTTACCTTAAGGCTCATATCTGAGATGTGAGTGCAAATTGTAATGTTTGGGTGCTGTAGCTGTTGGTGCTTATTTCTTCATGCTTTACTTTAAAGGCAACACAGCAGAATATCCCTTCCCTGTCACAAGTGTAAATCTCGTTACTTCTTTTCTGTACTCTCTGTTTTGACACTGCCTTTCTCAAGTCTGAGCACAGTCATTGTACTGCAGTTTGTTCTTGGAAAGCTTAGGATCCATGTTAGCTTTTTGTTTTATTCCCACTAGAAGAGCGAGAGAAGGATTTGCAGTTCTAAGTAAGATGAAGCCCTTCTATGTCAAAATCATTATCTTCAGCTAACATTACTTCTTTTCAGATTCTTTTTATAAATTGAAAGAAAAATGAGGGCATAGAAGGATCAACAACTTTTGAAACAAGGAAATCAGAAAATGGATAGTTTTCATTGTTTCAGGCTTTATACATTTCCCTTGGTGGTAAATGGATGTTCTCTGACTGCTTACTTTTTTAAATTAAAATTTTAGAGCATATATTCATATATTAGATGGATACTTAATATCATGGAAATCATTGTAACAGGTCTAGAAAGTCTATTCCTGTCTCTTAATGTGTGTCTGAAAACATCCTTGTGTGGTGTATTTACAGTTTTCTTTTAATTAAGCTTGCACGGTTTTATAGATTTAAAAACATATATATATATATATATATGAGAGTGTGTGTTTATTCAGCTATATAAAGGAGACAATTAAAATGAATACATGTTCTCATCTCTTTCTCATTTTAAATCATCATTGTATGATTGTAACTCCTCTTATTGAGTCAGCGGAAAATACAGATACGCTAAACAGCAGTAGTAGTCAAGTTTTAACACAAGCCCATTGCATATTCCAGCTACATTCTTGTACCAACAAAAAATTAAAAAATTTCTGCAGATGGAATTACTGTAAAGTATATTAGTTGGAAACCTGAACTTGGACTGTAAGTTATCAATAGCTTTATGTCTGGATGGGGAAGACAGAACATAAGTGTCTTAAATAAGAGATGGGAGTTAATTATTCCATTCATCATTTCTTCAGTTGGAATAATACTAATTGTATTTTGTTCTTCTGGAACAAAGAGTATCTCCTAATTTCTCTATACAGTAATCCAGTCTGTCCTTTTCCTGGCCCTTTTCCTGTGTACATACTAGTTTTCTCCTATGCCCTGGTTTCCAGAGGGAGAAAAGCAGTATAATTTAATTTGGGCCAGAGTTGCAGCACACTCTAGTGACAGAGCCACTGTACCCAGTTTGTAGACATATTTTTAAGGAAGATCTGGACAAATTCAAAATCAACAAAGAGGGAGAGTAACAGCAGAAAACAGAAGTTTACAAAATAATGGCCTGTGGGTGAAGTTTGAAAGATGTTTGTTTAGAATGTGTTTAAATGAACAAAGACTGGGGTGAAACATAATAAAAGTCTTTGTGTATATGAAGTTGTTATAAATAGGTTGGCGACTGGTTTTTATTTTCTTTTTGTTTCATTTGCTGGGAGAGCTATTTAGGTTACATATGAGGGCCAGCTTTGCTATAAAGATAGCTAGACACTGAAGCAGGGTACCCATGTCAGTTAAAGAATACCCCTTCCTGGCAGTTTTAAAAACAGGTTAAGTACACATTTGTCAGTGATAAACTAGATATACTTTAACCTACCCAGGGCCAGTGGATCCACTCTAGCCCTGATTTTTACAATGCCATAATTAAATGTGAGAATGCGATATACTGTCTAGTCCTGAGTAAAACACAGTGAAAGGGAACATTTACACTGACCTGTTCTGCCGCCTTTTCTCTGTGAACATCTTCTATGGGAAGAGCCCACCATGTTAGAGAATCACAGGGAACATGAATTATGTAGAGCTTCATAACAAGAATTCCTGATACGATATAATAATACTTAGCATTTAACATGGACTTTGCTCAGTGGCAGAGCTGCAGCATGATTAACTAATTACTGCTCAGTGAAACTTTATCTGCTCTCTGTACGTCATATACACATGCCGTGTATCAGCCTCTGTGCACCTACTGCCCATCCCGATTTCCAGAATGGCAGAACAGCTGGTTTCCATTCCCTGCTGCTGCTTTCTCCTATTCCAGCTGCCGCTCTCAAATAACCTCCCTTCCCCAAGTGGGCTTCATATGGTTTGAAAGGGACTTAATGTACCTCAGTGCATAGGGAACTTTTGATGCATATTTCATCATGTTTCAGTTCTTTCTACAGGGAACACTGCATGTATAACAGATGTTCCCTGACTACTACCCTTTCCTGAAGGTGACATGCCCTTTTTTGTGTTTCATCTCTAATGTATATGGAGCTGGTAATGCCTGTGTGGTACTAAAATATACTGCTCCATGGCTGCCCCTGTGCTGCATGCCAAGCTATATTTAATTCCATCTGCTCCCCTCTGCAGCATGAAATGGAGAGGAGCATATGCCCAGTATAACCAAGTCATGCTGTGGCACAGAAAAAAACCCCTTTATTTAAGACAAGTAAAGGTATTTTTAAAATTTAGGACCATATTCTTCCAGCTTTTTATACATAAACTGTCTCTCATAAAAATGGGGGTGTTAAGGTGTCTACATGTCAAAAATCCTTAATTTTTTTTTTTTTTTAATATTATTAATACTGTGCATGTAATATGTGTTTGTTTATATAGGTACACATGCATACGCATAAATGCAGAAATAAGACATCATTAACTGATGTCCCTGAAAATTTGATTTTGTAACCTATATAAACCTCTATTTTAACAGTAGGGAAAATGTAAAGCTTTAAAACATTTTTATGCTTGTTTTAAAACTGCAAATATTAAAGCAATTCACAAATTTGTTTACATAAAACATTATTTTCATCATAAAGCTTGTTTTGGGAAAGTGTAATAATTCGGAGACAAAACCTGATAATCTAAAATATACAGTCGAAAAATAGGATTTAAAAAATGAGGATTTTAATATATAATTAATAATGTACTGTACATATAGACATACATGTATATAACAATATAATTGCAGCGTCTGCTTAAATAGTACAGGGTTGTGCACCTTGGATTTTTAGAGGGTAGCCTATCAACTGTTTCTCAGAGTTTTGAATTAAATTCTTCATACAAAATTTTACTATCATCTGACCCAATTTTTGCTTGAACAAATGAATGAAGCTCCTACATAAAAAGTGCAATCTAACTTGCACATTGACAAGATCTCTAGGGAGTTGCACAGCCCAAACAACCTTCCAAAGTCTGAGACAAACATATAGACTAAGAGCAACAGAACCACAGAAGTGGGGTTGTGTCTGTTTTCTGTGAAGAGGCTTTTGAAACACATCTGTAATCTGTGTGGCCTGGGGAAGTGTGTATTGGATATGTGTTCACTGCAGAATATGAATATTCCTACACTTCATGTGTGCAATTAGTTTTAACATATGGTATTTCTTTTCTACTTTATGAGCTTGATTTAAAGTGATGATTCTGCCCCTTATCCCTATGGTATTTTCTTGTAATCAGAGTTCATATAAAGACAATGTAGGTCTATATGTTTATCTAAAATGACTAATTTAAAGAAGAAATGTTTTCTTTTTCTTTTCTTTTTTTTTTTTTTTTCTTTTTCCCCTGAGGTATGTAAAATTCATACTGCACATTTATAATAATTTCAGAAAGTATCAGCTTCATTTCTCTTTTACAGGAATATTTTACTTACAGTAGAAATTTTGCACATGTAATGTGGGAAAACATATTATGCAGCCCTAACAATGTGTCATTTGTGGGTGGATACTCCTTAAAAGGACCAGTATTATTTTCTATGAAAAAACTGCAGAATAGTATATGAAATCAATTTCTGTCAAATTCTTGGCCTGATTTCTCTTACAGACTTAGTATTTGCCCATAGGCAAGAAAGGCGAATTAGAACAGTTTCACTAAAATATTTGTAAGTTTTATGTCTACATTATAAAAGACAGAAAGTTAGATGTGACCCTGTGTTATGTCAGGTACCATGTTCTTTTCTCTCTTTTCTCAATTCAGAGTTTTATGACCCAACAACATGTGGCTGGTACCCAGGTAGGAATACCTGGGTGCATAGAAAAGGCAGGTATTTTTGAGGGGAACTGAATGGAGTAGAGAGAGATGGAGAAAGAAAACTACACTGAACACTACAGGCACTGCTCTGAGGAAAGTTTTAAATTCAGCTTAACTTGCCAGTGTGCTGTGGCTGCTTTTTGCTTCTCAAGAGTACCGTAGAGTAGCCAGAGTACACTACTGAATTGAACCATAAAAATTAAAATAAAAACGACCATGTAAAGGTGATACTGCATATCCTTAAGTCACTCAAAATATATAATAGCATAAAATATATTTTCTTTGACATTCAGGCTTGTAATAAACAAATAAGGACATTCTCAAAATCTAATTACTTTGGAAAGTTCACTTAGTAATGTATGGCAAAATATATTACAGCTTGCAACTGTAAAGCAAGCAAAGCAAGCACTATTGTATTAACTCAGGACACTTATATTTAGTATTTATTAAAATTTTCAAATAATAAAAAACCAATAATAAAAATGTAAATTTTGAGCAGAAGTATCAAATACTTTGAAGGATGTAGTGAAGACAATCTCAGTTATCACTGTATGGTTATTTCAGGATAAGAGAAGAATTTAAATAGTTTGGACTGCCAAAATAAACCTTATCTCAAAATTTTCTGGTTTCATGATATTTATTGTGAAAATAAAATACCCCAAGATGTTTAAGACTAGCTATTGATATATAGTTAAAAAGTTGTGATTTTTGCTTATTGATACCTCTTCTTTATATGGAACTATTGATACTATCCATATTTTTGTTACATTCAGAATGTGCTCACCTGTCATTATTAATAATCATGACTATTATAAATTATTTATTATTATATATTCATAAAATTATAATCTAATATTAATAGTATCTATTATTAATAACAATGTTTAATTTTATTCCCTTATTTTTAACTTAATGTGCTTTAGTTTGTGTACTTTCACATTTTTTCTTAGTATATGGAGAATATGAGAAATATTTATGTTGCTAGAATTTTGACAAAAGTAGAGTCTCTCAAAGTCAGGTTAGATGACTGGTGAAAATTTGGAATCCACCTTCCTCCTGTTTTTAAGAAATCATCCCGTTGTTAATTTGCTATTATTTTGCAGTGATCTCAAGCGATGTGTAACCTCTTCAAGTAAGACAAAATAAGCTACTATTTAAAGCCTAAAAATGTCTTTGCTGTTTAAAACCTAAAGATTTCTTTAAATTCTTTGAAGACATAGATTCAGATGTCAGTTGAATTACCTATCATTGTAAATTTATTGCATTTCTTCAGCTTTTCACAGGTATACATGACAACAGTATGTTGTTCATTGTTTATTAAAAATAAGACTCTTATATTTAAACTTGATACAAGCACATTTGAAAGATAACTACCATATTGTAAACTTGATTCTTTTTCTGATATGCAGAAAAATAGAAAGACAGAGAGAGAATGAGTTACAGGAAGAAGGAAGGGGGATAAAAGAAACAACTTGGAAGTTTAAGGTGTGGGAAGATAACATGTAACACAGAGCAGAAAAAAGCAAGTAATCAAAACAAACTCATATTTCTTAAGAAACAAGAAACTGCCCTAATGTTAGAGTTGATGTGGTTTTGTTGAATTCAGTTCTCTTCCAGAAGTGAACAAATTTTGTATTTTTCTTGGCTGTAATTAAATAATCCAAAGTCAGAATATATTCCATATCAGACAGGTGCTTGTGGTTTTGCAGTGGAGGCTCATCAGAGTCAGCAGAGTCGTACCACCTTGTACTTTTTGAACCAAAAGAGTATAATATTTATTTATTGTTATAAAATTACAAAACATTAAGTTTTTATTTTTAAAACTGTGTCAAATAACTTCATTCTTTTGCATAAGCTTTTGTGGCAGAACAAAAATTAATAAAGTACTTTCTCAAAATGTAGATGATGATAGATTTATATAGGGATTCAGTGCCTTTGTTCATTTTACTGGCAAGATGTGCGAACACAGTACTCTGGAAAACGCAACAAAAATAAAAAAAACTTATTAAGTTCAAGACAGCTAAAAATACTCTTCACAATCTTAATGAAACCTAGGAAATACAAGCTACTGGTATCTTCATTTAGAGTGATTTTTACCTTTCCAAAATAGATTAAAAACTAAGGCTCAGATTTTCTCATAGATGTTTAGTCTTCTATAAGTACAAGGAAACTGGAAAACCTAGACCTCAAGGTTTTGTTAGTTAAGAAAAGAAAAAGAAAGCTTAACATCCCACACCTCTACATTTTCAGTCCTGTTGAAGGAAAGAACAGTCACAAGTAACCTTGTCCCTACCATTTCACCTACCATCTTACCTACCTCTGAGCTAGTTACCCTGACTCTTTAATTAGTTGACAAGCATTTCATGAATTAATGAAGAAAGCAATAGGTACTTCTGGAGCATGATTCATTTGACCTGTTTTAGACGAAGTATGCCCTCAGATGCTCATTCATTTCTACTGCCAGTAAAAGATAACTAACTCAGATGTAGTTGAACAATTGTAGATATCTAAAGTTATGAAAGATAATTGTGGTTCTGTGATTATGCAGCTTTTTGCACACTGGCCATTGTTTATCCCAATGTTTTGGCTTCTGGTTCTCTTATTCATGTTATAGGTGTTAATGGTTCCAGCCTGAGTTTATTCTGGAGGCATCAGCATTAGTTTATTCAGCAAATCTTTCCCATTTTGTCAGAGTCATGATGTGGAGGTGGTGAAGCTCTCTTTCATGTGAGAAATATGATTTCTGTTTGAACAGCCATTGTTCCTTCTTCCATGTATTTGCACTTGGGAACTGTTACTTCCCTCAGAAAATTGGGTGCCTGTGTAAGGTTCATAGCTTTCAATGTTTTGCTTAAATATTCATCTATTTGGCTTTTCTTTTGAATTCTTATGGCCAGATTGGTGGTGCCAGAAACAATAAAGAATGGTGTGTTGGAAGTTTAAAATTAGAATCTTTGGCTTCTAAAAAGTCCTATGTGCTGAGATGCTTTACTGAAATGACTTGCAGAAAAGGAAAGGGATGGTCTTAGATTACATGGACCTCTACTTAAAATCAAAATATGTTAACATATTTATCTGACTGCTAGAACTATTACAATTTAAGTTAATTAAATACAAAGGGATGAATAAAAACATATTAATTTAAGGATTAACCTCTATGTAAGATGTCTGTAACTTACATGGTGTTAATCTTCAGTAAATTTTTATCATTTGGTGAGTTGAAGTAATTCCTGATCTTATTAAACCTAACTTCTTATTACATCTAAGACAGCTCTTGTATGTTCATTAAATAGCAATGGATTCTGGAATAGCTGCTAATCCCTGGCAAATACATTTAAGAATCAGCTGGCATTTCATAAACATACAGTAGCAATCCTATTAAATCTGAGTAAATATTTATTTTAGATACTTCAGATCTATCCTGTTGTATCACACCTACTGTGGTATGTGCCATTATTAGTGGCAAGGTGAAGTTTATCTGCAGGAGTACACCTGCTACTCTCATCTCAACTCCATCACCAGACCCAGCTGCTGGAGACATTGCACATGGTGGTACAGAGAGGTCTCGTTCTAACCTTTCTACACTGTGTCCCTGAAAGAGATAAACTAAACTAAATATATGTTCACACAGCTATGTGACTGTGAGAGTTTTCTGTCAAATAGCTGTGTGAACTGGGGTTGTTATTTTTTTTCACACTTCTAGGTGACATAGCTTTGCCAGCAATACTTCACAATATAGATCCGGTCTTACAAGTTCAGTGTTATTAATAGTGAACATAGTCTGCTTTCTTAGAAGGATCACACAGATAAACACTGAACTGCATTTTTGGCAAATTGAATGGGATTGTCAGGAATATGTTACATACCTTCTCATGTTCAGAGTAACCCGAATAAAAACTATTTAACTCTATAAGTGTCCCTCAGAGCTATCTCAGAAACTTAATCTTGTGTGTTGTACATTAGTCAAATACCTTTGACTGTGTTTTGCTTTTCTGTTTACTCCTTCAGCTTTGCTAACTGACAAAGAAGTAGTGGTTCTCCTCTGGATTTATTTTTTTCCCCTCAGGGTAGTCAGTTTACTTTGGGAAATTTAACTACTTTCTTTTTCATATCCACAAGATAACACTTCCTTTTTTAAAAAGAAAAAAAAAAAAATTAACTACTATTACAGAGGAACAAAAGATGGAGAATACAGTTATAAAACAAACAATCAAACCCCACCCATTTTATAAATTAAAACCCCAAGATTTTTGTGAAACTCTCAAGTAGATAGTTTTTAATGACTATAAATTTCTATTTCAGAAATAATGGGAAAAGTAATTCAGATTAAGATCCTATTATAGTAATTTATGCTTTACTATTCACAATTAAATTTACGTTTCACAAAATATTCCAAGTTTATCTAGTTTACAGAATGAGAAAGCAAAAGTGTGCATTGCTGAAAGTAGTATCAAACTTTCTGTATGTTGTCTTGTACCATTATACATCAGTAGAGTCAATAATGAGTAGTTTATTCCCTTAACATTGTTTCTGATTTGGGCTTTATAACTCTTGGTTTTCTGAAAGTTAACTTTTTATTTACTTTCATAGAATATAATCAGAAAACTTAATTTTAATAAGTGTAAGAATGGAGTATTATGATTAGTTTATTATTGAAAACAATATAACAGATCAGATTTTGAAAAGGAAGGAAGTTCAGCCTGAAACAATAATTTAGTAATAATAGTGATCATACTAAAACACTATTGAAAGGGTAGTCAAATTTTCTACTAGACATTTGAAATTTTTTATGTGACTTCATAATCCTGGTCCCCTCTGGCTTTTTCTGTATCACTATTCTAGTGTAAACTGTAAAATGTTACTCCTTTAAAAGGTATCCTGTCTGTAACAGTCATGTAGTTAGGTATGTATGCATTTGCTTTTATGAAACTAAATTCTTAATAAGTCATTCTTTTAATTTTTCTGGTGCAGATATTTTAATACTTTTTATTTAACTGAACTAAGCTAGTACTTAAAAATAGCTCCCTGACATTCAGAAGAATGGATATAAAAGCAAGAGTAATAAAAATTGCTGGGAAGGTGCCGTGCAAGCACTGATTCAGCAACTACCACACTGATTTAAACATTTTCTGTGGTATGTAAGATATTAATCTGTAGGAATTAAAAAACATATGAAAACAACCCTGCCTAGTAAGGGTTGACATATGGAAGTTAAACTACAACTCGTCATGCAGTCTAGAGCATCTGTAATTATGCCCTTCACTTGTATCAGCTGAAGGTAACTCAATCACCCACCTAGATGTAACATCTGAGTCACCTTGTGGAATTTCCTGTCACTCCAGCAATTGCAGGAAGACTTTAGAACAATTATACCCCTGTGCAATTAAGGGTCTAAAGAAAAGAATGCAAGAAAACTAAAAAAGACATTTTTCCGTCAAATCTGGGTAGATTTTTATTCCATTAATTTCTGTAATTATGTTATGGACCTTGCCATCCATAAAGTTCTGCTCAGTCATCTTCACAATTTAGATGTGTGTACAAACACAGTGTTGCTGATTGAAACCTGCCACATGATAATTTCATTGGCAGTGCCTAGTTCTTGTTTTAGAAGAAACAGTAAATAATTGTTTCCTATTAGTCTTCTCAGTGACAATCACAATTCAAAGATCTGTTCATATTTTCTCTTTGTTGTGTTTTCAACAAGCTAAAAAATCTTAGTCTATTTAGTCTCTTCTCTTACAAAGGCCTTTTCATAACTTTGATTATCTTTGCTGCCCTTTTTAATCTTTTCAGTTCTATTATATTCTTTTGAACATGGCATGAGCAGAACTGCATGCAGAAGTCTAGACACAGCAGCTGTGGATTTAATCAGAGTAATGTTTTGTCTGTTCCTTTTCCAAGATTTCTTCTTATTCTAACTGATCTCTTGATGAGCTGACATCTTAACTGTCCAAAATAATACAAAGATCTGGTTTAGAGTCCATAGTTTGTGTATTGAGAGTTGTTACTATTTTTCATCATGCACATTACCTGCATTTGTTGACACTGAATCTCATGTGTCATTTTATTGTAGTCATTCAATAGCATGACATCTATCTGCAGCTCTTCACAATCACTCTCAGATTTTACTACTCACATTTGTTCGGTACCAAAGCTAATTTAAGTGAGTGTTACAATGCTCCAATTTCATATTTGGGTTCCATATGGTCTACTGATTTGTTAGGACTCATTTTACACATTTTCTCTAACATTTAGTCTATTAATCTTTTAGTTGCAGGCAGTTTTTATGGCTCATTCTCTCCCCAAATACCTGCATTGTGAGAATCTCCCTAAGCTCCTTCTTTTCAAAGCTGGGTTGTTTTGTTGGGTTTTTTTTTGAGGAGTGGGTACTTGTGACCTCATCTTTTTTCACTGTTGTACTATACGGTAATTTTTGTACTATATGGTAATCAACCCTACTGATCCACTGATCCTCTGGCAGACTTTCATGTTTTCCATTATTTTTGTAAAAATTCTCCTTGTGACTTGCTATGTCATGAACAAATTATCTTCAAAACCTTTTCCATCCTTCCCTACAATATTGTAACATTTTATTTGTTTGACTCGATGCATTTTTCTCTTCCTAATTTGCCCACAATTCCCACTTTTTTAGGAGTATCTTTTTACTTCTAATGGCCTCCTTTACTCTGCTGTTTCACCATGCTAGCTGTTTTTCTGTCCTTTGAAAGTGTTTTTGGTAAGTGGTATACAGTTACTTTGAACTCCTAATATAGCATCTTTAAGCAGTCTGCCATGCTATCTGCAAGCATTTAGTCTTTTAGTTGTCCTTTTCAATTTCCTTTTAAAAAGCTTTGTCATGTTCAGGTAGTTCCCATTTTTTAAGTTAAATGTTACAGTAGTAATTTTTTTTTTTTTTGCTGTGTTCTTTTCTACAGAGACATTGAATTTGAGTGCTTTATGGCCAGCATCACAGTGTAGCATGTAGATAATTACATTTTCAATGTGGCCTGTTGAATGCTAAAAAGTAAATCAAGTAAGCAATGTTTATCCTCTTGTGAACTCTTCAACTAGTTGCTTTAAGTGCACTGTACTTCATCATTTCTGTATAATTTGTATCTTGGCATTAGAATTACACTGAGTTCTGCTGGGTATTTTCTTTCTGCTGCCTCTGTGAGGTATCTGTTACATCACATTCCTCACTTAGAACCAGCTGCTGCAGATTTTATTTTTTAGACTTAATAGAATCAAATAAATATTTGGGTTTGGTCTGGTTACCAATTTTTATGTGCCCTGTTCAATTGGGATTTTATTTGCTGAAGTTTTTCTTTGCTATTCCATCTCCAAATATGGTAAACTTTTACTCTAGCCTTTTTTTTTTTTTTTCCTTTTTGAGTGTACAGTTTGTGACTTCACTCTCACTGACAATTTATCTAAGATTACATGCTTTTCTATGCAACCAGTTCAAATGTCACCAGCCTTTTTTCAGTGCTGCAGTGCTGACTTGCATGATGCCTACCCTTCTTGTATGTGTTCCATTAATTACAAACATTTTATTGGTTACTAAGTAAAATATACCCTCCTCTTATCTAAGTCAATTTTCAACCCAAAAAAAGTATATGAACTTTTCTGTCTAAATTCAGAAAATACAATCAGAATCTCTTCAGAAATGTGGAAATGTTGCAGAACTGTTATGTCATTTTCAATTCTTTTTTAGGTCGTAACAAAAAGACAGAAAAAAAAAAAAAAAAAAAAAGGACACATTTCTTCCAAAGCAATTATAGAGAGATCCATAGCTGTCTTATTTTCATCTTGAATTTTATCTTTCACTTGTGATTCAATTGACTCAAGTCTGCCTCTTCATAATGAATTTTTATGAAAGAGGAACTTGATAATTATACCTGTTACTAACATTCAAGCAAAAATGCAATGTTTTGCTTTGTTTCACTGGAAAAAACTCCACATTACATTGGTAGTCTCCAATGACTTCCACCAATTTCTTATTTTCAGCTCATTCTGATTCTTATCCTCACACTTCCTGGGAGTTTTGTCAAATAACATTTTTTAAGTACACGTAGTGGCAACGTCCATTTTTGTGTGGTATATTAGTAATAATGCATATCAAAGACAATATTTTAATCATAATTTTATTGTTCCTTTGTTACACAATTTGCCAAATGGTTATTTTAGACTGTTGCTTCCCCTGTTGTCATTTTGACTTTCCTCATCCTTGGAAAAATACTTGTAGAGATCTTTCACAAGTTACCATTGCAGAATTCCACTCAGGAATGGAAACATCCATTATTACTATTTTTCTCATCCTGGCACAAGTCTTAATATTTTTATTGTCTTTTTTCTACATTGGAGCAGCTGTGAAAATTTGTCCAAATTAATTTTACAGGTAGATTAGTCAAATCACTTTAAATCTCTGTATAGATATCTTTATTTGGACTTAAAATACAGTTACTTCGGCTGAGCTTAAATCAGTTCCAAAGTAAATGAGAGCAAAGTGAATCAGGAGCATGTTAGTTGTGAATAGGAAGAAGAATAAAAATAAGGCAAAGAATAAGAATATAAAAATAAGACTATAAGAATATTCACATAGTGCTTTTATGAGATTGAACAATTAGTCTTTAAATTCTCCTGTTTATTTGGTAAGGATTCATTTTCCAGACTGTTTCAGTGTAACCTCAGACAGAAGTGCATATGATCTTACGTTCCCTGGTGTTGACCGGTACCTGTGGAGGTCTTTCATCAAAGAGACACCTTAGGCTGGTTGTCCGCCTGATGTCCACTCCTGCTTTATGGACTGTTGTGGGATCTGTTTGGGTTACGTGGCTCCTAAGTGAGCTGCCGTAGCTTTATGGGGTTTGTTGCAGCTTCATGGCTGGGTCTGGTAAGGGGAGAGGCAGAAGACATAAAAGAAACATATTGGTAATCCATCTTTATTCACCATTGCTCAGAATCTGTCAGGTAACACCTTCATAGCCCTATTTTGTGCAAATAAACCATAAGGACTCTGACAGCAAGGGTTCTCTGACCCCGAAACCAAGCTCCATGGTCTGCTACGGACATCCTTGTAGTCTCTTTTACTCTGCAGCATAGAGAAGTCACCTGCTTTTGTAATTACTGAGGCTCTTTTACATACAGAATTTTTATGAAGGTCCAAGGTAAAATCTGGGAAGGGTATTATGCTAAGCAGAGGGATCACACAGCCATGATTCCTACACTGACTTCTGAATCGTATCTGAAACAACCTGTCAGAATGGTAGGTGGCCCAGGCCAAAGGCATGCCCGGTATCATTCCAGCTGCATGGACTTTAATAGTTGGAGTAGTTTCGTGGTATAGACAGTTTCCTGCTGTGACACTTGGCACATTTCCTAATGTGATCCAGCCAAAGAATCCATAGAGAAAGAATCGACATTTTGAGCTCCGCAGAGTCTTGCTCACATCTTCTTAGACAAGGGTAGGAGTTTCTCAGTTTGTCTGAGAAGTTTTGCATTTTTTTTCTTAGATTATGATTCAATTACAATATATATTTATTTTAAATTCCTTCATCTGGAACCTTAGGAAAAGCAAACGTCTTTCCATTTCCATTTTAAACGGAGGTTAAAATAAAACCTGAAACTTGTGGAATATTTGACCCAGTCATGTCCCGTTAATAGCTTGCTTGCTGATTCAAATGAGCAATGTCATCAATCTTGTATTCAGGATTTCCTTACTGAAAAGAACAAAACAGACCTGAATGTAAAGCTATGGTATGCTGCACTGTCAGGTTGAACAGCTCAAAGGTAGACAAGGATACCTGCAATTCTGTTCAGCTGAGCTTGAATTTCACCCTGATGCATGCTGAGAATTATCATTATATGCTTTATTCTCAGTGGTGACTGCCAGCCGTGTAACTCTTCAAGCATATCCTGCCATTTGTTCTATCCATCAGACCTGGTTTTGATTTCAAAGTAGCTCTTCCAGCTATTTTGTAGGAATAGTGTACAAGGAGAGTGCATTTGGGCAAATAGTAAATAAAAATTGACAGTAGGATTATATGAAGGGAAAAAAATTACTCCCATTTCCTTGTAAAACGTGAGGATGTAAAAAATGTTATGTCATATTTCTAGTGAAAAGACAAAGAAAATAGAGCACATTCACTTTGTTAAGTACAGTATACTAAAGTACATAAAATTCAGATCTTACCTACCCGTTAATCACATTTCCAGGTGCCTCTTACCACAGCTTGTGAGAACCAACAACCTCTACTATTTAGATATTGACATGACCAAACTGTGAAACCTGCCTGTGCTCAGCTGCTTATGGGGGCAAAACCCAGGACGGGACCCCACATGTCTGTTGAATTACTTTTTATCTCTACACCCTGGTTTCCATTAGAAGAATGGGAATTAAGTATGTGGATAGCGGACGGGAGGCAATGTGTACATCCCAGTCGATCCACACCACACAAGTTTGATGTAGCCATGGAGGTGTTAGTGACAGGCTTGGCTTATCAACCCTTAGTTAACAGATGTGGCAGTTTTTATTTACTGCTGTTTAGCTTCTAGTTTTGCTTACTTTCATTATTATTCTTGGCTTTGATTACTTTCTCAGTTTAGGAGAATCTGACTCGAGCCCCTGTTTATTTCTTGTGATGTGTCTTTTCCATCAAATGACAGCCATCAGCTGAGAACATTTTATTTCTAGTCTTGAGAGCTTCACACTCACGAGAGTGGCCTAGAGGGACATAGCTGTCTCACTGTGCAGTGAACAGAGAATTATTCTCAGATGCATCCTGCTCAGCAAAGCCTTAAATATTATGGCCAGGTTCTTGAACTGGCACTGAAAGTAAATTGAGAACCAGTGGAAAATATGAATTGTTGGTATGATATATTGTGGTAGTTTGTCCTTTTAAACAACTAATTTTCTTGTTCTGTGCACATTATGCACGTGTCCTCAACTCTGATTTCTACATAATGCTAATTACAGCAGTGTGAACAGGAAGAGATTATTGCATTAATGGTTGCTATCAAATCTAACTTACAAAAAGAAAAAGACAATATTTTTTTAGGTAGAAACGAGGAATTTCTGTTCCTTTCTCCGTATGTCTAATGAGATCTTGAGACTTTGTACTACCTGAGTAAACATACAGTATATAATTTAAGGAAACAGAAGATATTCCTAGCATATAGATATTCAGAATGTTCTATTTCTTCCCATCATCACATCCTTCTTCAGTTGGCTGACCTTGAATCAGTTAATTTTTACCCTTTAGATTTTGTGACACCCTTGTGATGACATTACTTCAGAAGCAGATGTAAGGCTAGGATCTGTCAGTTTGTGCTCATAGCAGCTATACTTATACTGTCTTTGTAATGCACGTGGAAAGCATATAACTTGTGGTACCAGGTTGCATGGGGAGACTCATGTTCCCTCTGTGAAGAATTCGCATCCTAGAAATGTCTTCTGTGAACAGCTTTCTTTGGCAGTGCAAGAAGCTGGAACCTAGGAAGGACAATTCCTATGACTGCATTAATATGTTTTAAAGGAGAAGGAAAACTTTAACATTAAAGAGAAGGAGAAAAATGCAAGCGACTGTCCATGACGATCCTGATGATCTCATAGTCTCTCCAATGCTAGAAAGTTACTTTCTTTGAAGGCACAGTTTCACAGTTTTAACTGGTCTAAATTAGATAAATAGTCCTAGTTCCATCAATATGGTATGTTCCTCTTTCTCCAGCTGGGGGTTTTCAAGAAGAAAGGGCTCACGTGGTCCTGAAGCAAGTGAGTTCAGGAAGGTGAACTGGCTGAAAACGGTTTGCTTTTATTTTTTGCTTTTAGCCACTTGAACCAACTCACCAACACCATAACATTAAAACAGGGTAGAAACACATTCAGAGTGGGTGCCAGGCAGAACTAATATAGCTTAGCTTTGTATATCATGGAACCACAGCCTAAAGAAAGGAGTTTGCTTCTGTCAGAACCGAGTCTTCCCTTATGATGTTTCCTAGCCTGAAAGGTCAGAAATCAACACTGCGACTTTGCTTAAAACAAAACAAAATTATGAAAACTGCTAGGTTTTTTCACACCTCTGGGTAAAAATCTTATTTTTGACCAAATAAAGAAATGGGCAGTTACTTTAGCCTGTTGCAGTTTATACAGTTTTCTGAAAATATACACATCCTAGCACAGAATTTTTTATATACGTTTTCACAGATGCTGCAACAGTAAAAAAACAAAAGAAAAGAGGTCTTTTTTTCATCTTCTAAAAAAATTACATGCTTTGAAAAAGAGTTTCTGCTACATATAGGCAAGATGTTGCATGGTAGTCTCAAACTATTACAATATCTGCTCCTGCAATTATTTTTTTTTAATTTTTATTTTATTTTTTTAAAATTTTATTTTATTTTAATCTTTTGATGTAAGCTACTTGTTTTGCATGCAGCATGAATGAATATCCATTCTGAGTATGCAAAAAATATAGGTCTTAACATCTAAACAGTAGGTTAGATATTCAAATTACCAAACCAGAATTACAGCAAGATGGAAACTATCATTGGGTAAAGTATGAGACATCAAACTGTTGAACTGAATGCATTCACATTACATCATATTTTGAAAGAGATATCTTAATTATAAATATGTATTTACAAATAAGTGTTTAAAAGTTCCACTATTATTAATTAATTATTATTTTATATTTGTATTACAGACCTAATCAGATTACAAGTCCCATTTTACTAGTAACTACCCAAGAAAATGTGTATTTTCATCATTCTGGACTGAGCAAATGGTGCAGATTTCTGTTCATTTTTTACTTCTGTTTAGAGTAAGGACTTCATGCTCTTCCATCTTAAACTGGAGAAGTGTAAGAAGGATATCCATGAATAATGTAATTTTCTTGCAAACCATGAGTGGATACTGTGAAATAATTCCTTTCCCTACAAAAAGTTCAGATTTATACTATAGAAGAACAAACTTAAAAGAATTCTAAAGTTTCCAACACCTATAGCAGTTAGATTTTGCAAATGTAAGTGCAGTTACAATGCACCTAGTTAAATGTGTTAAATATCCCAAGGTGCTAATAGGAAATTTAAAAATTATTTTTATTTAATTAATCTAGGTAAAGAAGGTAGACAGTCCACTTCTACATCGTGAGGTTTCTTAACATCTCTAGTATGAGAGGAGATACTTTATGAAATAATTCTAAATAGAAATCTATATTGGAAAGAATTTCTGGTTCCAAGAGGTGTGCAAGGCTGAAATTTTCCCCTTAGTAGAATAAGAAAACATCAGGCATGAGGACTGTCAGTTCTTACATGTGTTTAAATTCTTCCCACATCTCCAGTTGATTGACATCTTCAATAAGCTGTTAATGATCCACTCCATTTGCTTTAAATGAGCCTTAACTTTTTAGATCTGGTGTAGTTTTGTAGGAAGGGGAAATTAAGTAGATTTAATTGCCTTTTTCAGTTTTTGTTTTTGTTTTTGTAATTCATCATTCAAAGGAACGGTACGCTTTGCCATCGTAATAAAGTTTCTCAGTAGTCTTTGATTTGAGTTCTAGATGCAAAACTGTGTACTAGTTATAAAGAATCAGTGTTCTTACTCAAGCTAGGCTGTGTGTGTTAGGTACCAGTTGTTCATAAGCGGTTTTCTCATGCTGACTTTTGGTGTTTTAAAGTAGTAATTTAGCATCTGTCTTGAATAGAGCTGTGAAGACATTGGAAATCAAAGGTGACTCTGGTTCTGTTCATGAGATGGGTTGGCACTGCATTTTTATTAGCATATTTGCTTTCCTTGTACTTGATAGATTTATTCCCTGGGGCACAGAGCTGAGAAATATAGATTGTAACTATCATGCCAGATAAGGAAAACAACGTAAGTGACGATGCAAATGTATTGTCTCTGACAGTGAACAAGCAGAGACTGGCTTGTGTAAAGCAAATTTTTACAGTCTCACTGTGATGGGCTATTCTCACCACAGTGATACCTACTGAGGAACTGTGTTACATTTAGTTGCATTGTAATAGCATTTCTTTCAAGAAGTGAATTACATATCTGTAGAGGAATGATGGTACAGGTAACCATGGCTGTTAGTATGCAGCTGGCATTTTATATTCAGGCATGAACATCTATATATTGGTGCCAGACACTAATCTGTCATTGTGATAGAAGAAAAATATTGTCAAGAGGACTGGCAAGTGGGGAGCTGGACATCAAAGTGCCTATCAGCATGAAAGACTTTATTGCTTCAAAATGAATAACACGGGATCTTTCCCTGGTAGGAATGAAAAAAGCTTAGAAGACATCACAGATATTGAGCTATTCTACCTCCATTCATGTTAGGCATTCATATGGGCAGTACTTTACAATATGAAATCTGAACTCAGACTTCTGATGCAGGCTTATTAATAGTATAGTCCGTGAATCCATACGCAGTCAACTTTCCACAAATATTTATGCTAGATCATATTTGCATAAGGTGGAGTGCAAATTTTGAATATGAGATATGGGGGGAATGGTAGTCCGTATGATCTTCGGTCTTGAGCACAGAACAGATCCCCTGTGCCTGTCTGCATGACCTCTGCGGTCTGTCCCTCCCTTTAGGAGGATAGCTATGGATAGCACTTATTTGGTAGGCCACACTTTAACCACTGCACTTTGGAGAGAAGGGAGTATGCCATTAGCTGAGTTAAAATGAAATAGAATATTTGGTATAAAGTAGTCGCTGTGCACTTTGTGACCTCATCCCTGCAAGGCAGCAGCTAATCAGCATTATCTGGTGGGGTCTTTCTATTATATCCCCTCGCTTACAATTCCTAGCTGCTCAACAAATGACATATGATCTTTCAGCCTCCTTTGTGCCTTCAATAAGCATAAAGTCTGATGGAGGGGCAGGAGGAGAAGGAGACTAACATTTTCGGCTCGATTACAGAGAGAACAATTTGTTTTTGTAATTAGAGCTCAGCAGTGATCTCTGTTTATTTCACTGATATTCAGCTCGGTGTAAACAGAACTCAATTTTGACAACTGTTTAGCTCACGGCACAGTTTTAAAGTATTAAAGGATAATGGAAGACTTATTAGATTAGCTTTTGCCATGATCTTTTTGTGTCCCAGATAATTATTATTTGTGATACAGCTGAATGGTTTAGGCTTGTATTATTATGCATGCATTTCTGTGTAATACTTTATGTACTGTTGATGGGTGCTAAAATATGCATTAGGAGGTATATATTTAGTCAGATATTAGCAGTATTTTCAAGTGGCTCAAATTGTTCTTTTTGTAAATTTTATTTCATTTCCATCATAAGAGTTCTTAGTTCCTGACTTTTTAAAACAAATCAGTTCAATCATCTTCATCATTATTATTATTCTTAAACATTCTTAGTAGCACTTGTGTGCCTGCTACCACACTCCTTTGATCCAGTCATTACATTACATTTCTCCCCCAGCATTTTACTTTTAACATCCCCTTCGCTTCATGTATTTTGATGTTCTTGCATATTTTTCTTGCACTATCACATTTTCTATCTTTCTTATTTAGTATTTTAGATAATTCCTGCTAGTCACATACTGTTTTCCACCTTGCTATTTGATTTTTCCTTTTATTCCATCTTAATTATGATATGTTGCTTCTATCTCTGATTTTATAATTTATCTATTTACCTTTGGATCACTTTTTTTCCCTATTTTGTGTAAGGCATGTGTTTTTGATCTTTTCACCACTTTTCCCTACACAATTTTCCTTTTTCATTCTTTTTTTCTGGCTAACCTTATTCTATTAATTTGACTCCCCCTGATCAGAAACACTACCTCTAATCTTATTTTTTATTTATAGTAAGAATTTTATATACTGTTTTGTCCTTGTTTACATCTAAGTAATTTTCTTTTTTTAGAAGGCTAAGTTTACAACTTCTTGGTAGTTCTCTATAGATCAGAGCAATACGTTCGAAGGTGATTACATGATCATCCTGGACATCCAGCCTAAATTACTAGAATACATGAGAAAAAAAAAATATATGGAGTTTTCACTTTTAAATATTACACTTTCTCTTAAGGTGCATCAGGAGAGCAAGTCTATGTCAGTGACTAAGTGGGTACATTTAACAAAACACGAGTATTAATCCATGAGTGAAATACAGTTGTATTTTCACCTCAGTCTCCAAATGAACATCAATGGCTCATGTTATGAAAGCACAAAGATTGCTTAGGGCAAAGAGACTTCTGTCAAGGTTAATGGCCCCAAATCCTTTCTGCCCTAAACATCTTTTAATGTTTGTTTTTTTCAGACTTTTTAAAAATTTGCCCTTCAAAACAAGAGTCCAACAGGAAAAAAGTATAATAGAAGCTACACTCTGTGATCCACCTCACTGTTTATCTTTTATATATTAATCTTTATGCTGCACTCATTCCAGTGTGCTACCATCCAGCAGGATGGTTTGTTGCTGGTTTTGTTCATGTTTCATGCTTATGATTAGTATTCTTGTTTGTTCAGGCAAAATGTAATAACTTAAAAGCATCCAGGCCTTTCAGACATATTTTCAATTTGGAAGTGGAAGGCATGTATCTCCTTCTGAAGAAATCAGACTTGTCAAATCAGCATAGTGCAAAAGAGGAGATTGTTATCAACACTGTGTAGTATAAAAAAAAGGATTATAAATATATATGCATGCCTTGCACATATGCTGCTAAGTTATCATGAAAAGAGCAGGTAGTTCTCTGAAAGTCAACCCTTTGCTTTTGTTATGTATTAGATATTCCTATTCATTCTGTTGATACTCATCACAGCAGTATCTGAGTACCTCCCAGTGGTGTATTAAGCTCTTGACTTAAGATCTCTCATTTTCTCTCCATAAGAAGAAAACAGCTGAGTACCTCAGCTTCAAATGAATGCATTTTTGGTAGCCTATGTCCCAAAGGATTCCAATTCTAGTTAAAATTTGTAATTCTGGTTGAACTATGAAATACAACATTTCATCTGAGAAGTGAAGACCTGAGCAAGGGCAGATCACTTTCTGCTTGGCTGAGACGGTTTTGTAGCCAACCAGCAAAAAGGAAAAATATTATTTATTTGTGACAACTTCATACTAACAAAGAACAAAAAAGTTAAGATACATGATTTATAGAATCATAGAATCATAGAGTGGTTTGATTTGGAAGGGACCTTTATAGATCATCTAGTTCCAACCCCCATGCTATGTGCAGGGACTCACCACCCTCATTGTAAAAATGTCTTCATTATGTCTAGTCTAAACCTACCTTCTTTCAGTTTAAAACTGTTGCCCCTTGTTCTGTCACTACAGGCCCTGGTAAAAAGTCTCTCCATCTTTCTTATAAGCCCCATATATATATTGATAGTCTGCAATAAGGTGCCCCCAGAGCCTTCTCTTCTCCAGGCTGAACAGCCCCAACTCTCTCAGCCTTTCCTCATAGGAGAGGTGTTTCATCACTCTCTCTATTTTTGTGGCCCACCACTAGACCCTCTCTAACAGGTCCATGTCTTCCTTGTGCTGAAGACCCCAGTGATGGACTCAGTACTCCAGGTGGGGTCTCACCAGAGCAGAGCAGAGGGGGAGAATCCCATCCTTCAACCTATGGGCCACTCTTCTTTTGATGCAGCCTAGGATATAATCAGCTTTGCAAGCACACTTGGCCAGCTTGTGACCAATTTCTTATCCACCAGTATCCCCAAATACTTCCCTGCAAGGTTACTGTCAAGTTATTAATCTTCCATTCTGTACGGATATTGAGGGTTGCCCAACCCAGGTACAGGACCTTGCACTTAGACTTGTGAACTTCATGAGTTTAACGACTCTTCTTCCTCATTTTTGGTAACCAAACAAGAGCGAGTGTTTACTCCAAAAGTATTTAATATCTATATTAAGAATTTAACCTGAATTTCCCTCTGAAAGAGCCTCTATTCTTCCATTGAGTAGGTAAGGAGCACAAAAATGTTGACTTCTTAATTTACATATCTAAGCAATGTAGCCTTACCAGAACACAGATTATTTTATTCTTTATATTGGTACAATTTCAGCCTCCAGAGACTACAGTATAGTTGTGAGAGCTTCACAATACTTCTGTGAGTCTTTCAGAACCATTTACTCTGCTGAACTAGTAAATATTCCTTCATGAGCTGCTTTAGTCCAGGTATTTCCCTGGTGAAGGTAGCATCATTTTCCTGAGATACAGAGAGGTCAAGCTGTCTGTCTGCTACATGCAGGCTGTTGGCTTTTCAGACTGTATCATGTGAATTATATCACCTAATATATAGGATATATTATCATGATACATGGATAGGACCTGAAAGTACACTGATAATTATGCTATTCACCGCAAGTGCGGCTCTTAGTCATGAAGAGTAGGTTCTATTATTGCTAATTTCTGGGAAAAAGTTTTAGCACATTCTTCCTAGATCAAACATGTGAGACAGATCTCATGGATGACAGTATTAAATAATGCAGACATATAGGAGTATAAGAATAATGAATGTCATACCTTTCTCTTAAAATCAACCACCATTGTACTGTCAAGTCTACGCTGTGACCCAAGTACAGGCTGAATTTTCAAGAATATTAAACTTGATTAGATTTTTTTGTTAATTAACATCTTTCTGAGCTTGCTTGGAATTTAGATGATTGGGTAGTAAATGTCAGTTTCTTATAGTTGGTGAATCTCTTAACATTGATTAGAATACTCTTTTTGCAAATAAAGAAAAGATTACTTATTTGACTGTCTGTTCTAGTTAGTATCAGTACCAACAACCTTTCAGTTGTCACTGATTGTCTTCCTAAGCTAAAAAGGGCATAACTGAGATTTTTTGGATCACTATCTTCTTAGGATATGATCCTCTTTTTTGGTGAATAGCTATATTGAATTTTGGGACTTTTGGTAGACACATAGTTCACGCTTATTGCTGAAGTATATCCAACAGTATAGGAAGCCTTCTGAATATGGACTATGTGTTTAACACAAGTTCTTTATGGTTATTTAGATCACTGATGACAACTCAGCTATGTACTGTAGGCATTGGATTGATTATGGAGTTCATCACTTTGATTGGCGACTTGAGGTGAGCTATGACAGGCTTGGTAAATGCTGATGGAAATAAATCAAAAGGATTTCTTAGTCAGCAAAAAACCCCCAACGAAATCTCTAGAGCTGATTAAAAGTAAAAGGTTATCTGAAGGATAGGCTGTCAATGGCTGAGGCTCAGACATAAAGATTTTCTCTGTCTTCATCTAGTGGCCAATCACATATTTTTTTCTGAAATGGACTATGGAATTTTTTCAACAGACATAGATTTTTTCTCTTTTTTTTTTTTTTTTTTTTTAAAAAAAAAAAAAAAACAAAAAAAACACAAACCAAAAACCTGACAAGAATTGTGTTGGGGTTTTTCTTCTTTCTGGGAGTTGAGAAGTATTTCCTAGAATCATAGAATCATCTAGGTTTGAAAAGACCTTGAAGAACATCTAGCCCAACCATTAACCTAGCACTGACAGTTCCCAACTACACCAGATCCCTCAGCGCTATGTCGACCCTACTCTTAAACACCTCCAGGGATGGGGACTCCACCACCGCCCTGGGCAGCCCATTCCAATGCCCAACAAACCATTCTGCTTCCTAATATCCAGTCTAAACCTTCCCTGGTGCAACTTGAGGCCATTCCCTCTTGTCCTATCGCTTGTTACTTGGTTAAAGAGGCTCATCCCCAGCTCTCTGCACCCTCCTTTCAGGGAGCTGTAGAGGGCGATGAGGTCTCCCCTCAGCCTCCTCTTCTCCAGACTAAACACCCCCAGTTCCCTCAGCCGCTCCTCGTACGACCTGTGCTCCAGACCCTGCACCAGCTTCGTTGCCCTTCTCTGGACACGCTCGAGTCATTCAATGTCCTTTTTGTAGTGAGGGGCCCAAAACTGAACACAGGAATCCAGGGGCAGCCTCACCAGTGCCGAGGACAGGGGTAAGATCCCTTCCCTGTCCCTGCTGGCCACGCGATTGCTGACACAAGCCAGGATGCCATTGGCCTTCTTGGCCACCTGGGCACACTGCTGGCTCCTGTTCAGCCGGCTGTCAATCAACAGCCCCAGGTCCCTCTGTGACTGGCAGCTCTCCAGCCACTCCTCCCCAAGCCTGTAGCGCTGCTGGGGGTTGTTGTGGCCCAAGGGCAGCCCCCGGCATTTGGCCTTATGGAAACTCCTCCAGTTGGCCTCAGCCCATGGCTCCAGCCTGTCCAGGTCTCTCTGCAGAGCCTCCCTACCCTCGAGCAGATCAACACTCCCACCCAACTTGGGGTCATCTGCAAACTGACTGAAGGTGCACTTGATCGCCTCGTCTAGATCATCAGTAAAGATGTTAAACAGGAGTGGCCCCAACACCGGTCCCATAGACTTGTTTATGTCTACGTGATGCAGCAGGTCACTGACTGTCTCCTCCTGGATTGTGAGGGGGTCTTTCTCCCATTCTCTGTCTTCTGGCTGAGGAGGCTGGATTCCCTCAGCACAACTAGTCTTGTTATTAAAGACTGAGGTAAAGAAGGCATTAAGCACCTCAGCCTTTTCCTCATCAATCATTACCATGTTTCCTCCTGCATCTAGCAGGGGATGGAGGCTTTCCCTGGTCTTTTGCTCTTGACATACTTATAGAAACATTTCTTATTATCCTTGACTGCTGAAGCCAGATTAATTTCCAGCTGGGCTTTAGATCTCCTTATTTCCACCCTGCATAGCCTCACAGCATCTTTGTAATCACTGTGAGTGGCTAGCCCCTTCTTCCAAAGGCTGTAAACTCTCTTTTTCTCCCTCAGTATCAGCCAAATCTCCCTGTTCAGCCAGGGTGGTCTTCTCTGTCCTTGGTTTCTCTTACAGCACCTGGGGACCACCTGCTCCTGAGCCATTAAAACTTCCTGCTTACAGAGTGTCCAGCCTTCCTGGACCCCTGTACCTTTCAGGACCATCTCCCAAGGGATTCTGTCAAGCAGGTGCCTAAACAAGACAAAGTCAGCCCTCTGGAAGTCCAGGATGTCAGTTCAGCTGCCCCCTCTCCTGACCTCTCTAAGAATAGAGAACTCTATTATTTCATGATCACTGTGCCCTGGTCGCCCTCCAACCACCACATCATCCACCAGTCCTTCTCTGTTCACAAAGAGGAGATCCAGCAGGGCACCTTTTCTGCTCAGTTCACTCACCAGCTGTGTCAGGAAGTTATCTCCCACACATTCCAGAAATGATCACCACTGTAATAAATATAGTTAATAATCAGCTGCATTTGGAGGTTAGCAACCTCTAACTTGACACAGAAGGCCAAAGCTCAGGGCAAGACAATCTTTAATGAAATGGCTCATGTAGGAAGGCAAGGGTAACATTGGACTCTGGCTATGTTTATGTCAAAATGTCCCAAACCCATGACTTTTCTATTCAATTATAAATAAGGTATCAGTGAACTCTTTTTTTCTTTAATGAAAGATCCATAAACAGGCACTATTATTTTAAGTTATCATACCTGAAGTTTGTTCTGTATATCAATATGTATTTTATACCTTTAACAACATAGATGCAAGTTGCACAGAATTGTATCTTTACAAGACTACAGTTTCAAGTAGTAGATACCAGATAAAACATTTCCTAAGAATTTTGACAATGATGTCAGAAAACTCTAAGGTGATGAAATCTGTAGATAAGAATACAAATCAAACCTCTTGATGAGAAAGACATTTATAACAATATGTGGAACAGCACAAATATTGAAAACAGAAAACGTATGAAATATCAGAAGATAAAGGAAAAAACAAGAGTTGAAGATGATTCAGGAGGAATTTCACCATGTGAAGTATCAGTGTGCCAGTGCACATCTTGTGGGTATCCAAGAAAACAAGATGGAAATCTTCCTTTTAGAGGCCTCTAGTGAACTGCAGGCTCAGTATAGAGCAGACGGGCAGATGGAAGAAGAATCAAAAAAATATTGGTGTGTCTAAATTGAGGCTTGTCAGCTTTTTAAATAGCATATTTTAAAGCCAGGAAAATTTCCCTCTGCAAAGATATGAGGACATTACTTTCTTCTGACAACTATCATGTCTTGGTAGAACTTTGAAGTGATGTCATGTGTGTACAGTAATCATATCTTTACTGCTGCACAGGGAACATTACTTAACAGCAATTAAAAAATCTCTGTTGTTGGTAAATAACATGAAAAAAATCTTTAATTTCATGTACAGAAAATATTTTTTTTCTTCTAACAAAAATAACTATTCTTTGCTCTTGTACATTAAATCTAAGAGGAATTGATTTTGCATAAAATTAGTTCCTCAGAATTACCCTAACCTACGAAAAGAGTACGTAAAGTAGACATTCAGTGTCAGTAGCAGTACTGTGAATTGCTCCTCCTGACGTCATGAAGTCATGTACTCGTGATGTCTTGAAGTCATGACTCTGGTGATATTAGTCATTTTAAGAAGAAATATTTGTGCATCTTTTTCACATTGGCATAGAAATCAATGAGTCCAATATCATAAAACTAAATTAAATCATTGTAGTAACCTACTATAGTACTCTATTTAGTAGAATTCCTATCAGTAATTGCTGAAACTGAAGAGAGTTGTATGATGCTTGGAAGAGGTTATTGAAGCTAGCTGAGGAGGGTGCAATTTGTAGTGCAACAATACAGTACTGCATTACTTTTTTGTTCATACAAACTACGATTATGTGCAGAAAAACTCTACCATAAACCATAGCACACATATTCATGTAAGAGTTTTCTGTATTTGTGTTGAAGATGCTGTTGTAACTTTTTAAACTTTTTTTTTTTACTTTTTAAACTTTTTTTTTTTACTTTTTTTTTTTTTTTTTTTTCAGCCCACAATGATAACCTAATAAACCACTTTAAATTGCAGTCTGCCTGGATCAGTTCCAAGAATCCCAATTTTCTAGGCACACATGAGTGCACAGTAAGTAGCAAAACACTACACATCAGGTAGTTCTAATCAGACTTCCAACATAATTTCAGGATATACCAGATGCAGGGTATCCTTCAGTTTCTTCTCACATTCTTTAGCATTTCCAGCCTGCTTCCAAACTGCCTCTTCTGTTTTGATTCCTTTGCTGGAAGCAGTTGATGACAGTGTGGGACAAAGAGTTTTCTGTAACTTCAATAATTTAAAAGTGAAACTATAAAGATAGAATTTTCAAGCTTATGCTGAAGAACTCCTTCATGGAAATTTTACTTTTTCACAAAGTAAAATTTTTCTGTTACGTATGCACATATTCATGGCTAACTTGACTAGGCACATTACAAAAAACTATCCATGTAATCTTTCATTATTAAAGTAGCTTCCAGCATTAGATATTGTTTATAAAAATCAAATGCTTTTTCTTACCTTATCACAAAGGGGATTTGAAATTGGAGTTTGGTTTTGGTTGTCTTGGACTTTTTTTTCCATTTGAAAATTATTTTTATCCTCTGCCTTGGAGGGAAACCAGACATATTTCAGAAGAACAAAGAAAGATTAAATAATCTCATAATCTGTAACTATCCTACACGTAATTTTGCCCAAAGAAAATATATTAATCTCTCAGATTTTTTAAAAAATCATATTTAGGTAAGGAACATTCTTCTATTCATCTGTGTCAAACCTACTTTACTACTGCAATGGCATAATTTATCTTTTACTTTAAACTCTGCAGGTTAGAAGCTGCAGTTTTGTGACCCTCTTAAAGAACAAATGTTTTACAGATAAACTAGGAATTTATGTGTCTTCTGTACTAATTTTTAACTATTCAGCACCTCTTGTGAAACAAATGAAAGCAGATAATATTTTTCCTCCAGCAGCAGCCACCAGATTACATGGTATCTCTTTGATAAAGGGTAGTAACTTGTCCAACTATAGCATAATAAACATGTGAGTGAAACTCCACGTAAACGTAAAAATTTCATGCAGCAGCCAGGTTGGGAAAATAATCAAATCAAAATTTTGTACACAACTCTGCCAGAAAATATGTAAAATATACAATGGTTGCCTCAAATACTAAAACCATAAAAATAAACCAGTGACAATATGAGGTTATTCAGTGCTCAGAATGCAAATGTGAAGAGTTATACATTACTAAACCCACTGGGGAAAACATTCATCCTTATCAGGCTTGTTTGGATTCATCTTTTATAAACCAATTCAACATTCATGGAATAATTCCAGTTAAGGTATTTATGTGAACCTGAAGATAGAATCCTCTAATTACAATAGGTTGTACATTCAATTACACTTACTGTGCTTTGTTGGTTTTCATGTATCACATAAAATGGAATCCATTCTATTTCTGCATAGTATTGTCTTTTGCAATTTATATCCTCCTTTTTTAATGGTGGGAACTAAAGTGAAGATTTACTAGACTTTCATTACTTTTTCCTAGTTAACCTGGACTTCTTTAAACATTTTTCCCAGATGAATTATGCTCCTTTATCTTAATCAGTGAACTCCAGACATTCGGGAGAAAACAACATCTTGTACCTGTTTCTGCATGGAGGAACTCTTATATTTTAGTGGACCTTTTGAACATCTGTCAGTATAACATTTTTCCATCTCTTTTAGGCTAAATGTCAAGTGCTAATTACTGAAATGAAGTATTACAAAATGAGGACTATTTATCATGGAGCCATGATTACTTTTGAGATGTGTAGTGAGTTTATGTCAAATACAGAAAAGCAAAGTGAACCTATTTTAGAGGAAAGAAAACATATACCTAGACATATACTGAAAGACTGTCAGTCTTTATAAGAATGACTTTCAAAGGTCTGGAAGTCTTTCTGGAGTGAGTGTGGTGAGAGACTATAATCTCAGTCGAATTTCTTCTGCTTTAACTGGACAAACTGAATTTCACTGTCCCTTTAAATGCATTACCTACCACAATAAAGGCCTTATGAACATGTGCATTTCACAGACTTATTTTCAGGTGCTTCCATTTGTTGTGAGAGCATACTTCAAGATCAGGAAAGAAACGTATAGAATTAAATGAGAAGCCAAAGGAAAAAAAAAAAAAAAAAAAAGAAAAAGAAAGAAACATCTGCAGGGCATCAGTGTGAAAAAATGTTTAAGCTGCCTGTTATTAACTGCTCAACCTGTTTTATGCTGGATTTCTGCATAATTATGTTACAGTGGAGGGGGGAAAGAACAGATGTTGAATAAAGATTGAAAATAAGAAAATGAGACTGTTAAAAAAAAAAGTAATTGTGGTTGCTCTCAGCTAGATGTTTTTTGGCAAGAATTTTAGACAGCAATTTATTTCTCAAATTCATTGCCCATTTCTGAAAGATTAATGTAAAACAAAATGTTTCTTTTTAAGTCTGATCAGTTGAACAATTATACAGCTCAAATAATCCCCAAGTCAGTCTTTCAGAAAGCAGCTGAATCTTTCCTCAAGCAGTTTCATAAATTAGATTAAATGAATATGGTATCAGGTCAGAAGCCCTATAAGCTCTTTCCATGGGAAGTTGTTGATAGTTTATGTAATTAGCTGATTTTTTCATGCTTTGCAAATATCCAAAAAATCCATAGAAGATACATTTTTCACAATCTTTATGGAGTAAATGCCAGCAAACTATACTTGTGTGTTTCTCTGTCCCCTTTCCTCACATTTGCGTCATGCTTTAAAGCAAACTGAACTATCATTTCTTAAGAATGTCTCAATTTTTTTCTCCACTTAGTTGATATTTTCTGGCACTGGACTTGAAAGCATATTGAAATTGCTGTCAGGATAAAGCTATCTAAAAAAAGAAGATGAAACTATATGCAGTGTTACTACACTAAACCATGTGCATCACCACTCCACTGTACACTCCCTTTTGCCCTGAGTTGAATATTTACCTCACTGGGAACTATTCCTGAATATGATCTGCAGTGGCCCTTAACTGAAAGGACCGAGCACTTTAATGAACTGCTACCGCACTTTTTCAGACATGGCTATTCAGAAGGTTAAGATGAAATCAGAGACCATTTTGGGAGAGGAATTCAGATGTGAAATGAATCCTTTCCACAGCATTTTAATTTTCTTCTTGTTAACTAAAAATATTTTATTTTTCAAGCATTCCCGACTTTGCTTTCCTTTGCTATCCTCACCCTACATACCATCACAAGTAGACTTCAGTCTGTTGAACTGCTTCTTTCAGGTGAGCAAATACTTCATCTGCTAGCTGTCTTCTCTTGTGATCCAAAATTTAAATGTGAGATTATAAAGCTGTGTAGGATTTGTTTTTTTGAAAAGTCGCAGCTTAAAAAGTCACATCTCAGAACTGGATAGACTGTGTTATTTCTTGAAGAGTTCACAAGTACTTTGATGAAGAAACCGCATATTTGTATTCATTTTGTATTTAAAGGATTTGGACTGAAATTTCCTCTGAAAAAATATTCAAAATTATATCACTGTCTTACTCTATTTGCTTTTGTCCTCATAGAGATTCTCAAAGAAAGTATGCCATTTGGAGGAAGTACAGATGTGAAAAAAACAGCAGTGGGAACTTGTATTACTTCTGGTGTGTGGTGTGTGCAAGCACATTTTCTCGATACATTCTTATTACAGATTCTTACTGTAATTGTAAGTGAAGAGCAGTAGCTCATTGTTATAGTATGTTTAATACTGGAACTGCACCATTACCACCAATCTCTATAGGAAAGCATGGTTCACAGGTACCAGCAGGTTGATGGATCTGTCTGTGGAATCAGAACAAATCTTTCTTATGATTCATTTTTGCCACAGATAAGCCATAAAATGAAGACAGCAGATTGATGGAGGTTTAGTTTTTCTGCTCTTGTTTTAAACAGTAGATGTAGAACAGGTTCTTCTATTTTATAGCCCGAAGCTGAACTGTCAACATAAAAGATGTACGGACTTAATACCTGAGAGCTGGGCAGAAGAATTTCTTCCCACTTTTTTTAGAGCAGATTAAACACTGCACAATATAGCTTATTACTGCCAAGTGTAAATTTATTGAAAAGGCAGTTTTTGCTAAAGCATTAAATACTTCGTATTATTACCTGCTTTACTGCAAGACACAGATTTCAGCTGAGAATGAAAAAGTTTTTCATTTACAATCTGCCTGTCCATATTGTGAGAATTTCTATATCTGACTAAAAATATAAAGATTAAAATATTTTTGCTTTTTGCTTCTGTGAGCTCATGTGACTGACTCCGTGTCCCACTTGGTGTCATGTAACTGCTGTCAATATACAATCATGAGTTTATTAAATATGTAATTAATGAGGAAAATACCCAGAAGTGATTATAATATGTAAAGTAAAATTTAAAAATGTGGTAAGAATTCAGGATTGTTCAGCTTTGGAGATTAATTCTGTGGCTTATTTTTAGTTCTGGTTATTTTTGTTTCACAGAAAAAGTAAAATTGTAGACACTTCAGAAAACCAGATGTCAGTATGAAAAGAGCATTCTAATATATGTCATGAAGGAGGAACAGAGGAAGAGAAACATGAACACACAAACAAAAAAAGAAGATGAGAAACAAATACTGAAAAATAAAAAAGAAAATAAAAAGAATTATTAAATAATACATTGTGGTTCACATATTTGGCAATAATTTATATTTCATTAAAGCAAGCATAGTTTTCAGAAGATATTTCTCCTGTTCATCACTACAGATACACATATATATTTCTAAAAGGAGATCCTCTAGATATGCATAGGATAAAAAGTCCTGCTGTCTTCATTTCAGCTCACCTCCTTTTCAGTAAGACCCTGCAGGTATGGAAGAACTTAAGTTAGGGCTTAGCTAGAGTCCAGTTTTGGACATCTTTTAAAATTAATCACATTTCTTTTTCTCACAAAGCAAAATTAATTCTTAATTTTAGATTATGGAACTGGTTACAATTATGTATTTTTGCTACATATGTGTAACAGAACCAATATCGGTAAAACAATCTTCAAGTAAAAATGTTGTACTGAAACACATTCTGGTTTAGAGCTTACTGGAGATAAAACTTCATTTGTGTTACATCACTTTTTTTTTTTTTTTTTTTCCCCCCAGTATTGTTTAATACCAGTTTAAAGAAAAACAATCGAACAACAAATAAACAAAGCCACACCTAATACAGCGTAGCTTAAGCACAACCACTTAGGCTTGAAGGGATTTGTGACTTAGTGAGAAAAAGAAACTGTTTTAAAAATGAACTGGGAGTTTTTTATAATCAGTGATTTTTTTTTTTTTAAATTTTATTTAGTTTTTAATAGGATTTTTCCTTTAAGCAAAGCCAGTGTATACTAGTATATACCAGTATATACCAGTATATACCAAGCAAGTATATTCTTTCCACATTTGTCTACATATATTAGGTGCATACTTGTAAATTTTTGTTTGTGCTTGAAATTCCTCAGAATGACCTGTTGATAAATGTTCCATTTAAAAAGATTTTTTTTTCTACTCATATAGAAAATGGCATGTTTAAGCTTGCTAGGTTTAAAGTTTTTTGACCTGGAAATTTATACTTATAAATTTCCCTTCTTTGTTTGAACTGTCTTTGGATGCTACTTAAAACTGGATCCAAATAAGTGATATTTATTGTGGGATGAAGGTTTATAATGTGCATGCTAGAGAATGGTAAGGCTAAATTTACAATTCTGATTTAGAGAAACAATTCTCAGCAGAAGTATTGCCTCAGCTTTTTGGATTTTTTCCTCCTAATGTTTATATTTTGATCTGATAGAAATATGTTGGCCTCTTATGGTTAATTTTGTCCTGTAATCTCTTGAAACTTCTCCTTTCTTGTCCTTTGCTTAAGGTGTGAGAAGCTAATCTGCTCTGGTTTTTAAAGTAGCACTAGGAGATCTTTATACTTATGGAACAGAAAGGAATACAACCAAGTTAACTTAAATTATTTTTTTCTTGACTGGTGTAGGATGGTATAGTTTTCATTAATCATGTGTGAGTGTGTTGTTGTGTGATGTAACACAGCTGGGCATAACAAGCTGGAGTGTGCCTTCCAAGAAGTTTCAGAACAGCTTTCTTGAAAACTGCTGTGAAAGAAATAGCATGTTTTTGTAGCAAGACTGATTAATCAAAATAGGTTTTTCCTAACACAGAAACAAAAAGAATCCAATTAGGTGTCAGTTCTGCAGCTCTGCTCATAATCACTGCCAAGATTTTGTGCAAAATGTCTCATTATAGAAGACTAATAATGCCGTATTTATGGTAGGGAACCAAGTATTTTCAAATATTTCTGCCTAAAGATGTTAACCTACATCTATATTTAGACATCTGGAGTACAATTTTGGTCCACATTCATACAGTTAATTAGCAGTGGGATTCAGGTCAACTGTAAATATCTACATTAGCATGTGAATTGTGTTGACTCTCCCGACTAGGTCTCCATGTACTATAAAGGGAAGTTAGACACCTACCTGGCATATGGACTCCTTCCTTGGAGGCACAAAAGTGTCAGAATCTGGGGCTAAGTCCCACATACATTCCTATGTACTTTTATGGTTGAAGAGCACAAAGTAGTACTGAGTGGAAGTGTCTGAGTTAGCTCAGTGTCAGAATCAGTCTGGACACACCAGTGAATCATTTTAATCAGACTTATCTTCTCAGTGAGAAGTCATTTAAACATATTTTACATTGATTTGGTCACAAAGTGAGATTTGAAAAAGGCAGAAAATAAAGTAGTATATGGTAGCATTCATGATTTCCTAGGTGCCTTCAGGATATTCAAGAAAAAAACCCATCCTATGTAGGGAGATCAGTCTTTCAACAACAGTTATGGAAAAAGAATTTGATTTTTATATACATTTTCAGGGTTTTTTAAGAAATAACTCCATGGAAATGCAGTCTGTGTCTGCCTGTTTCCCCGATTAACTATAACTTCTGAACCAGTATCTATCCAAGGACACAGACCTCAAAACTAAGTTTCCACAAATTTTGTGGATATAGACAGCTATAATAGACTATGTAAGTGCCCAGTATAAGTGAAAAACTGATGTCACAGATTATTAGACACTGAAGACTCTTGACTGAAGCAAGTCATTAATAATGCCTCAGTTACCAAGAAAGCTTCAACTAGACTGTGCCTTCCAAGACACATTAGTCAATAATAATACAAAGATTTGCAGAAAATAAGCTTTAATTATTTCAATTGCTCATGGAACTATGTGTTACTGTTAGTATTTTATATTTGTAAACAGTGCAACAGAAACAGGTCTAGTGAACATAATTAAGCACAGGGAGACTAACAGCCTTGTGGAAAAGCTCAAGGAGGACAAAACTGTCATGACCAGGAATATTAGTGAAACAAATATGATGGACGGCCAGTGGATGTGCAAAGCTATTCAGTTTTGAAAAAGTTTCAGTTTCCTTTGGTAGCAGATGGAAAGTCAGAAGATGGAATTGTAACTGAAATGACACTCCAAAAATCAGGGACAAGCAATCTGACTTCTGAGGATCTTGAGAGTCTGGCAAGACTTTTTGTAGTGAGTCTCGCCCGTCACTACAAAAAGTACATTGAATGACTCGAGCGTGTCCAGAGAAGGGCAACGAAGCTGGTGCAGGGTCTGGAGCACAGGTCGTATGGGGAGCGGCTGAGGGAACTGGGGGTGTTTAGTCTGGAGAAGAGGAGGCTGAGGGGAGACCTCATCGCCCTCTACAGCTCCCTGAAAGGAGGTTGCAGAGAGCTGGGGATGAGTCTCTTTAACCAAGTAACAGGTGATAGGACAAGAGGGAATGGCCTCAAGTTGCACCAGGGAAGGTTTAGACTGGATATTAGGAAGCATTTCTTTACAGAATGGTTTGTTGGGCATTGGAATGGGCTGCCCAGGGCAGTGGTGGAGTCCCCATCCCTGGAGGTGTTTAAGAGTAGGGTCAACATACCACTGAGGGATCTGGTGTAGTTGGGAACTGCCAATGTTGGGTTAATGGTTGGACTGGATGTTCTTCAAGGTCTTTTCCAACCTAGAAAATTCTGTGATTCTGTGACATTTGATTTGCAAATACTAAAGGAATATACATGCATTTAATGCAGGGGACAGTTTTTTTCTTTCCCTCCTCATATTCTTTAAGCAATTTCTATTTAGAAGAATAAATTAGAGACAACTAATAGCTCCTCGCCATCTCCTGATCTGCTCCCAGGTCCACTTCACTGCGTGATGGATTCTGCGTGCCTCTGGGAGATCTCCATAGGAGAAAGGGAAAATCAAAACACTACCAGCATGTTTTGAGAATGTTACAGGTTTTGCTCTGTGCATGAGAGATAAGCAGGTGTTTCTTGATATAACTATTAATTAGTCATAATTATCACAGGATACACTTCTACGACACAATAAGATTGCAATGTATATCCTTTCTAATGCCTTATAGTCTGTTCGTAAATTATCCTGTATTTGTGATTCTTTACCTGCTTTTACTCAGGTATCTCTAAAGGTGCTTGTTAAGAGAAAGCATTTTAACAGATGTCCTTGCACTCTGGGATAAATGCATTATGGACATAAAATTGTCTTCACACTTCTTACAATCACCTCTTTTCACCTCTTCAGGCAGTGAACACCTTAGCCTTGTTGTCACTGCACTTGATTGTAGCATAGGAGGTTTACAAGATGAATGCTAGCCTTGTATCTTTTGTTCTGTCGTGCAAGTCTTGAAAGCTTTACTCTCATACATTCAGTTTCAAGATGGCTTTTTTGTACTTTGAAATTTTTAATAGGGTAATTAAGTACTTTTCATACATATGTACGACAAATGTATGAAAATGTATGTATTGTAGACACAGCTTTGACTCTGTAATATAGATTCAACAATATCCTTGTGAACATTTATGTTTGAGTATGTATATGAAGGTGATCTCTGACAAAAGCGTCAGTAGAATACAAAAATTGCCTTTGTCCTGTAACTTTGCCAGACTCACCCGACCCCAATCCACTAGTTTCTTTTGCCAGGATTTGTTCTATAACTCGAAACTTATATGTATATCAAAGAGACAAAACTAATTTTTTTTTTTAAATTGTAAAGTAATTATCTTGTAATATTTTGAGCAAGGTTTAATTTTCATAGATGAAATTAATGTCTGCACTAATAGCAGCTTTTCTGTCACTATTATATGCCCTAGTTCAGGAATATGATGCATTCATGTTTGATTTTAATCATATGTAATTTCACTGAAAATGAGGGAATTGTATATTCTTTCTGAAAACCAATTAAAATTGAAAGATTAAAATATATATCTCAAAAAGCTGAATAACAAATTTGATAGAACTTACCCTAGTGAGCACCCGGCACACCTGAAGATATTGAAAGAGGACACAGAGTAAATAAGATGTTTTAAAATGATTTTGTCTTTTTCCTGTCCTGAACATTTGACATTCCCCATAATTTTGGTGAGTAGAGAGAGATTTTAGACAGGCACAAGAGATCTTAAGTTTGGGTGTGTTTTAGCACCCAAGCTATTGTTACATTTAAAGATAATCACATGGCATGAGTTAAGGATTTTATCTATATTACAGATCTGTTCTCAGAAGGCTTTACATTCCCCGTTGTAGCCTTTGATAATTCAATTAGTCTCTGAAAAAGTTAGTAGTAGCTGTTAAATTCACTTTAATGTTAAATCAAGCACCCCAGCAGGTTTCTCTTAATATGATCGCTTCTCAGGGAGCTTAGCTCTAGAGGTGATACCTCCCAGATGTAACTTTCTGCAAGGAATATGTGGGCCTTTGGAGCAGATTAAAAGAACTGTCTGTACCAACATAGCTTCTCACCATTAATAAAGTTACTTCAGATCATGACAGCCATCTCATTCACTCAGACGGCTGTCCATCCAGTTTAATTTATTTTAATTGGCAGCCTTAGGTCCCTCCATGGGACAAATTCCACGAATATGATGAATGATCCCAGGAACAGAGAATGTCATTAAACAAGCTGAATTTAACCCTTCCCTTTAAACGTTGTCTTTTGGGATTCCCAAATCCTATTGGCAGAAACTGATTGCTGAATAATAAGTAGGAGGGGATTAGCTAGATCTGCATTGACTGTGTCTTTGGAGAATGCTAACAATAACACCAGTTCTGCTTGTCTACCTCTAGGAAATGAAAAAAGGATATGTTAGACGCAAAAGATGAACAACAGGATTTAGTGTGGTAAATAGATGCATGTCCCTGCAGATATCATATAGCAATGCAGAGAGAAAAATCCTAATAAACATGCTGCTTACTACTTAGAAATAGTTGTCCTTAGTAGGCAGATTGTCATTGACCTTCTGTACAGGATTACAGTTTTGCTAGAAGGAAGACTTGAATTTTAGATGTATTCATTCATGTCATCAAAGATGCATGTTGTCATCATAGTTAGAACAGTCTAACTGTGACACTGAAAGATTATAGAAAATGCTGTATTTTTGTCTCTAAGGATAGAAAATAAAAAGTGACAAATCTCCATCTCCATCTCTATATGAAATGTTTTATATTGTATTTTTATTCCACTTTGATTTCCTGTTTGAAATTAAATAGGCAATTATATTCAAGGATAACATTTGTCAATTGTTTTATAGAACAGATTCTCACAGTAAGAAAAATACATATATTAATTTAGATATTATTTTTTCAAAGAAAGATTGCAAACAAATTAATTTCTAATGAATTAACCCTAGGAAACAAGAGGGAAGATATTTTACATAAACATTTAGATTTAATATATGATTTCTTCTCTTTTTTTTTTTTTTTTTCTTTTTTACTTGAAAATCAGACTTACATAATAACTTCTTTTCATTCAGAGTGGTTAACCTCGTAAAGAACTGCCTTTTATTTTCCTGTGTTAATTTCATATTTTTCATATATTTTTAAATGATTGTTTTCTTTTTAATAGCCCTTAGCTTTTTTCCACTGAAAAAAAGCATTCCGTTTTAGAGAAAACTGAAAATATTTACCCCAATATATATTGTATCCCAATATATGTTGTGAACATTCACTTTACTACACTGTCCAGCATGACTCTGAAATGCTTCCTGAAGTTATAAAGGTGCAGTGAACTGTGGATGAAAGCCGTTTGTAACATCAAGCTGCAATTAAATTTATTTGTACATCATGTAGACCAATAGGCTGCAGTGACTAAATGTATCTGTGGTAGTATATCATGAGAACATTTGATAATGCAGATACACTCTACAGGATTACCATCACTGGTTTTCCACATGATTATGTTTAAAGAAAAATTAGCTGCTAAATAAGTGTGTCAGCTTTTCAGAGGACTGTGACTGATATTTAATGAACAAAGTTGTTGACAGTTGTTTATCACCCCAGCCTGACTCTCTTAAGAAATACCAATTCAACATTGCTGAATCAAAAAGCACATGCCATATTTAAGCTAAGATTTTATTTAGAAGAGTTTTTAGGTTGATGTTAAAAGCCACAGACTTAATGAATAGAAAAGCTCAATCCTACTCAACCTTTAAAATAATAATTTTGATATCAGAACTATTTCTGAGAATGGAATCAGTGGCTGATGAATATTCTGGGTATGCTGCTCTATATCAATAACTTTTATCGGTTCTCTCCTTGGAAAGGAGAGAAGTGACATACTATGATTTAATTTTGGGCATCTCAGATAACTTTTAAGTCTGAATTCCAAAATCCAAGGCTAGCAATTCTGTACTCCCAAGACAGACAGGTAGTCATGAAAAATCTGATACATAAATATGGGCTATGATTCATAAAGCTCCCTCCCTATTATTTTCCTAGTTAATCAAAAGCTTTGGTAATATTTGCAGAAGATCTGTAAAGCCTGAACTGTAGATGAAATGGAAAATTGGAATTTAGCATTTTTACAAGGTATTCAGTACTCTTCTGTGTTTAGGATTCAGCTAGATTTGTGAGCCAAGAGAGCCTGGGCTGAAAAAGCAAGGTATGGCTGGACAGAAGAGTTGGCAAGAAGGACACTGGCTCTCATCTGCCTCCAACTCTAAATTCAAGTAGGAGCTAGGATGATATTCTGGTCATACTTCAGATGCCAATGCCAGCTTGCGCTGTAGACAAAGTATAGTTGATCAGCTGGTTTGGATTTCCCTTGCTAAATTTCTGGAAAAAAAAAAAAATTAAATTAAATTAAATTAAATAAATAAAAAATAATAGCTTCTTCACACCATGTCAAGCATCTTGCCTGTGCAAAGGTGACACCACCTATAGATCAGCAAAAACCACTCCCTGGTAAAGTTCTGATAAGAACTTGGAGCCAGAGTAGCAGCTGCAAGATGGGAGTGGATCAGCCACAATTTGCGTCAATGAAGAGCAGCATATTCCAGTGTGTTCATTCAGGCATTCAAAATGCAGCACTTTGACACAAATTGCGTAAAAAAAGTAGCAGCTTGATATAAGCACATCTTGGAAGGGGGATTCATGATGCTGTGTTACACCCTAAATCACATCTACATTAAAGTAGGGAATATTGGGCCCGTTGACAAAACAGACAATTTTCTCAGTGCTGAAAAGCTTAAGACAGCTAATGGGAAAAGCAAGACTGATGGGTGTGTATCTGTAACACAGAGTTAGATAACTTCAAGACATCAACTCGAAGCACATGCAGTGAAGATATGCAGGCCTGTCTGGGAAGTGGTATAGATCTGGAGCGTATCACTGACATTCTGAATGGCTCTTTGAATTCATCCTTCTCCATTGCCTCTAGAGACAGCATAAGAATTCTAGCCTAATTTTAATTGTCAGAAATTAGATTATGTGACTGTCTCTGTTTCTTGAATGAAATTATTTTCTATCTTATAGCTGCTGCTTGGCATCTGATGTAGCTAATATTCAGCATCCAAGTCTACTTCATGTGGGTTTTTCCCCAGTCCCTTGATTGACCAGAACTTTCCCTTAAATAGCAGGTTAAATGGAAGCTCTCTCTGGTTTGCTTCCTAGTTGCATGATAATAAAGTTTAAACAAGAGGTGTGAAAAAACTATAGCCTGTCTTCCTGCTCACTAGGATTTAGTGCACATGGTAGGAGGAAATCAGGGTCTTCAGAAGACCTCAGCTGTAGGAATATCTTTTCCCTGTATCCTAAATAGACTTAGGCAGGTACTTAGGAAAGACTATGCTTTATAGTCTTGCTCGAAGAAACAAATCTTAGTAAAAGAAGCACCCCGAACAAATTTCATTTTTGCAATCATGAATTATGTCAGATATTAAAACACCAGCATTTTCTTATCTTACTTTACAGGAAGAACTAATTTCTGTGTGTTTTCCCAATTAGAATTTTTTTTTTTTTTTTTACTTTGCTGGGACATTCTGAGATGAGCATTGACACAAAGGTTAAAATAACTTCAAAAGGCCTTCAATTTAGTATTAGTTCTATGCAGCTACCTCCATCTTTTAGAATATTACTGTTCTCATGGTCTGTCTAACCAAAGAACAAGATTTGCCATGCTCTTTGATCTTTTAAGAACATATTGAAATCTGAAATCAGGTGCTTTGCCCGAGTCTTAACTTTGCTAACAACAGTGAGCTGAATAATGTACTAACATATAGAATTCCCCTAATATCACTTAAAAAAAAAAAACAACAACAAACAAACCCAAAACCAACCATATCTTCAGAATCAGTCCAGATATGTCTGGCAAGTTATTAAATGCTCTGGAGTCTTATGTGGATAAAAGAGGGAGGATCAACAATCAAGAAAGGAGGAAAAAAAAAAAAAAAAAAAAAAGGACAATAAATGGAAAAAGGGATTCCAGCTAAAACAACCCCATTTGATTAAGAGGCTTTACAAGGTGCCAAATGTCATGCTAAGAAAAGAGCATGATCTTTCTTTAAAGTTATTTGGAAGGCAGAGCTAAAATATTTTGCCAATAGTCATAGTGCAGAGCTCTCTGCATATCTTGCCAATAATGCAAAAATAATTCTACAAAAAACACATATACCCTTTCATTATTTTTGTTTTGTTTTAACCATCTAGGTTAGAGTCTTTTTACATAGTAATACTAGGGACAATTAAGTCTGTTTAACACAGAGACAGATGCCAGATGTATGCGTGTAACAGTTACAGAGGAAGCATATGCATAGTATCAACTCTACAAATAGTCAGGCTCCCTAGGCACTCGACAGTTTTGAAGCTCAGGGAGTGAATGTTTTTATGTTATAACATTTTCCCTTGGTGGTAGCAAATTAGCTGCCTTGTATCCATCTTCAGCTGGAACTGCAGAGAGTCGCTTGAGAGCTTACAAATAAGTTTAGAACACCGCTAAACTGTTTCTTAGATACCTGAGAAGTACAATACATACCATGCATGTGCTGTAACAGGTGGACAAAAAAAAAAAAAAAGTTTGATTTTTTTTTTTTCTACAAGTCAATTTTTTCTTACCTTAATTCCTTACAGAATTTGTTGAAGGTCAGACAGAGCCTTGCTTTCAGATATGGTGCTTCAAACACAATTTTTGTCTCCTTGGGAATTAAAGCAATTCTTTTTCTTAAAGAAAAACAAAGGAAAGATATGTTTTTACTAGGAAACCCAGAGACTGTTTTTGAAAAACCATACCATAGGTATTGGGGCTCAGTTTTCTCTGCTTTCCATTATCTGTGATACTAAGAATTCAAGCCAATAATGACTGTACAGGTCTCTTTCCTTTTCTTTTCAATAGAACAAAAATGCTGTGAGGAGGGGGACCCATTAAAATCAAGTCATGGTGGAAAGCATACATGAAACTCTAACTCAAGTAAATATTATCATGATAACTTCCAGTAAATGAAAAGGTTTCTTTAAATACCCCAAGAAAATTGATCATGATCCATGTCTAGAATAGGTTTTACTGCATTTTACAGTATGTCTGACCTATTTCTAGGGTTGTAGTTTCTTCATTACCTCTACAGAGTAAAGACTTTCTTAAAGTCAATAGATTGACACTGACTGACATATTGTGAATCCTTCAGCAGTTTTAAAGGTAGCAGCTGCATCTTTTACTTGATTTTCCAGAACAGTGTTTAACTTATCTACTGCCTCACTGTTGGATATCCTTTGTAGGGTGCTCAGATAAGTAAGCTGAGGGCACAGCTGAAAGAAATTACACTGACTGCATCTTACTTGGTGGTGATGTTTGTAACTAGCCTTTAAGTCTATCTCCAGGACTAAAATACTTTTTTTTTTTTTAAGAACATGGCTGAGATGAAGGGTTGCTAGAGACCAGAAAAATAGCTTCTAACAGTTTCAGGCTTAAAAAGTGAAGATATTAGTGAAAACAATGAACACATAGTGACATCTTTGGAAATAGTTCCCAAATTACCAATTTTCCTTAAAAACGTGTTTTGTCACATCACAGTATGCTGACATCAGTACAAAACTAAAGCTGTAACAAATACAAGATGACAAGTGAAAAAATGACTCTCAGTTGAGCAGCTCAGCTGCTGCAAATAAAAGTAACTAGCAGGAGAGATTTTGTGTATTAGTGTTATTAATATCTATAATCTCCTCGATCCTTGAAATACAAGAAAATGATCTGGAATTTAAGGTTCTTGATAAAGGATCTGGGAGAAGAAAGATTTGAGTATTCTGAAGTCATCTTCAGTGTCTTTCAGAAATTTCTTTACAGGTCATGGAGATCTTGAAAATGTGGTATTGAATCTCTTTACATGCACAATTCTTTTTGCCAAACTAGTTTTATTTAGAATCAGATTTGAAAAAAAGCATTCTTAATTATTCTTTCTGATAGATCTAATTGGAGCACTGTCAGGGCAGAAAGCCATGTAGGACAGCATTATGAAACTCAGATTCCTAAGATAATGCAGGTGCTTCATAAATCGGCATAAGAGTAATAACGTTCTGCAAATCTCTTTTGAAGGTGGCAATGAAACACACCACCACCAATCTGCTAAACAAGTCTAGAGCATCATCTAATCAAACAATAATTAATAAGTTACTTACCATAGCATAGGACAGATTCTATATGAAGCTCTTATGTAATTTTTTCCTAAGAAGGTATTTCTGTATCTGTATGTCCAAGTGACAGTTCTTTAAGACGCCCAGACAACTTCAGGATTTTTCTGAGAGCAGCATCATGAAAAATGTTCTTCCTCCTGTTCTGGTAGATGCATTGTACCTCCCATGAAGTCCAAATTATATGACCCGTATGCGACATCAACCTTTTGAAGCAGAGAATGATACCCAGTGGGCTTTTCCATCTATCAGTATAAAACAGACATGGTCTCATTATGTCTGGTAAAGGAGATTTTGAATTTAAATCTAGTCGTACTGGCAGAAATGTGGCGGAAAATACTCTCTTTCACCAAAGTGACCAGATTTTGAATGGTTCAGCATCCATATAGCCTGTAGCCAATTTCTGTGAGACTCTGTAAAGGAAAACAAATAGCATTTGAAAAGCTTTACTACATTGTTTCGGTTTGGGGACAAAATCATGCTCCTACACAGAACCTGATAGACTTCCATTCAAGAGAGTCTACCTATAGACAGGATGTAAACAGAGCCACCAAAAGGACATAGAAACAGATTTCTTCAGAAGCCTGTCGTCTCTCTCCTCAGTGGCACCCTCATCAGTCAATGTCTGTAAACAAGTTGTCATATCCAAATTTGAGAAAGGTTTACAAAGCAGAAAGCTTGGTGCCTTCTAATTAAAGTTTTGTATACTGAGATAATTGGCAACCAGTGAGGAAGGCTCAGTGGTGTAATACAAAGCTAAACGTTGGTGGCTTGACGGTATGACAGATGGGGATATCTTCTTTAAGTTATGGAGCTTTTATATTGGTATTTTCAGGAAATGTCAACAGCATGATTATATTTTCATTAATGTTGTCTTTCCTTCCCATTCATTGCTTTTGTTAGTCCTAATCACTTGTAACCTCTTGTCTCTAACTGTACAATCTATTAAAATTTGTATAGGATGTCTCACAAAGGGCCTGGTTAATGGCTAGATTCCTAAACATTGCCACAGTACAATATACATTGTTAGTATTTACTAAATATTACAAATTAGATACAGAAATTATTCATATTATAATTATGACTAGCTCACAATTCAGTTAGTTAAAAGGAATGTGAATATCATTCAAATTCTGCAAATGATTACACAAATAATTCAGTTACATTTCAGCTTTAATACTCACTGCATTTTTAGATGCCAGTACTGAAACAATCCCACTGTAAAATCTGTGGAACTGCCTTGATCAAGAGTAGAAAAATGTGCTATATTAAAAATGTTCTTTCTAACAGATCTGCAAGCCTGTTCTCTTCTGTTAATTACTGCAGTTTTGTTTCTCTTCTTTTCTAGGAAACAGCTTTTGGGCTCTACAACAAAGATTTGCTGTTTAAAACTATGAATTTGTCAGATTACTGAAGTTTCCCTGTAGCTTCTTAGCTAAGCACAGGGCTGGCATATCTAGCCCTTGTACGTTTCCTCCCTGCAGCCCTGGACTAGGAAGAGTTTTTTATGGTGGGATCGGGAAGAGGCCAAAATGTCTTTTCATGACTGTCATATGATTTTTTTACTGCAAATTAGAGTAGGTGCCAGTCTGATTTAAAGGCAAATGTTGGAAACCAAAACTGAGTGACCATTCTCAGCCTTGCCTCTTTGGTAGAAAGAAATGAGACACCCTTTTTACTAGTCAGACATTTTCAGTTCACTGCCAGCTATAAACTTCTTGTGGTTTTATACCTTTGAGAAGCATAGTGAAAAATTTCAAGGGCTGTGAGCTATGCCTGGGCCACAGATAGAAACTGTTTTTCTGCTGTGGAAGTTTTGACATTGTTGTGAATTTTGGAAGCAGAGCCTATCCCTGTCTGTGACTCACAGGTCTGATTTGCCTCCAGAACAGCAAGGCAGAGGCCAAAGACCCATTGTTGGGATCTGTGGACCAGCCCGCTGTGAGGATGGAAAATTTTCAGGTAACAGAAATGTTTTCTTGCTCTTACTGTCTTTAAATAAAAATATGTGATTGCCATTAAATTGTAAGCATGAATTTAAAGCATACTTCCATTAGAAAAGTGTTAAATGTTCTGTAGTGCTCCATGTAATCCTGAAATATTCCTCCAATATTTATGGTTTGGAACAAATGTCAACTAGAATTAAATCCATAGGCACACAATGTTTTTATTGCTTTTGAAGTGTTTTATGCTATGTCAATAGAAAAAATATATTCTCTTTATCCTGTGTCCAGAAAACAAGCAAACAAACAAAATAACCAATCAAAAAAACAACAGGCAACTATGTAAGGATTACAGACCTCAGAAGCTTGTAGTTATATTACCAGGAAAAGACCACGGGATCTAAGAGGTTTAAAAAAGTGGCAGTCCATTCTCATTTTACTGCCAGTCATTTTGCTAATCTGAGCTACATAATTGCTTTGCCTAACTGAAAGGAGCCTTTAAACAGACAAGCCAATATAAATACTCAGATTGGAGACAGCTCTGTTTAATAACAGCAAGCATGTGTATAGAAGTATTTGTTTACCTCTGCTCATTTATGTCAAAATCAATTGTAATTAAACAGGAATCCAACCACAGAAGTAGTACTTTAGCTGATTGTTCTCATCAGAAGTGTCATATAGCCCCAGTGTTTAGGACATGTCAAAGCAGCCCATTATTTTTCTCCTGTAATAAATACTTACTTACAGTCTTTTCAGTTCTTTAGTAAAGACAATTGCCTGTCTGAAATAAAAAAAAAGACACCATTTCATATTAATTCAGGGAGGTTTTCTGATCATATTACAGGAATTACTGACATTCCGAAAGGCAGACTTACTTATATTCACTACTAGACGTTAGATGCCATTTATTGCCCAACATATGTACGAAAATATAGGTCTTTCATATCTGTTAAAAGTATTAAAATACATAAAATATACGTTATTTTTTTTAGTCTAAGACAAGTACTAGTGAGTTTTTTTATGAAGTATATTTGGGTTTAGACCAGAGAAATATAAGCTAGAGAGGATTTTACACCTTGTTTCATTATTGTGTGAATTCTAGATGGAAATATTTTCAATAATGAACACGAATTCACAAAATCAAGGGTGAAATGAATCTCTCTCCTAGGGAAGTCAGTGTGAACTCCATGTATGCATCAAAGGCACATCTTTTTCTTTTTAATGTGAAACAAGGGTCAGAAAACATGTGCATTACTGTTCACCCTGTAATGCAGTGAAGAATAGAGCATATCAAGGGTGAAGGTAGATTGTATCAGCAGTGTGAAACTGCATGCTTCAAAAAGAAGACTATATACCTTTTAGAATGGGTCCTCCAGCATATTTTTCATTTGGAGCTGTTAGTTGACAGCCATTCTAGTCAACTGAGCCAGCCAATGACAATGTCTTTTTTTTAGCTTCCATATTGATAGAAAAGAAGGAAAAAAAGGCCAGTTAGAAGGGACATGTTTATGTGATAGTAAAGACTAACATCGCCTGCTGAAAGAGAGTAAGAGTAAATAAGATATCTGAAAGATAGGCTAGCATTTCCTAAGCTAATAAAAATATAGCAAAAGCTACTGACATTTCAAAATATTCACTGTTATTCATGTACTTATCTAGCCATATTCTTATTTAACTTTCATCGATGAATGTATGGTACTACAAAGCTGCTTTTTTTTTTTATATCTCATGTGTAAAAAGTTCTTAGAAAATAATGCACTTCAATGCACTTGAATGACCATTTGCCAGATCAAATCTTATAAATGATAATGATTTGAACTCTCTCTGCCTTGTTTAACTTCAAATACAATTTGATAATATCATTTACAAGTTTTTGAGAGGAATATGATTGTATATGTAAAGGTATAGATATAGGTATATGTCCAGGCTAGTGTATAGGGTAAACAAGTCTTTAAATAAATGTATAGGCACATATAGATACATGGTTTTAGATATATGTATATACGTATGTAAATACATGTATATACACATATATTTAAAATCTGGTTTCCCCTATACACAAACCTGGCCATTTACTATTACATTATATGGAGCACTTTGATACGGAGTATAACGTTCTTCATCTTACAAACATAGTGCATGAGATATTTCTTGAAAATGTTTGTATGGTGATGTTTTATGAACATGGATTTTTTACTCTTCCTTTGGTTTTCTGCTTTGTGTGTCTATGTGTAATTTAGATAATTAGGGTCCAATTAAATTAGAAAAAATATTGTATTTATTAACTGGGTTCAGTTAATAACAGTAACTGAGTCACTGTTAAAAAAAATTAATTCTTGACTTTTTTCCTTTGTTATCAGTATGCAAATTTAATATAATTAGTGAGTTAAAGTAAGATATCTCAGTTTTAGCTGTTGAAAGGAGGCAACTATCTAACGCATTAATTAATTTTAACTGTCTATTGCAATATGTTTAGGGTGAAATTGGTACCCATATTTAATTCTTCACAATATTTATGAGGAAAGCATGGGAAATCAAAGATATCACAGTAAAAGTATCTTTTGCTTTAAGCTTGCTACAGAAGGCAGATTTTAAATACAGCTCTTCTGGTAATATAGAATAAGATATGTAAGATATTTCTTATGTTGCATCAAAATACATACCTTGCATTGCATTTTCTATGTTGACAACATAACTTTCATCCTACACCATCTTAAATTTCTATCCGGTATACATTTCCTATCTAGGTGACTGTTGTTTCCAGATAACTTGTTGTTTTTTTTTTTTCTTCCTATGGCTGATAAATTAGCAATTCTTTTTTAGTGTATGTTCTCCCCTAAGTGCATAAAGCACTTCTGACTGTTTACCCTTAAAACTCCAGAGAGTTAGGAAAACCTCTAGGCTCCTTCTGTTTATTGTACACACTTGCACTGTTAAGGGTTTATTTTCAACAGGAGGGAGACAAGTATAGAGATAAAGACCGATGGTGCATATCGCTCTACCAGCACATCGTGCTGTACAGCAGTGTATGACCTATTTTACATATATATATATATATTTACCTTTAAATTGATTTTATTTTTCTCATATATACTAATTTGGCCCTTGGTGGTGATAGTTCACTTTGTGTTTATAGTTTCTGCTGTAAAAGTGGTTGGGTTCGATTTTCTTCACTGTCTACTAGCTGTAGCCATCAAAATAACAGGCTAATGGTGAGATGAACAGCTTATAATGTATGATAATCAATACTCAGAATCTGTTTCCTATGATGTGACTTAAAAGAGTGAAGTGTAAAGACACAGATTTTCAAGACTAGAGCACCAAAGCTCATGCAATGCAGGTGGTTTTCATTTCAAGGTCATTCAGTATTTGTTTCTTCTTCTTTTTTGGCTTCATATTTAATTCAGTCACTGCTAGGATGCCCAGGGAGCAGAAATGGAAAGTTAGTCGATACTGTGAGTATGAATGCAAGTATAAAAACTGCTTTAGCAAATGCAGGAAATGAGAAGGGGAAGGAAGAAATGGCATGCAATATATATAACATATATATGCTATATGATATATATCTCTTAGAGATTGCCAGCAAACTTTGTATTTTTATTGGCAGTAATGAATAATGTAAATACTGTGTAAGAGTTATCCTCATACCCAGTCTATGTGTGCACACATGCATAAAAGCTAAGAAATTAAAATCGTATAACATAACTTGGTTATAACAAAATTAACCAATGAGTCTAGAAAATCTCAAATCATAGTTTATGGCAATGTTCTGAATACCTAGTGTAGTTAACTTATTTCCAGTGGCTGAGAACTTCTGTGATCTTTACCTTTCATTTGAAGTTTGTTCATTTCAATTTCAGTTCAGGGAATAATTTTATTATTATTTTTTAAACAAATACAGTTCAGTCAAGTTTTCAAATAAGAGAGAGTGTTGAAATAAAATTTCCCAGTTGTATATTTCATATGCATATATATATATGTTGTCAATGTAAATAGCAGGGAATTGTAGATAAATATATGAACATTTATTTAATGTGTTTTAAAACAATATGACACAGAACTACTGCCTGAAAGACAGGAAGAGTTTCCCTTCTACACGTGGTCTTTTTGTGGCTTAACACAGTAGGCTGTAATGTATTGAAATCTCAGTTGTGTTCACTGATGGTCTCCCAGTATACAATGAGTTCTTGGCACATTAAATATGGTTAGAAAGTTTTACAGTAAGTGCTACTTTTTTTTCTGTAAAAGAAAGGACCAGAGAGGATTTGTGCTCTGATGGAATAATTGAAAAGAGAGCAACAGAGAGAATTATTGGTCCATTGATTGTACAGTTCTAAGCATTTTATGGTAGTTAACATGCAGCATGTTTTTATTTTCATAATTTATTAAATTATTTACAAAAATTCATACAAAGGCTAGTTAAATTTACAAAATAAAAGTTAGTTGGAAAGCTGACTAATTCCTTAGGGAAACCTTTAAAAAGACCAAAAACCTTTTACTCAGCATTGTCATGAGTTCCATTTAAGAGAAAAATAATTTTAGATATGGTTAAAGAAAATCCTAAACAATACAAATGTTATTTCTACTTACTATATAGGCCCACTTCTAAAACTAGAGGCTGAGTTTGCCACAAATCTATTCTGTAGGATTAGGAGGAAGACAAAAAGAACAAAATTAATTAATAGCAAACATCTGCAAAATCTAAAGTTCTAGAATTGAAAAGATTGGACTTAGGGCATTTTTTTGTTGGTTTATTTCTGTTGTCTTTCTGTGATAAAACATAATCAAACCTGGTAATCAAAACTAGTATTAACTATTGACCATCCCATGTTAAAGCCTGGAACCTTTTTCTCCAATGCTGTTGCCCAATGTGGTTTATAATATATTGATTTGGGTTTTTTTGTGGAGTTTTATATTTTCCTTTTTTGAGGGAGAGAGACTAGCAGTTTCACTTAGATGTTTTAAGCACCAGCTGTTTGATGCTGTAGAAGTTCTGGAAAACTACATACAGAGGACTTTAGTGGAGGTGAACTAATGAGTGGAATGAGGTGTATAGCAATGTCCTTTATTTGTATGGCTTCCTTTTCATTAGGCAATTGTCACCGCATACATTGTCTCTGTGGTTATGCATACCAATATCATGTCATTCAAGCGAAGTAAAATCAACCACCACAAACTTAAATCTCTTCCTTAAACTCTTCTCACTTCTGCCACTGTGTTACGATCCCAGGGTTGTGGTCATCTTTTAACTCTTGCTTTTTATTATGATAATTCTGATTTTTATTGTACACTAAAACCAGCATGCAGCTTACTTTTCCTTGGAGGTCATAGAATCATAGGATGGTTTCCGTTGGAAGCAACCTTGAAAGATCATCTAGTTCAATCTCCATGACATGGCCAGGACATCTTTCATTAGATCAGGTTCCTCAAAGCCCCTTCAACCTGACTGAAATCTTCCAACGATGGGGCATCCACAGCTTCTCTGGGAAAGCTCTTCCACTGTTTCACCACCCTCATATTAAAGTTTCCTCTTCATGTACAATCTATATTTACCTTCTATCAGTTTATGCAGCCCAGGATACAACTGGCTATCTGGGCTGTGAGTGCACATTGCTATCTCATGTCCAATTTTTCATCCACTGGTATCCCCAAGTCCTTCTCCACCAGGCTGCTCTCAATCCATTAATCCCCCAGATTTATCGATAATGGTGATGTCCCTGATGCAGGTGAAGGACCTTGCGCTTGGACTTGTTGAACTTCATGAGGTGCACATGGATTCACTCCTCAATCCTGTCAAGGCCCCTCTGAATGGCATAGAATCATAGAATCTGAGAATCATAGAATTGTTTGGGTTGGAAGGGACCTTAAAGATCACCTAGTTCAACCCCCATACCATGGGCAGGGACACCTTCCACTAGCCCAGGTTGCTCAAAGCCCCATCCAACCTCACCTTGAACACTGACAGGGAAGGAGCATCCACAACTTATCTGGGCAACCTGTGCCAGTGTCTCACCACCATCATAGTAAAGAATTTCTTCCTTATATCTAATCCAAATCTACCTTCTTTCAGTTTAGAACCATCACCACTTGTCCTATCATTACACTCCCTGATAGACTCCCTCCCCATCTTTCCTGTAGGCCCCCTTTAAGTATTGGAAGGACGCTATAAAGTCTCCCCAGAGCCTTGTCTTCTCCAGACTGAACAAATCTGACTCTCAGCCTGTTCTCAGAGAGGAGGTGCTCCAGTTCTGTGATCATCTTCCTTGCCCTCCTCTGGACTCAATCAGATCCATGTCTTTCTTATGTTTGGATCACCAGAGCTGGACACAGCATTGCAGGTAGGGTCTCATGAGATTGAGGTAGAGGGGGAAAATCACCTCCCTTGACCTGCTGACCATGTTTCTCTTGGTGCAGTTGGCTTTCTGGACTGTGAGTGCACATTGCTGGATCATAGGAATTTTTCTAGCCACTAATACCCCCAAGTCCTTCTCCACAGAGCTGCTCTCAATCCACTCATCTCCTAGACTGTATTTGTGTTTGGGATTGCCTTGATCCATGTGCAGGACCTTGCTGAACTTTTTGAGGTTTGCATTAGCCCACCTTTCAAGCCTGTCCAGGTCCTTCTGGATGGCATCCCTCCAGGGTGTCAACCACACCACACAGCTTGGTGTCATCAGCAAACTTGCTACGGTGCACTTAATCCCACTGTCCGTGTCACTGACAAAGGTGTTAAAGAGCTCTGATCCCAATACTGACCCCTGAGGAACACCACTAGTCACTGTTCTCCACTTGCCCATTCAGCTGCTCTTTGAGTGTGATCACCCAGACAATTCCTTATCCACCAAGTGGTCCATCCATCAAATCCATGTCTCTCCAATTTAGAGACAAGGATGTCATGTGGGACAGTGTCAAATGCTTTGCACAAGTACTGGCAGATGATGACAATTGCTCTTCCCTTATCCAACAATGCTGTGAGACTGTTGTAGAAGACCACCAAATTTGTCAGAAGTAATTTGCCCTTAGTGAAGCCATGCTGGATATCACCAATCACCTCCTTATTTTCCATATGCCCTAGCACAGTTTTCAGGAGGATCCGTTCCATGATCCTGCCAGGCACAGAGGGGAGACTGACTGGCTTGTAGTTTCCCATATCCTCCTTTTTTCCTTTTTTAAGAATAGGAGTTATGTTTCCCTTTTTTCAGCCAGCAAGAACTTCATCTGACTACAAAAACTTCTCTAATATGATGGATAGTGGCTTAGCCACTTAATCTGCCAGTACCTTCAGGATCCATGGATGCATCTCACCAGGTCCCATGAACTTCTGCACCTTCAGGTTCCTTAGATGGTCTCAAACTGGATCTTCTCCTGCAATGGGTGGTTCTTCATTCTCCCAATCCCTGTATTTGCCTTCTGCAACTTGGGCAGTGTGACTGGAGCACTTGCTAGTGAAGACTGAGTCAACAAAGTCATTGAGTACCTCAGCCTTCTCCATGTCCCCGATAACCAGGTCTCACGGTTCCTTCTGGAGAGGGCCCACATTTTCCCTAGTCTTTTTATCACCAATATAGCAGTATAAGGTTTTCCTGTTGTCCCTGGCAAGATTTAATTCTCTCAGGACTTTGGCCTTCCTAACCTGATCCATGGTTGCTTGGACAATTTCTCTGTTATTCCTCCCAGGCTACCTGTCCTTGCTTCCACCCTCTCTGTAGGCTTCATTTTTGAGCTTGAGTCTGTCCAGGATCTCTTTGTTCATTCAAGCAGGCCTCCCGGCATTCTTACCCAACTTCCTCTTTGTTGGGATGCATCACTTCTGAGCTTGGAGGAGGTGATCCTTGAATATTAACCAGTTTCTTGGGCCCCTCTTCCCTCCAGAGCTTTATCCTATGTTACTCTGCCAAGCAGATCCCTGAAGAGGCCAAAGTCTGCTCTCCTGAATGCTGGGTAGAGAGTTTGCTGTGTGCCCTCTTCACCACCCTAAGGATCTTGAACTCCACCATTTCACGGTTGGCTTCACACTCCCCACCAGCCCCTCCTTGTTGGTGAGAACAAGGTCCAGCATAGCACCTCTCCTTGTTGGCTTCTCTGTCACTTGGAGAAGGAAGTTATTATCAACACATTCCAGGAACCTCCTGGATTGCTCCTACTCTGCTGTGTTGTCCCTCCAACAGATATTGGGGTGATTGAAGTCCCCCCAATAGTGAGTGAGGACCAGGACCTGTGAACGTAAGGCTGCTCCTATCTGTCTATATAGGGCCTCATCCGCTCGGTCTTCCTGGTTGGGTGGCCTGTATCATACCCCCACTATAATGTCACCTGTCCCTGCCCTCCCTTGAATCCCGAGCCAATTGGCTCCTCATCCATCCCCAGGCAGAGCTCCATGCACTCCAGCTGGTCACTGACACAGAGGATGACACCCCCTCCTCATCTCCCCTGCCTGTCCTTCTTAAAGAGACTGTATCCTGCCACTAGATTAGTCAGACACAATCTGCCCTTGGCGAAGCCATAGCATCTGTCTCTAATCACCTCCCTGTCTTCTATTATGTTTTGATACACCTTTCAGGAAGATCTGTTCTATGATCTTAACAGGCACAAAGGTGAGGCTGTGAATCACCTCTGTGAATTTTATATTTAAAGCTTTTCTGTTACATTCTTTTCCTCAAAAATCACTCTCTGTTATCTTCTCCCTGTACCTCATTCTCTCTTGCTAGTGATATTTTTTTAGGGTTTACACCAGCCTTAGATTTTAAACTCTTTAAGAAAGGGAACATCTGTACAGCATGACACTTTTTCACAGAACTGTATTATTAGCAAGTATCAGTTCTGAGTAAATTCTCTCACCCTGATTTAACTGATCATTGTGATATAAGACAATTTTATTTAAATTTAAGACACATTTATTCATGTTTTCTTAGAAATGTGGACATTTAAAGCTCTTTACGTTATTGGATTCTCACAGATAACTTTTGGTGTTTCTTCTGTCTCATATCTCTGCAGTGCAACTGTCCATGAATCTGGTGGTAATATTATAAGATTATTAGGATTTTATTTTCTATTTTAGAAAGGTGATGATCACTTAAATTTTCCCTGTCTTTGTGTCAACAAGTTTGTTCTGCTTTTCTGAAGACCTGTAGTGCAAGTTTCTCTCTGTGTTTTATTCTTGTTACATTCTTACATTTAAAGGTATACTCAGAGATTTTGTCTAACTATAATTCCATTTTGTAAAGACTAAATTCCTCAAGTAAAATTAATATTTGAACCTGTCTTCCCATTTTGGTGGAAGAAAACGCTTAATATCTAAAGACTAGTGTATAGCTGATTGAAACTTAGACATGATAAAAGGATTTATTCTATCAGTATTGACTAAAGAGTACTGAGAAGAAGAAAAAGAAAGCAAATTGGATCAGAGCTGTTTTTTTCTAAAAAAATTAAGCAGTATTTCTGGAATTTTCTTTATTGACGTTGGGTTAGAGTCATCTGTACAATTATAATATGGTAAATGGTGGCCCAAACATATTCTGTCAGTGTAAAATGACAGATAAGAGAAGGTTTTTGAAGTGGAAATTTTTCTTTGAATTGTAGAACAGGAAGTATCAAAATTTATGTTCTAAAAATGTGAATAAAAGTATCTTATTTAACCATATCCTTTAAAGAAATAAGAATATAGAAATCCTACCTGAAAACACTATCAGTTCAAATAACGTGTCATGGTTTGTCATTCTTCCAAATCGTATGTATTGAGCAAATCCATTTTCACTTGCACCAAAACAAAAAAGAGGAAAACTGATTACATGATCCATACTCATGTCTAATAAAATTGCAATATGCGCTTTTTGACAAGCTTATATTTAATGCATAGTGATGGAAAATTCTAGTTCTCTGTTCGCAGCAGGAAAAGTAGGGTTTTTAAGAAAATCTTTTTATTTTGTGGCTGTCACACAACATAACAATTATAAACGAAATGGAGGTGACAAAAATGAAAAGCCAGCTTGCTGATTTTTATAAGTGTTTGTGTTTCCAGAAAGACAGTCATTGCTCAGTTATTTGATTTGAAAAATTAATCCTGATAATGCCTTTTGAGTTCCTTAAGTACTGTTCACTCTTTTCTAGGATGAGTTTTACAGAACAAAGACTAACAGATTTCTACAGCAGATTAGTTTACAGATGGAGCTCAATTCCACTGAGAATGATTCTCTAATGACCCCTTTATACTTCCATTGGGTTGTGTGAATGCTTTAATACGTAGAGAACAGAGTTAAATAAATCTATTGTCTCAACTAACAGGTTTATGCAATCCTTCTGAAATATTTTAATTATAGCTTCTTCTTTTTCTCCATAATTAAGAAACCAGATGTCAAGTAAGCCCATCATGTGTTGATCATAGCCTATCCATTAGTTTAAAGAAATCCACTTATAATTAGAGTTTTTTCTCTTTCTCCTTTGTTTTACAGAGCAAGAAGAATGTGTTAACTGCACAGATGAATGCAGAGTGCTTGGTCATTCTGACAGGTGTTGGATGCCACAGTTCCCTGCAGCCAGTCAGGCTGAGAATGCAGATTATCGCACAAATCTCTTTGTACCCACAGTTGAAGCTAATGTTGAGACTGAGACATATGAAACTGTGAATCCCACTGGGAAAAAGACTTTTTGTACATTTGGGAAAGACAAGAGAGAGCACACTATTCTCATTGCCAATGTTAAACCTTACTTAAAAGCCAAACGTGCCCTGAGTCCTCTGCTTCAGGAGGTTCCCTCAGCATCGAGCAGCCCAACCAAGACATGCATTGAGCCTTGCACCTCAACAAAAGGACCACTGGATGGTTGTGAAGTGAAATCAGGAGCCTTGGCTGAACCAAGCAGCCAGTACTTGTCAACTGACAGTCAGTATCTATCGCCTAGTAAACAGTCAAAAGACACTCCCTTCATTGCATCAGATCAGATGGCTAGGGCCTTTGCAGATGTGCATTCCCGAGTGAGCCGAGACTCGAGTGAGATGGACTCTGTTCTGGAGCAGTTAGACCGTTCAGCCCGGGATCTAGGCAGGGAGTCGGTGGATGCCGAGGAAGTTGTGAGAGAAATAGACAAGCTCTTGCAGGACTGTCGGGGAAGTGACCCTGTGGCCATCAGAAAGTGAGGGGGAAAATAAGGACAGGCTGGCAGTAATGTTCCTCTTCTGCTGATTAAAAGTAAATAAATAAATCAATCCCCCAGTTGTAACACATTTAAAGGAATGAAGGAAGACCAATGCTGCTTTAAGGCTTTTAGTGAACATCTGAAGTGCCCACAAGTATGTTCTTTTCACTGCTCTTTCTTTTTGACAGATAACACTGGTTTCATTTTGACCAAACTTTCATTAGGACAGAGTCAAGTACATTAAGAACAAAACGAAAGAAGGAAAGATGGTGCCATTTTGACAATCTGATAGGAAGGTGTGAGAAAGGTGGAATGGAAATACGTCTGATACTTTAAGACTGTCCTCAATAGCTGATGCTGACTTTACTGTTTACGTATAAACCCCAAGAAAAACAGGGTTGAATAATTCTGATCTGTGGTGGATTTCCAGCAGTCACCACATGCTTCTACTGAAAGTCCTAAAAAGAGTTCTTGTAGTAGTCCAAGCGACGCCAAACATTAACATTCATTTGTGGTAAACATTTATGTACAAAGTTATCTGCCACAAATATGAAAAAAAAAAAAGAAGAACAAGAAAACAAAAAACCCATTCCAGATCATTATTCAACAAAACATATCCTGATCATTAGTAAAACACTTCATATCATATTAAGGTTAAATGTAAAATGATATAGTCCATCTTGTCCTGCACACACATAAGCTAATTCACTTGATTAAAAAGAAGAAAAAGATTTTAATATCTATTTAGCATTTTAGTGTCCAACAAAACCATAAATACTTAGCAGTAAGTTTTAAAAGAAGTGAAGCAAAATAAAGTTTGAAAAGAAATACTTACCTTTAAGGGTAATACACAAGAGTAATTAACATTATTAACACTTTTTTATTCATTTGTGGACACTAAAATAGCTCAGGAAAGTGAAAATGTCTTAGACATCCACAAAGTCACATGATCATTTAAATGTGCAAATGTAAGAAGATTCAGTGTGTTTACATCAAATGACATATTTTTATTGATTTATTGCAGATTCAGTGCATATGAGCCAAATTGTTGAGTGTATAAGAGCTATATTGTGTATTTTATTAAATTAATATATAGTTGTGTTGCAAAAATATTTGGGCTTATATTGTAAATGGCAAGTGTTGCCTCGGTAGCTGTCGAACTCTATGAGTTTTGTTTTTTCCTGCTTCCTTTTCCCCATGGATTGTGGGAAGCAGTGCCTCAGAGCAAAGTCTCTTGTTTAATGTATGGTCTACGAAGTACTGCAGTACATAATCTGTTCAAAATGTGTTTGAGTGAGCTGATGGAGCTAACTGAACGGCCTACAAATACATCCATCAGTCATGGTTATGTGCAAGTCCTTGTAGAAGCTTCTATAGCAAACCCATGTTTAATAACAAAAATTACACTCGAACCAACATCTGAAACCTCGGTGTTGTTTTTGTTTTGGTTTTGGTTTTGGTTTTGGTTTTTCCCCAAACACACGCAGCTAGCCTGTTTAATGCAGGATAGTTAATTGACTTCTTAAAAGATGCCACCATTTTCAAAGTTTTGTTGTTAAGTTCATAGAGCTGCCAAACATGTCAGTGCCAATGTGTCATGGGCTTTATTTTATCTGACTCTCTAGAGTGTGCAATTGCTTACTGCAGTTCTAGATACACACTGCTTATTTTGGGAGTGGATTTAGTTTGGTTTTCATTGGTTCTGAAAAGTATTTGCAGAATAACTTAGGGTATAGTTTCTACTTTTAATTATTTTATCTAAGGGTGTTTTTATTGCATTTGAAAAATTCAAAATTGCCTTCAGATGAAAATTACAAAGCAACTCACATTCAAAATAAATTTGCACAGAACAAGAAGAAGCAGATGAATAAAATGTTTAACTAAGGATTTGCCCCTTGCATACTTCAGATACTCTGTTGGAAATACCACTACGGTGTATTGTTTAAAATGATGTATTGGGTTTATTAAATTTAATCTGCAATATACAAACATATATAAAAGAATTTTGTAATCCCAAATCCCACAGAGCAATAGTTTTCACCAATTCAAGAAAGAAAATTGACCCAACATCCTGTTTTGATGTTGGGGCTGCTGTTAAATGCTGATTTTAGCTAGTCAGTCCTACAATGAATTGTCTTTGGGAGACAACCATTCTGACAGTTTGCTCTTAGCTCCTTCTGTTTAAAAATGCTACAATTACATGTAAAAAAAAAAAAAAAAAAGGATCTTGTACATGTTTTATCAAGCTACTCTCCATGTTTTGGACAATTTATGTATCTAAAATGTGGTGTTGTCTGTGTTATATAATTTTAATTTTTTTTGGCCAGGAGACCCGAGATTGGTTTTGCTTGATAGCTTGATAGCTTGAAATTCCATAGTGGAGAGGATTTCTTATTGTTTGATCAGTCTCTTATACGTATTTCCGTGGTGCCCATCACCTCAGTGTCTGTGCACCAAGTCTTTAGCTCTGCCAGTGAGATCCATTATTCAGCAGAATCTAAGCCAGTATGTAAATGCAGTCAAGTGATGGAGATTTGTGTATTTTATAAATGATTTTAACACTGAGTAACCAATTGTACAATTCATTGTATGTTTCTGAAGACATAAACCCACAACATTCTGAGAAAGGGCTGTGCCAATGTAAGAGGAATTTACCTTAAGGCTCTCTGTCACTAGTGATTTACTAGCTTTAGCTGTTTAACACATTATCTGTATTTAGTAGTGATTATTTATTTACCACTCTGAGGTAATTCAGAATTCATGACTCACAGCTTTATAGAAGAGTTTAGGAAATCTTGCTTTTATTTAATTTGGCTGACAACTGCCTTGTGTTGTAGATCTCTGGCATACTGCTTCCAATAAGGATATCCCAGGATAGAAAATCTGTTTCATAGTTTAGAATAGATACATAATGAACCAATAAACCAGCAGAACTTACAGAATGTGAGTTTTGCTGGTTCAGTCAAAATTAACATGACTGTGTGTGAAGGAAGTACTACACACAAAATAATTTTAAAAGTATTTTTTCTCCATGGTATCTCTACTGTCACCACTGGAGAAAGAGGCAGCAATGAAAGATAAAGTTTATGAATTATTATTTCTCTCATTCCTTACATACATGTTTTATAAGACTGACAGAAAATATCTGCCGCATGATTATAAAGCAGTGGTGGAGTTAAGGGAGGCAAGTTAAGTAACTAATGAAATTGTAGCATACACTGTGAATAGCAAATAAGGCATTCTATATCTTTTTTTATTAATGAAAGCCAGAAACTGGGAGTTCCTTAAACAACTGGCCAATCAAATCAGGACTTAAAATCAGACCTTTTTTTCTGGTTGGGTTTTTGTTTGTTTGTTTAGGGTGGTTTGTTTGGTTGGTTGGTTGGTTTGGGGATTTTTTGTTTTGTTTTTTTCTTGGCATATTTATCAGGAAAGAGATTCTCCTGAACTGTGATTTGCTACTTGAGAATATAGGTTTCCCAATCCAAGTTACCCCTGGAAGTCAAACATTGCTCATAGTGGAGCAAGATGCCTCATTCAAACAAACTTTCAACTTGCTTGCCGTCCAACGGAAGGGAAATTGCTGAGATCAAGAAGGAGTCTGAAACCTAGCATAAGATATGCGCACTCATTATTGTTTAATTACTTTCTTTTGACATCAAGCAGTGATTATTATTGCATTAATTCAAATGGGAGTTTTGGCTATCGAGATTTGTTGATTTGAAGTGTAATTGAATGAAACCTGATTAAGGTTTTGACTTCTCTGGCCCAATTGTGATACAGGTTGGCATTCACATTTATCAGCCCCTGTCTCCCCATATGGCTCAAAGTTGCACCAGTGACTGGTGAATGACACAAAAACCAAACAAAAGCAGCATACATTGTATGGATTATCTCAACCGCTATTGTTTAATGGCTGTGTTTAATGTGACCTATCTGGAAAATGAGGACTACGAATAAAAAGCAATTACTAATAGTGGTGTTGCCTGCTTTTGCATTCATTAACACAGAAGAAATGTGTTAAACACTGCATACCACAGGGAGCCTGATGGTAATTACTTTGGAAAAGCAACTTGGGGCAATGTGGCTGTTACAGATAGTTATCAGTTTGCCAAAAAAATGACAGTTCCTGCTTCATTTATTAGAAATGTGTAACTGTTTTCTCTCAACAGGAAGGTGGTGAAGAGTTTTCATCAAGCTGGGTAGGTTTATCTTTTAAGCAGCTGATGTGCTGAATCCCTACAGGCTGTTATTTGCTCATGGAAACATGAAGCGGGATAAAGGATAGTTTGGTTTAGTACACTGGTGTGAATTCACCAAAAGCATTATAAATGAGGGTCTAAGTTCTCAAAGACCGTTAGCCCAACATGAAAGATCAAAACACTGCTTGAGTATAGAAGTGGAGAAAAAAAATCTGAAGGATGTAAAGGGTTGGGTTTGGTTTTGTTTTGTTTTATAAATGTGTCTTTGTTAAGAGCCTGAGTAATATAGGCAAATATTTTTTTTTTCATGTTGCTGTCAACAATGTGACAAAATGCTGGGAAAATATGACTAAGTTCTATGTCTGGTTGGTTGAGTTCGTTGTTATAATTTAACACTTTCATTAACCTCTTTTTGTTTGGTTGGTTTTTCTTCTGTTTGATCATCACCATCAGTCCCTCAGAATATGTTGCCCTTTCTGTCTGCTCCTGTGTGACTGTAGCAATGACATACCAAATAGTGAAAGCCTCCACACCTGGTTTTTTTGTTTTCCAGGGGGGTTAATTTGGAGTTTGTTTGTTTGGGGTTTTTTTACCAATAATTAAGGCATTGCTTTTGACAGTTAAATAGAATCTTAGTTTGTTCAGAATACTACAGGTTTTATGAAGACATGTGTTAGTCCTGCAGGCAGAATTACCTTTTATCCATTGCATGTTTTCTGCAAGTCTCTTTGCCAGAAATAAAACTAACCTGCATCTAGCAAGCTGCCTATCCTAGGCACAGAAACACCCCATTGTTTTCTTCTCTTTTTCCTGGTGCATATATTTGTTTTGCTACAGGCTGAATTCCAAAACCTAGCAAGCCACTGTCTGTAAGGGTCCTGCCAGAATGTACCTTATGCTGGTGAAGGTCTCACTGGCTATAGGATGTTGCTCTTACTCTCTTCAACTGTGGGTAATTCAGGGCTTGCCTGGATCCACAGAATATGTAGAACAAGTCATAAACCATCCTGGCTTTTCTTTACTCAGAATACAGAGTCATTGATTTCTCATTTGGAAAGTGGCCAGTCTGTCAAACAGAGATTCTTAGTTCTCCTTTAAGCCAACCACGTATAACTGCTTCAGGGTGTTCACTCATGGGATAAATACCCTATCCTTATACTTTATTGAGTCTAAGACATGAAAGCAGCTGAAAGCTTATTTCTTCAGCTAGTAATGTTTCCCTAAAAATGAAATTTCTCCAGTGGAAATAAGGAATGGCTCTCTGCTGTATGTATAGCTTGATTTGTGAAAGGTCACCTTAGTATCAGTAGTGCATGAAGAAATGGATCAGGGAATTAATGAGCCATCTAAGAATTTTCTGAGATGTATATCCCATAATGCATATGTTATGATTCAGGGAAGGGAACGCAGTATCCTGGTTTATTTATTGCTGATGGTTCCCGATCATGTCTCGCTCACAAAAACATTTAGTTCAAGTTTTGGGGAAACATTTTTATATGATTAGGAAACCAAATCCTTTAAAATATATTTTTAAAGTTTTTATTTTTAGTTTTTCCTAGATATATGCTGGTCAAATTGTGGACCCTTTGATAGTTTTTAAAATGAAAATGGTGTTCTGACATGGTTGCCTCTTTTAGGATCTTTGGGCTAGAGAGAATACCTTTTGGTTGCACAAGATATCCATAAACATTCTGATTTATCTTGGTAAGAATCGAGAGTATAGACACAGCTTTAAACATAGATTATTGGACAACAGATTTAGATTTTTACATATTGAGAAATGGAATTTTAATTATTCCATTTTATTTTCATTATATGAAACCATTTTATTTAGTACCTTGAACTCTATGGAATATTATTAAAGTGCACCTACTGAATCGTTGCCAGAGAACTGGGTGATCAGTCAGTCAATTATCTTCAACTTTTTCCAAGTTAAAACAACATTGAAGTTTCATCTGGAAATCAGTTGATTGCTAGTGCAGTACAGAAAACATATTTGTAATATGTTTGTAGGAAGAAAAGCTACTCAACAAATTTGCAATTACATTTTGTAATAGTTGTACATTTTCCATCATTTTAGGGGCAATTACATACAGAACTCTTTTCAGTGGTTTGATTTGAGAGTGATAAAAAATGGATTGCTGTACTGGCATCAGCATTAAAATGGAAACATCATATCTGTCTGACCATCAGAAAATGACATATAACTATTTTTGTTATTACTGTCTTTAGGAAAATATTTTATGCATCTTTTTTTTAACCACTTTACAACAGACATCTTTTATGATGCTACATGCTATAATGATTTCTGCAAGTGTCGCTTTTATTAGTCACCACTCCCTCCTTTTCAGATATCCATTTAAAATGCTTTACATTGCCAATTTAACTCATATAAAGAATTTAGAGCAGATTCCTCATCTGTCTTGAAGATGTTTCACATTTTATACCATATAATTAAAAAAATATTAATCATAATATGTGTAGATAAGACCTCCATTTATTCCTTAAAATTCTTTGTTTTAAAATCTGATCATATTAAAGTTGCTAAAATATATTAAAACAATGTATTATTTTCCAGTTAAAACACTTATCTTTTTATAAACAAATGCTTCATTTGCTATTGGGAGTTCAGTGGGAGATTCTTTTGAGAGGATTATCACACTTAGTAAACTAGTCAGCTCTAAATCAGGATGTTTCCTTGATAACTAAAGACATAACTATTTCATCTTTTGTTAAAATTATTTCTTTTTAGATATTTTTTTTACTGAAATTACGAGAAAAAATCATCTGATGTGTACATTTTGAGTAACTAATGAATTTAATATCTTCTAACTATAATATAATTCATAACAAAGTATTTTATTATTAGTACATGTTTAGGGACTATCTTAGATCAGATGAGAAATTGTATTTATTCTGAATATACTTTGAGTTTCTATGCTTAAAGCTGTATTGGCTATAGGAATGATTTTCTATTCTCTTGTGTCTTATTCTAAATTGAGATCAAAATTAATATAAGTCACTGCTTATATCATTTAATAAAGATTTGTACAACACCTAATGAATATGGTAAATACAGCAGAAAAGGACACATGTGAAACTACTTTAATAACATGGTATCACTATGTTATAAGAGATCTAGAATAGAGATTAGCAACTGTTAATAAGCCTTTATCTTTGACCACAGGATAAGCTTCTTAAAAACACTGAGGCTTCGTCTCACTTCAAAGTCTGTAGGAGTGGAAAGCTCCAGAATAAGGGCACTGTCCAGACTTTGGGCTTCTTTCATGCCATGTTCTTCTGGAAAAGACTCCAGAGGCTGGTAATTATACTTCCGTAATAACTTTTGCACCTCCGTGCACCAGTTAAGTGAACCAAACTCCTTGGTATATACTAGATCACTGCTACTCAGTGCAAGTTGATTCTTTTTCTGTTTAGTTGATTCTTTTAGGGATGAAATACAGATAGAAAGTGCATTTGTTTAGTTGAGTTAATCTTTTTGTACATGTCAGAATAAGACAGCAATACTTTAAAAGGAAAAGAACACTTACCGTTTGAAAAAGTAACAGTCTTTGAAAAGTAGTCACCAGAAACCAAAAGAGAAAAAACAAAACAAAATAAAACAAAAAACAAAAGCAAATACAACATTATTCATGAATACTTTTTCCTTCATAACTCAGTTGAGTAATACTATTGATGACAATAAATCCATCACCATTCCTTTCTAAATAAACCTTTTCCAGTGAACTAAAATAGGAGAGAGGAATTGAAGATCTAGACACCCAGGTAAAGCCTTTATAATGCTAGTAAGTACATTCAGTGTTTTAATTTCCAAAGAAATCACCATTTTTTTAAAAAAATAATTCACCGGCACTTACTAATCATCTTCCCTGAATTGCTAAATCTTAAAACCACTACAGCTGCAAAAGTTCTTGTGGCTGGAGGCAGAAATCAAGACAGAGGGAGAAAAGGAATATGATGATTGTGACAGACTTTCGGTTCCTATTACTTCTTATTCCTTTAGCAGAGGTGAAATGTCAGAGACCCACCATACTACCACAACAGTAGGATAAGTAGGAACAATTGCAGGACATCTGAATCAAGCAGTCTTTTTCAAAGAGCTTTCATGGAGATTTGCCAAGTTTACTGTGGGATCAAGACTGTAAACCTGAGACAGCTCTGCTGATAACCAGTAATTCCTGTAGTCTAAGGTGCTGTTCACATCACCTCCTTCCTGGAAGAAATTCAAGCTACTATGGGCAATGACAACACTCAACTGCAAGGAGCCACCAGATACTACTGCCAAATCTTGAATCCCATAGCTTCTTGTAAATGGATGCCAGCTCTCCTCATTCACTTTCTTTATTTCCTTCATCCTGAATGTAAGTAATACTAGCAAATACTGCTCCTCATTTCCAAGCCTTGAAGGGTGGTCTGGAGAAAGACCAATCCTTGTTCAATGCTTGTGTTGGTTAGCAGAGAATGCATTTTTGCAGCCAAAAAAAATTCAGTTAGGATCGTATTTGAACAACCACCTGTTTGCTCAGTTTGGAAATTTTTTTAATTATTATTTTTGTTTCATTTTATAAGTAACCCAGAAGATCTTCAACATCAATGAAGCTAGAAGCATGCTCTTTTTTTAACAGCAGCATAAATATTAATTACAATCACCAGTCCAGACTGAGGATTTTATTTGGCATAACATGCACAACTATGCAACAATTATGTAAAAATGGAACTTATTATGATCTGTAATTAATATACTGTGTTACCAGCCAACTCAAAGCACTTTGCTAAGCATGCTTAGCTTTAAAGACTGCATCAGAACAGTGGTAAAATGTATATTAGATTCAGTAAAACACATCAGCATCCCTAGGATTTCTCTTCTAGTGGTAACTAGCATTGCCATCTACAACATGTGTTGCAGACTTGTTGGATTTTATTTGTGCTGGAATCTTGCTATTTAAAAAGGAAAAAAAAAAAAAAAAAGCACTATAATTGCTGATTTACCACCACTGCTTAATCTAATTCAGTTCTTAATGGTCCATTTGCATAGCAGAATTTGCATTTTATTTCACAGAAAATGTTATGAGTCCACCTGCCTTAGTTCAGATAATGCATCAGAAAGGGGAAACAATGGTACAAGCAAAGGACTGTCAGATCACTTACCTTTACTAAAATAACTTAAATATTGAAGGGAAAGGGAGTACAGGTGTATCATCTTTGCATGTGAACCAAAAGTGCACCAGCTCCCCCACCTCCCTCACTTTCCATTTTATTGGGTTTCCACAGCTCAGAAGAAGTAATTTTCAAGTGTGGTGCTATCACATGCCACTGTTCTCGTAAAATTTTATTCATTCTGAAGACAGACAGAGAATGTAAAAAGATATATGTAGGCATATCATGCCTTATCAAACTAACATCACTAAACATAACAATCTTCCTATTGATTTGGACCTAATCCAGACACTAGGGATCACAGACAAATTACAAGATATTACACCCTGCCCGCAGTGAGGTGATCAAAATAAAAACAAATTAAGGATATTTTTTGATCGACAGTTTATATGTATTTCACTATATTTTTGCACTTCCTTCAAGGCTTAAATCCTACAGGTGACAGCTGTCATTTTAAAGGTGACTCATTACATTCATTTAGAGAGTTCCCTAACAGATGGAAGGGTCTTTGTTTCCCAGGGAACACTGACAGGTTATGATTTGAAGAGTTTTTAATCATTTTAACAAAACTTATACACATCTGTCAATTAGTCTATTCAGTGTTGTTAATAATACAGCAATCTGAGAATGACAAAGAACGCTTTCCTTTTCTTGAAACCACAACTTTTCCATCAAGACTAAAAGGGTGGAACAAAAATAGTTTTGAAGAGCTGTTTTCTTCCAGAGAAATGAATATAAGTACCAGTGTATTTTGTCTGGCTGAGATGGAGTTAATTTTCCCAATAGCAGCCCGCATAGTGCAGTGCTTTTTATTGGTAGCTAGAAAGGTGTTGGTAACACACCAGTGTTTTGGCTACTGCTGAGCAGTGTTGAAACAGCACCAAGGCTGTCTCTCCAAAATTCCCCCCTCACCAGTAGGCTGGGGGTGGGCAAAACCTTGGGAGGGGACATAGCCAGGACAGCTAATTCAAACTGGCCACATGACATTTGCTTAGCAATAAGAGCTAAGAGAAAGAGGGCAGGGTACATTCATTATTACACTGTTTGTATTCCAGAATAACCGTTATGTGTACCGAGGATGTGCTTCCTGGAAAGTGGCTGGATATCACCTGCTGATGGGAAATAGAGAATAAATCTGCACAGCCTTTCGCTTTATTAAACTGTCTTTATCTTGACCCATGAGGGTTTTTTTTCCATGTCCTGATGAAGAGGGGAGTGATAGAGCAGCTTGGTGGACATTGGCATCCAGCCAAGGTCAACCCACCACAGCCAGTATTTACAATAACAGTAAAATTTTATTTTCATGGTACCTGTTCACAGAGCTTTTTTCCTCCTGAGCTACAGTGAAACTATAAATCATTAAAAAATACAACAGATAAAACATGACAAGCTGGAATCACATGAATAATTAAAACCAAAGTCACTGTGCAGAACTGATAATTTTGGTCAGGTACAGAATAAGACCCTTCACTGTGGTGCTTTTTCTGGTCCTGATAACAAGCACTTCAAGCTCCCAAGGCTTCAGAATAGAGACAGCAGATGTATGTGTACCAGTACATGTGGTGACTCTGTCTCATGACTAAAACACAGCTCATTCATTCATTATAGACCTTAGGCCACAGTCCCCTTACATATACCAGATATTCTTTTGCAATGATATTATGGGACTTTCACATAGCAGTTGCCTAGTCTTTACAAAGCAATGACACTGGGTTGGCTTTTTTTGAATTCTATAATGTTCAATTTCTGCCAAAACCTGAGCACCTGAATGAAAACTTTCTAGCAAAAACTAGAAAGCTCTTTAGTAAAAGTATTTTCACAGTATCTTATACTTTTATTTCTTTTAGAGTTAGAGGGTTTTTTATTTCAAGTACCTACTACAAAAAAATAAAATAGACATAGTTCTTTGCAATGTAACCCCAACTTAACAGCACCTTAGTACTTCCAGCTTTTAAAGAAGCTACATTTTTAAGATCTCCCAACAGATTTTTGTGTCATCAGGTGGTTCTTCATACTATTTAATATCATTATAATAGATTTTGAAGACCCTAGAGAAGGAGTCACAGCTTCTTCTTAAGCACTACTGATAAGTACTGCAATATTTCATTTTGCAAAAGCATTACAGAAGAAAAAAGAAAAAAAAAAAAACAACAAAAAAACAAAAAACACAAACAAACAAAAAAACCCCACAAAACCATCCAATTTTGGGGACAGTGAAAGCATTATCTCCAGACCAGTCACAGCTGGCATAATAAGACAGAATTTATAGGTTACAGTCTGTGCAAGCAATATGTGCTGGAGACAGGAATTTAACTTGGATTTCCCTAGAAGTCTAATCCAGACCTTGAACTACTACCACCACCTTTTTATCTTCTTCTGGAAGCCCACACAGGTTATGGATTAGAAAGGCAGTTGCTAGAATTTAACCATGTTCCACAGCAGTTTAACCCCAGCCTTTAACCTCTTCTCTGTATATTCTGTATAAATTCTCTGCCACTCTTCCAGTGACAAAATAGTCGGGAAGGGTGTTTCCCAGCATTTTCTTAGGGGCCTTAAACTTTTACGGTCCTTGACATCTCTGTATATATTCTCTTAGATAGAGTATGGACTACATTCAAACGTTATTCTGTAAAGTAAAATAAGTGGCAGCTGGCACCATACAGTTTTGTTATAATGAAAACATGAGGTGGTTGCCATTACACAGTCCTGCACTAATGAGAACAGTAGGAGTCTAGCATTACAATGGTCTAATGAAAACAGGAAATGGCTGGCATTAGATTGGTATAATGAAAACAGGAGGTGGCTGGCATTACACTTATACAATAAATAAATTAAGATTTCTGGTCCTACCAATCTCATCTACATTATATATGATTCCAGGGTGCAAGAGAGAGGCTTATGAAGTCAGGACCCCTGACAGTAAAGAGCATTCCTTGTCACAACATTTCAGAAGCAAAGGGGTGTCATTTACTTGCAGGTTGGTTGGGGGTTTTTTTTTAGTGGTTATACATCAGTGAAATAGAGATATGGTTTTAAAAATTGATACATAATCTATACAGATTCTTTTTTTTTTTTTTAATAATCAAAAGCAGTATATTTTCTAGTGCCTGTCCTGCTAGAATTTGAGAAATTGAAAGTAGCTTAGTGAAAATGAAATTTAATATGACAGGAATTTTTAAGTAACCTCCCGCTTACCCCTCCCCAATTTGGGCTAAGTATCCAGTAGATAAAAGTACTTTGGGGTGTTTCATGTAATGTAGGGAATGAGACCTAGAGGAAAAACACTTGCTGAGAAGAAAAAAAAAAAAAAAAGGAAGAAAAAAGCACAAAATCAATCATTCAGCTAATGGGCTTTCTTCTAGGAACAGAAGGGTCAGGTGTTTTTGTTCCTTGTTTTTCAAGCTAACCTCTCTGGTTGAGGCTTTTTAATTATTATTGCACAAGAGGGTCTTCTGTGTAGCTCTTAGACAATAAATACACAACCATCTTCCCTTTTATTGTAACTTTTAGAGCCACTGGAAACTGATTGATTCTCACTCTCCTTAATCTGGCTGAATTCACCATCAAGTTCGTAGAGTTCAAGGCCAGTACATTAAGACACTGCATCAATCCAGTTGTATGGTACCTTTCAGCCCCTCAATCTCCCATTTCTCATCTTCAAGCTTAACCACATCATTTCTGGACATTTTCCATTGAAACCAAGAGACGAAATGAAGCACGAAAATGTTTGAAGTATGATTTTCAAAGCAGCAATTAGCGTGCCGGAATGCTCTAGCATAAAACGCTGTGCTTCCTGCAGCCTGGTATTCTGCTGATAGCTTCAGCTTCCATGCTCAGATTGCAGTGCAAATATTCCAGTCAGGTAGCTCTGAGTGAAACAGCAGTGTGATGCAAATAAGGAACAGATAATCAAATCAAACTTTCTAATCGAGTTTTGCTATGCTGACTCTCTTATTTCTCTCTAGCCTGCAGTTTGCATGTTGTTTTACAACACTGTGGAATTAGCTTAAAGAGTAAATACTTGTGAGTTTAAAGAATCCTGTCATGTCTCACATATACTGAAGAATGAATGAAGGAAAATAATCTTCCTGTGCTTCTTCTATTATTACTTTAATGTTTTTGTGTCTTTTGTGTGGTAAAAATTGAATTCTTTGGAAGGGAGGAATAGGAGATGAAGAAGCCAGAGGGGTAAAACAGGGTGAGTGCTGTTAACAAATTTTTACTTTCTTTTTCTTTTGTTTTTATTTCTTCATCAAACAACTGAAGGAAAAAGAAAAGAAATAGTCATGCCTTACGCACCAGATTTTAAACTAAGACGTATGGCACTGGAAGCAACATATGCCTTAGAAAATCTGCTGTTACACATTGTGTGTGCAAGCCGCAGACGTGGCTTAATCAAGATAGGAAGTGACACGTGCCATGCATCTGAGATTATTGTCTGGCCCTCAGCCATTAATGCTGGCATCCCAGGAACCGACTCAGTCCTCTGCCAAACTTCTGCTGGGATTTGGATTCACTGAATCCAACTCAGAATCTTTAATCCCCCAAAGCAGTATCTCTTTGATTCGTGAGGCTTGCAAAACATCCAGGTGGTGGTCCAGCCATGACAGTGCTGCATAAGCTCAGGAAGCACCATACTCTCTTAGAGTTTTACTATATATTCCTCTACCATGTAGGTCTGAATGTCAGAACTCACCCCTTTTTTCTTGTGTTCATTATTCTGCAGAGACAATAGTCCTATCACCCACTGCATAAGACATCCAATCTTTTTGAAATACTTGAAAACTTACAAACGTATACTATAAATCTACTTGATGGGTCTCATCATTCTGTAAGCAGCATTTTTCATTAGCTTTGCAATAAAAGGGCATTTTGCCCTATTTTCAGCCTAACAAATTTTGTCAGGGTTGGCATCTTTATTACATTACCAAATACATCAGTCAATACCACCTGGTGTAATTGAGTCTTGTTATATGATTCAGATAGTTGCTTAAACTATGGATTTTTCAAAGTCAAATTTTCGGGCAGAGAGAATATTATAGAATTTTAGATAAATAGGTAGTCTATCACTGTAACTACTAGTCTTGATTTAAGATAATGAATTGACCTCTCCATGTATAATATTCAAAATAATTTATAATTGTGTTGCACCAAAAAAGCTGTAAAAACCCATTTGATTATGCTTGATTTCTATTTCATACTGAAAACCGAAGCTAACAGTTTACACTCACAGTAGAACCTGAATGAGTGTGACAGTGAAGTCCCTATAGGAGCCAAGGTTTTTTGGTTTTTGTTTCTGTTTTGTTTTGTTTTGGGTTGTTTTTTTTTTTTTAAATAATAATAGGGAATATGCTCCTTTCTGGGTTTCTAAACAAGTAAGAAAAATGGCATCATGAAAAAGGTGCCTATCTTTTAATGGAACACATAAATTAAAATTTAAAAGTCTAGCTACACACACACACAGAAGGAGGAGAATCATAGGAAAGTGAAAGGTTTAAAAGTGAGTGACACAGATTCAGCTAAACTACATTCTGAACCAAACCTTTTTCCTAGATGCATTCACTTATAACAAAGGAGTAATTCTATATTACTACACAGTTAGCTAATTAGAAGTTTTCCATTTTCATGTGCATTTGTAATCTCATTTTGGACAGTCCATTAAATTAAAAAAATTCAAATGGCGTCTAGACATTATTTATATCCCTGTGATTGTTTTCTGCTTTTATTTGTAGATTGAAGAAATACTTGTAAAATCTAGGTAAGTATTTAGAAAGCCTTTTATCTTAACCAAATATAAAGACTGGATTGTAACCAGCACCTCCGCATAACAGAACACTTAATGGCTTTTTCCATGTTACTAATTCAATTTAATTTGGAAATTATTCTCACACATTACATTCTTACAACTTTCCTGCCATTCCCAAGGCAGACAGACAAAATACAGGATTACTTACTTTAAGGCATTATAATTTCTTTGATGATAGACACTGAAAATTTGCAAGCTACATATGACCACAAGAACGTCACAGTTTAGATACAGCTTGAATTTTCAGTGTACAAAAAAATTTTATCACTACAATATATAGTTGTGCCAGATTCAGTCAACTAAGTGGAGCTCACCCTAGCTAATTCCTGGGACATCTCCAAGGATAACAGTGAGATCTACTAAGTAAACTGGACTGTTTACCAGGTGATACTGTCCTTTAATTCTAAGCCAACATTAAACTAATCAATGTTAATCTAAATTATTTCACCTGATAAGTACCCTGTCTTTTCAGAGCTTATGGCAGGAGCTCTGCTCTCATTTGCCCCCTTCTTATCCTATGATAAACTGAAGATTTTGTACTAAGCTTATATGGACAGTTTCCAAATGTTCTATTACCTGTGGTATTCCATGGACCCAAACATCTATTACTCAGTTGCCAGAGGTAGCAGAAACTGAAATAGGTGGTCCAAATGAGTTCATCCAAAACCACATTTCTACTGTCATCCTGATTTTGGGAATAATTGAGAGCTTGTCTTACCTTGAGCTGCTTCTTTTTGGATTTAAGTAAAAAACATGGCATTGATTATTAATGGCTCAATGGCAGTTCTTGCAGATAAACTATATTTACTCATGGTGTTTCTGGACCAGACTTCAGTTTGGATTATTATATTAGCCAAGGAAAGATTTCTTATCCTCAGGGAACAGTTGAAGATCTCCAGGAATGTTGTAATTGTACTTCTACCATTTTTTCTTTTTTAAAAAGAAAAGTCAAATAGTTGAATACAGAATTATACGATAACAGCAAAAATTATTGATTCTGTCCATGCAGGTATTTTTATTATAACTAATATTTGTGCAGTTACTACATGAAAGAAAATTGTTCACAGAAAATTACAAAGAAGGCAAAGATTTTTCTAGATTTACTGTAGTGCACACACTAGCTTGTGTCAGATTAATTGGTAGGTAAAAAATTTTCTTGTATTTGGGCATGAAATGTCTTTTTAGGAACTCCGGTAATAGAGAGTAACAGTAGATTATAACCATATAAAAATTTGTCTCCTGTTAACCATGCATTCTTATTACATGCAAAGCAATTATATTAGCCAAGGAAAGATTTCATATCCTCAGGGAAAAGTTGAAGCTCTCCAGGAATGGTTTCACCATTGCTTAAAAAAAAAAGGTGGGTAACAATCATCTCCTAATGCAAGTAATGTCAGGGATGACCAGAAAAACTTCTCTACTCATAAATAGGGAATACCTGGTGGAAAACTCAGAGGGCGGTTTAAGTTGCAGCATCTCTGAGATTATTAATTTAAGTATCTGGAGGTGAAATGGGAAGGCAAGCAGCATATTTTGGATTCTGGGCTTTACAACTGCATATTTCATCTTATTCAGGATGTTGCTTAAGAACTCTTTGAGAAAAAGAAGTCAAGAAGAGCTAGCTTATTTTTAAAGAAAGCTTAACAACAGCTCAGGAATTAATAATAAAAATCATAGAATCATTAAAAAGTTTGTGTTGGAAAGGACCTTTAAAATCCAACCCCCCTGCAAATAGCAGTGACATCTTCAACTAGATCAGGTTGTTCAGAAACCCATCCAACCTGATAAATGTTTCCAAGCATGAGACATCTACCACCTCTCTGGGCAACCTGTTCCAGTGTTTCACCACCCTAATTGTAAAAAAATGCTTCCTTATATCTAGTATGAATATACCCTCCTTAGTTTAAAACCATTACATGATGTGCTATTCATACAGGCCCTAATAAAAGTCTGTCCCCAGTCTCCTGTGCAGGAATAGTGGTAATTTTGACAAATTACTGACTTGGCTAAGTGTGCAACTCTCCAAAATCTTAAACAAAGAGAGTCCACAAGATGTGGAGAAAAACAAAATAGAAAACAAGACAACAAAGCAAAAAAGAAGAGGAATTGCTTAGGCACCTAAGGACAAGATCAGGAAAGAAGTCCACGTGGAGCTAAGACTAGTGAAAGACATAAAGATATACATGTAGGGATTGTATAGCTCTGCCAGTTGCAGAAAAACACCATTTCCCACAGCATTCTCCTGGTGAAACTGGCTGCTTGTGGCTTGGATGGGCACACGCTTCACTGGGGAAAAAACTGGCTGGATGGTCAGGCCCAAAGAGTTGTGGTGAACGGAGTTAAATCCAGTTGGCGGCCGGTCACGAGTGGTGTCCCCCAGGGCTCGGTGTTGGGGCCACTCCTGTTTAACATCTTTATTGATGATCTAGACGAGAGGATCGAGTGCACCCTCAGTCAGTTTGCAGATGACACCCAGTTGGGTGGGAGTGTTGATGTGCTCGAGGGTAGGGAGGCTCTGCAGAGAGACCTGGACAGGCTGGAGCCATGGGCTGAGGCCAACTGGAGGAGTTTCCATAAGGCCAAATGCCAGGGGCTGCCCTTGGGCCACAACAACCCCCAGCAGCGCTACAGGCTTGGGGAGGAGTGGCTGGAGAGCTGCCAGTCAGAGAGGGACCTGGGGGTGTTGATTGACAGCCGGCTGAACAGGAGCCAGCAGTGTGCCCAGGTGGCCAAGAAGGCCAATGGCATCCTGGCTTGTGTCAGCAATAGCGTGGCCAGCAGGGACAGGGAAGGGATCTGACCCCTGTACTCGGCACTGGTGAGGCTGCACCTCGATTCCTGTGTTCAGTTTTGGGCCCCTCACTACAAAAAGGACATTGAATGACTCGAGCGTGTCCAGAGAAGGGCAACGAAGCTGGTGCAGGGTCTGGAGCACAGGTCGTACGAGGAGCGGCTGAGGGAACTGGGGGTGTTTAGTCTGGAGAAGAGGAGGCTGAGGGGAGACCTCATCGCCCTCTACAGCTCCCTGAAAGGAGGTTGCAGAGAACTTGGGATGACTCTCTTTAACCAAGTAATAAGCGATAGCACAAGAGGTAATGGCCTCAAGTTGCACCAGGGAAGGTTTAGACTAGATATTAGGAAGCATTTCTTTACAGAACAGGTTGTTAGGCATTGGAATGGGCTGCCCAGGGAGGTGGTGGAGTCCCCATCCCTGGAGGTGTTTAAGAGTAGGGTCGACTTAGTGCTGAGGGATATGGTGTAGCTGGGAACTGTCAATGTTGGGTTGACGGTTGTACTGGATGATTTTCAAGGTCTTTTTCAACATAGACAATTCTGTGATTCTGTGACAAAAAATGTCAGGGAAATGAAAAAAAGATGATGGAGGGGGAAGACAGTCTAGTCATGGGCAATATGGAAAATGCTGAGGGACTCAACTAACCTCTGTACCAGGAAAGTTTGGGAAGGGGAAGGGATTCTCATTTTTAAAACAAAAAGTTGTAGCAGTGTACTCCATATCATGCAACTGATATAAGTTTTATTAACAGATGCTGAGCGAGTTAATTGTTGTGCTTGTGAAGCTGCTGTCTGTCATGTCTGGAAGAAATAAAACAAAAGAAAGCAAACCAAAATGAATCACTTTTAAGAGAGGCAAAAACAAGAATCAAAGAAACTGTTGGCTGGTCAGTCTCTTCTCAGTCCCTGAGAAGATCAAGAAACACATGCTCTTGGAATCTACTTCCTAATAAGCAAAAGACAGGACAAGTAATCATGAGTACATCAACTTTCCAACAGTAAGGTGTTCAAAAAAAGAATTGTTATCTTTGTGCAATTTAATGACTGGGTAAATGACAAGAGAAAGTGGTGTATGGAATTTGCCTTGCCTTTAGTGAGATTTTTTGGTGTTATCCCACAGCTGAGGAAGTATGTGGTGGGAAAATGGTTAGGTGGGTTAGTTATATGGTATAAAAATTAACTGGATTCAGCCACAACAATGATCAGCGCTTAAATATCCCTCTGGAGAGCAGTGAGAAGTTCAGTACTGTAGAATTCCATGCTGGGACTCATAATGTTCAACATCTTCAATGACCTGAATAATATCATAAGTGCACTTAGAATATTTGCAGATGAAACAAACAGGAGGGAGTAACTGAGGCCATACAAATGTCACAAGTCTACCCAAAGAGACTACAATAAACTTTAGAACTAGACCAAAATATAGCTCATGATGTTCCATAAGAAAAAGTGAAAAATTCTGGAGCTAGGGAGAAATGATTCCATGCATCAACAGTGGTTAGGAAGGGACTAGATGAGTTAAAACCCTGTTGAAAAGAGCTTGAGGGTAATAGTGTACACTAGTTTTCAGACAAGCCAACAGTGTACTTTCTTCCTGAATAAGGCAAACTATATACTGAGCTACACTGAGAGGCTCTGGCCACATGATCAAAGGAAGCTATTCTTTCCTTCTTAGCAACAGTGAGGTTGTATGTAAAATACTGCATCCAGTTTGGGACTTCACAGTTTAAGAGGGATAAAAAGAAATTGGAAAGGATCCAGTGGAGGGCTATAAAGATGATCAGGGCCACAGAATTTTTGCCAGGAATGGTACCTCAGGAAACTGAGGCTATACAGCTCAGTGAAGAAGAAACTAAGGACTTCTGCTTAAATATATTTGAAAGGTGATGTAGCCAGAGTCTCCTTGGTAGTACCGTATGGTATAACAATGAACAAAGACCACAAGCTGTAGCTTGGGGAAAGAAAATTGTACATGACGAATAAATTCTGGAGGAGGGTAGTGCTGCACTTTGCCAGCTTTCTCAAGGAGGTTGTGGAATTTGTGTCCATGAACTTGTCCAAGACTTAGCTCAACAAAATGAAGGCTGATCAACATAATACTCATGATAGCCCTGTACCAAGGAGTGGGTTGGACTGGAGGGCTACCTGAGGTCACCTCCAGTTAACATTTCTGTGGTTCTGTGAAGTTCCTTGTGCATTACAAAGAGGAGCTGGCTGAAATGTGAGTAAAATGAGTAAATGTGTGTAAAGTGAGTCCAGCAAAACTTCTGAAATAGAGCTGGGATTTGAGGCTAGAGATGTATCATATGGGCAGGTAATAGTTATGGCCTGGGGATCACCCTAAATTTTGCACTTGGTGGGGACAGTGAAATGGGCCATGTTTGGTGATATGCTGCCCTGTCAGTCCCTGTGGATCCTAAAGTCCCATCAGGATACAGTGCTCTTAGAATCCATCTCAGAGGCACCAAAAGCCTCAAAGAGATAATATACTTTCTACTTAGTTGTCACCAAAATCACTATCTCATAACATCCTGTTTGATAGGACTGTTGACAGCCTTTGGATCTGTCTTCCCTCTCCTATATCTCTGTGGAAAATGTTTGTACAAACACATAACAGTGTCTCCCATCATAACAAATAAACAACTACTCATTTTATTTCTGCTGTCCTGCATCTTTATAACAATATTTTTTCTTTGTCACAGATTTCATTTTCAAGGAAACAATACATGTAAACTGGGAAAAACAGCAATAGAGTCTCATTCAGGAAAAAAAAAAAAAAAAAAAAAAAGAGAGAGAATAACTGACAGCAGAAACTTTCTGATCCTTCCAATTCCTCCCCAAAACAAAACTCATACAAAAATTAGACATAAAGATTTATTCTAAGCCTAACAAGACTAAACATACCTATTTCTGGTTTACACTCAGTCATCACTCTCAACGATTTATTCATTAGATCAAGTAGATGGTTAACATGTCTAAAATTATTTTTTTTCTCACTTAGCTGTGTTTTCTAGGACACCAAAGGTGCCTTTGCTAAGTCATAGTTCTGAGCATACACTCTGGTTTCTACTAATAGATCTCACTGAATACAGCTGATGTTTAGAAACCCGTGGATTTAATTAAATACACCTGAGTATCCAGCACTATCTCTGATGCCCTGTAGTATTGTTTCATGGTTACTTTTTTCTCTGTCAGCTTTTTCTTCCAACATGATGTCCATCAGGAGGTTCCAGGGAGAGAGAATACCAGATTTTCTTTCCCCAAAATATATTGTGTTAACATTTCTACCTGATATTTCTAGTTTCAATAGCTTCAGAACTTAGTCAACTGAATAATTTACCAAATCATGCCAACTGTAAAGAGAAGAAGCAAGATATGTGGGAGGCCTTGGATTTTTATCTGTACAGGACAAAACCTTTCAAAATTTTTTCTAAAGCCGTCTGTCTCCTTTCCTGAGAGAATGAAAGGGGAAGCAATTTCCACTCAGAGTATCTCAGAGTGGATCTCTGTGTCTATTATGCTTTCCCAAGATTTATCTAAGTCACTTGATAATATATGACCACACTCAATAAGGATCGGTGCATCTTAGAAATGCAATTTACATTCAGTGTAACACAGAGTTCCATGTACATTTTTACAAATCATGGTATTCTAGTGCCTGTACTTTCCCTAGATGCCTCCTATATAAAGTCTTTCAGTAATTATTACCATCTGTTTCTTAGCCCCACTCAGCTGTACTCTTTGGAGCCACCTGCAGCAGAATAGAGGGCCAAGAAATCAGAAGACAAAATAAATAAATAAATAAATACTTCTTTCTATAAGAACGAGAGCTTTTAGAAACAGGATTTCTTCCTTTCTTTATGTTCCATGGACACTGAAGAAGGAACTGGGGAGTGGGCATGAATGATCAAGCCCTTCCCATCTTTGTTACTATACAAATTGACAGGTAAGATGCACCTTTGACCCCTTGGGACTTCACTGGCCAAATTATCTAGTTCCACACATAATGGAATACAGAAAGGAGCAACACACAATTCATTTACTGCGTGGATAAGTTGGTATCTTTATTATGGCAAGAGGAGATCAAGTAGGTTTTATAATTAGAATGGTAACTGAATTTTGCGAGACCAAGGGATGGTGTTCCAGCTAAAGGATAATCTAAAAATTGTACCTTGCTAATGTGTCTTGTTAATGCCAAAGGCAAACTTTTTCAGCTCCTTGAATTGCATTGCATAAGGGCAGAACTGAGAAGAAAGTGAAACTTCTAAAGAAGACAGTTGTTCTATGATGTTGTTTCTACCAGCTATATACCATATGCATATGTTGACAAACTAAGCAACAGCTGTTTTACTGGCAATATTCAATGTTAAGACATTGATGTTACGCCTTACAGAGGGAACTCTTCTTGTAGCAAACTACAGCTAAATGCAACATCTCATCCTGCCCAAACCCTAAAGGAAACAAAGCAGATATCGACACTGAATTTTAAATTATTAAGTACAAGCACAGCATATATGAGAGGTTTTAAAGCACAGCATATATGAGAGGTTTTAGCACAATTCTCCATGCAAGGTAATGTTCTTTTCCTTTTTTTTTTTTTTTTTTTTTTTTAGAAAAAATTCCAAACAAAACCCTAAGTTAGGTATCTCTAAAAAAATCACTGGGCTCGTATGACACAAATGTAGTTATAGGAAGGTTAGAGTTAGCAACTTCTATACAAATCTGTGCATTCTTCTAGCTTGGCAAAATTCCTAACAAGGACGTACAAATAGTCATGAAGTGCCTTGTTCTCACCTTGATGAGCACTTAAAATGTAATTTACTGTTGATCTCAATTATTGTAGATTTCACAAGTGTTTACTATTTTTGGCATCCTGGAACCTCACAGCCAAAAGATGATGAATGAATGTAATGATGTGTTCTGTTTTAACAGAAATCTGGTAGTAAGGCAAAATAAGATATTTAGGCTAATTGCATAACCACTTCTTGAAACTTTAATAAACTGTCAAAAAGATGTGCTAACATTATGGTGAAAAAGATGCTCCAGAATGACAGACTTTTTTCTAGGGAATAAGTTATTTCTTTCTCTTTTTTTAAAAAAAAAAAAAAAAAAAAGGTGAAAGTGGCATATTTTGCAAATATGTTATTTATGTTAATTATGTAGAAGGTTCTCCTAGTTGTGCAATTACATTCTCATGTAGCACCCAAGGAAGGGGTTCAAGTGCTTAGGAATTTGACAACTGCTCTCTGCTTTACTCATTAGCATTAGCATCAAACTTCTTTTTTCTGTAGGCAAAGCTATGAAAAACCTTCAGCAACTTTTTGTCAGACTTTCAAACGTTTTAGTTATTTTTTTCTTTCCTTTTCTTCTGTCCTTCTTTTGTGTTTTGCTCTTTGACCATAAAGGGAAGCAGCTACGATGAAGTGTTCGCTTCTTTCTGTAGTCCCTTTCTTGTGTATTAAATCACTTCTAGGCTAATACTAGATCTAGAATGTGGCTAAATATGCACTTCATACGTTCCTACAGGGTAATATTTGTTCCTGATGCAAATTCTGAGAAAAAAAAAAATCATGTTAAATCCTTTGTATGGCACTATATGGGACCATGTGGGTTGAACTGAACCCTTATTTACTTTAACATTTTACTACAGATAGAAATGGAATGTGAACAAAATAAATTTAATATCCAACAACGCAATTTGCAATTTCATTTTGTCTAATGCTTTTGAAGTGTATCCTGTCAGCAAATGAAGAGCAATTTTTCAGCATAGGCTTTATCAGAAACAGACTCTGCCTTTTCTCCCTTCCTTCAGACTTCTGACCCAAGTCTTGGATACATATGGGATGTTTTCTACTTCTTTCAGGAGGGAATATTCTATTCTGACAGATGGTATTGCAGACTGCAGGAATATGGCATTTTAAAAATAACTTTAGGGAGATGGATTGGCTTCTGGAATTTTTCTGTGCAGAAATGTAAGCAGTACAGATTTCCCTAAATAAATACGTACTAGGCTTGCAAAACAATCAGTCACTTTTGAAAATTTGTGTTCATAATGTGCATTCAGTGGGAACATTAAGCAGATGATATTAAAATTATAATTTAAAATAATAATGATTACAAGATTATTCAACTCTACCAATCACTGTTCTTTAAAAATAAAAGCTCCCTAAACTATGGTCAACTCCACTAAAACAGTTCAACTTATTTATGTAGATAAATAACATTTTCCCTTTCTACTAAATAGGATCAAAAATACAAAACCCTGGTAATTTGTTTATGCTATATATTGACCTGATAGAGAAATTAGAAGAATTATCTGCAATATGCAGAAGGTCAAGCCAGATGTTTTACAATAATGCTTTCCAGCCTCAGCATTGAAGTATCCATGAAATACTCATGCCTCAGAACATGCTATAATTTCCAAATCATGACAGTCAAGAGTAAACCTCTTTAATGATCAGCTTATTCCATAACTTTTCACTATAGGGAACTATTGCAACTTTTACTGAAATATTTGTCACTGGACACGTCAGACAAAACGTTGTGTTGAACAGACTTCTGCTCCGATCCGGAATGTCTGTAGGTTCACTGATACATATAATCAGAGTGCTACATGGAAGACTTCTTGACACTGTTTTAACAAAGATTCTGGATGGGCTCATTTACTCCGTTCATAAATATTTGACAACTATATTTGCTTATGCAACACAAATGCATCATTATTTAAACTAATCCTTAGGGATCATTTTTGCCGTTGCTATGCTTTTTATAGTACCATGCTCTTTGCATAATTTTGGTTTTGAACGTCTGTTATCACCAACAGTTTAAGGCTGTACAAAGAGTATATAAACACACAGATGTCAAGGAGAATGTTTAGGCATTTTGTGGGGATTTATGTTGTGTGTTTTTTGGTTTTTTTTCCCCATTCTGATGCTTGAAAAATTCACCTTAAAATTTAATATTCTCTTACGATATGTTAGGGTATGGCATCATACAGTGGCTAAAGCATGCCATTTGAGGTTATTGCTGTCTAATGCTATGGAAAATTTATTCCTCTTTAAATGCAATTGCGTGTATGTCCCTAACCCAGATCATGCGGATCTATACTGCTAAGTAAAATAAGGTTGAGGCCAGTCCTGCACCCTGATTGGCTCACATTCACATTTTTCAGAGCTATCTCCTCTTTCAGAGTAGACTGGTCTCAGGGACATAAACCAGTCAGCCCCAGGTCTCCTCTAGAAACCGTGTGATGCCCTTTGGATCCTTCAACATAATTAATTCATGTGTGTGTACGAATGGAAGGGTGTTAGTTCAAAATGCCTGAAGTAATATGTTAGGGGATACCCTATGCTGAAATTTCAGGAACATATTTTTGAATCAAAACGGATAAGAAGTAAAAGGATGAAGGAGGAGGAGGAGGAGGAGAAGATGATTCATGAAAACCAGAAGGCAAACAATTTGCAGAACAAACAGCTTTAGAGTTTGAATGACATCTTTGTTAAGGGTTGTATTATATTCTTTCAAGTTACTATACTCTATTTCACCTTGTGAATAATTAGTCTTATGTCTAGTGACACCTGCAGTAGTCATGGTGTCAGTCAAGTTACTCTTCTTAAGCAATATTGACCAGCCATGACAAAACTTATCAAAGGAATTCTATTCTGGAGATTTGAGGGAATGCATTCTCCATCCCTACTTTATGGTAGTCTTTGATCTACCTGCTCAAAGTGCTCATTAGTGATGATGGCTATGGGTTCAGAAGAAACCTGACCATCATTTCTTTCCTTTGATGATGTAGGAAGTATGGATGACTATTTTTGTTTAAAAAGTTAATTTCTGTGAAACATTTATCTTTTTCTTTAACAGCCACAAGTCTTCGAAGAGGTAAACTATATTCCAGGATATGCACAAGACTCTGGGAAGAACTCTGAAACTGCAAAATCTGTGGGAACTGCAAGCTCCAGCACAGCTAGTTTACTGAGTCTTGGAAGAACGTTTTAAAGAGACAGTTGTAACCCTGAGAGTATGTATGGGAATCTGAAGAGACCTAGTGTCCAAATTCTTTAGGGTCAGAAAAGTGATGGGAAACTGAACTGAGTTTCTCAAATTGTTATGGATTGTTACATTACGCTATCTCCAGATAACAAACAACTATCTTGAGAGAGGTAGTTCAGATCAGAGAAAAGTTCAGCCTCTGGAGATACCTGTTGTAGGATATATCACTCAGATTTTGAAAGTTCCATTTTATAAATGCCCCTCTAAAAGAACATAGGAAAAATGTCATCCATAGTAATTGTAAACTGATGGGTATCTAGAAAAGCTGACTGAGGAAATTAAGAAAAGTTTAAAATTAACAAACACCACCCCACACACCCCCCCCAAGAAGAAAAAAAAAAAAAAAAAAGTAATATTATCTTAAAATCATAAAAATTATAGAGTAAATAAATAGGGAACTTTTATTCACTATTTTTCATAGTTCAAGATCTAAATACTACCTCAGGAGATGAACAGGCAGTAGCTTTATAATGATCAAAAAGTACCTTTTTCACACAGTGTGTAATAAAAAAGTGAATTTATTTTCATAAGAATTTGATAAATCACAGATAGTACAAAAAAAAAATGTTCAGAAAGCAAAGGTCCTTCTGCAGTTACTAAAGACAGTACCCTGGATGAAACTTCCAGTTCAGGAAGCCCCAGGAAGTTGACACCTGTGATGGGAAAGCAAGATCAGAGAAAGTGTCACTTCATCCTTGCCTTACTTGTCATCTTCCCCTAATCATTTGTTTCAGACTCCAGGATGTTGGGCTAAATAAGTCCTCTGTTGTTTTCTGCTATGAACTCTCTAATGTTCCTGGGAGACCTGTAGGATTTTCACAAAACCCACCTTATAGACTGAATTCATTCCTGAACTTAACCATCTCCCACTTGAGCTAGACTTACTTTGAACCTTTGAATTTCTGTAAAGAAATATAACCTAATAAAACACATACTCTCACACAGCATCCATGTAAAACTACCTCAACTTTTGTGATGTTTTTGGGGGGATACTGAATTTATTTAAATAAATATATATATGTACTTTTATACAGCATACATCTATATAAAACTCAAACATGTTCTGTCCTAAGTCAAATACAATGAAAGTTTGCATTTGTTTTGGTTTTTTGTTGTGGTGGGGTTTTTTGTTGGTGGGTGGGGGGTTTGTTTTTTGTGTTTGTTTTTGTTTTTGTTTTTTTTTAACTTAGCATAATGCATTGAATTGGATTTCTAGTAATTTCTCTTAGCCTAATGCAGAAGGTTTTAAAAGACAACAGTAGATACACACTGCAAAGGAGTGATCCCTGGTCTCCAGGACCAAGTATGGTGATTTGTGTGTAAACGGTTCAGAGCTAGTCCTTTCTACATATGATTTGCCATATGCATACAGCATAACATTTTGGCTCATAGCATTTTGGCTCTGAGCTCCATGTCAAGATATAAGCATTAGTTCACTTCTGCATATATATATATGTTGGGGTTTTTTATGTTGAAAGTGTCTGAAATAATGTGAAGGCTGTATTTCTCTTTACTAGATCGGTGTTCCCATAGTTTGAATCTGAGGATATGGTGTTGGTAAGTAGGTTCATTTTGAGATGTTGGGATTGTTATTTTGGAGGACTGGGACAGGAACTCAGACTGATTGAGAATTATCTACACTGCATTTTGATAGTGGTCTTTGCTCAAACCACATTTGAGGTTTTTGTTAAGATAAACTAATTTACCCACTCAGAAAGAGTTGAAAATATATGAGGGATTTTTGCAGGAATGAGAAAGAAAATACTCGGTCTTTCACTATAAATTAAAACGTAAGCTTAACACATCACTTCTTGTGAGGAAGATGTCTCTTTATTTCTATAGCTGCAACATTTATAATGTCCTCTTGCTGTCTTTTCCAACTAATTTTGGTCAAAAAGTGAATGTACTGTAGTCAGCATAGTAAAGCCAAGGTGACTACTTGAATCCTGCCAGTCTGATGATGACTAGAGTGATACTCTGCACGGTAATGAGCACTCAGAGATGCAGCTTTTAACAGAAGCAACTTAATCTTAAAATCTGCAATTAAGAGTATGGTTTCCATGGAGACAGTTGTGAAAGATGCAATGGAGTTGCAAAATAAACAAGTTGTAGAATGTTAGACACATAAACTATCCTGAAAGTAGAAGAAAAGGCCAGAAACAAGCAAGGTATGAATTGTTTCCTCCACTGTAACTCCTCATATGACCTTAATGTTTTGCTAGAAATGTGAGCAATTCAGAAAAAGCAGCCGTGGAGGATCATATTTACAAGAACTGTTACATTTCATCAAGAGATAAGCATATGAAGCTAGAAAAGAAAAAAATCTAATGCATTATATGATGAATATTAAGAATGGCTGGGATTCTTCCGTACTGTACAATAATAGTAAGAAGAAATCTGTTTCACTTTTTCACTTTTTAGAATACAATTCAGGATGTTAACAGATAATGGTTCATCTGCATACAGAATATATTGTAGGAAAAAAATGTATCTGAAAGATAATCATTAACGATGCAAAAATCAAACAATACAAAGTTACAAAATGTTAGTAATGAGGTTGCTTTAATTCAGGTTTATATTTAGATGTCTAAACATAAGTAGAAAGAATCTTTCCCTGGATGTTCTCAAGGGCACTCAATTTATCCATTTATAAAACACTCATTTCAAGAGAACTGAACCACTAAACAGCCAAAGCCAAGGTACAAACTGTATCTGTTATTTACAGCAACTGGAACTCATCCTGTGACACTGTCTTCATTGACATAATCAACTGTGTCACTCAGTATCTAGTTGGGGAGGATGTTAATTTATTATTCTCATTATTCAAAATGTGTGATGTAAAGCCTAGTTTAGTATACACTTTTCAGACCCTGTTCCAGACACTAAGTTATTCATCTTATCAGAGACTGTTTCATCTTTAGAGTCCCAAACACAGAACAACCAACATGTCTTCATCTGTGCCAAGCTGTGTTAATAGGATATTATATTACAGGTGAAGTCCAGCAGAACAAGAACATTATAGTCAAATTTCCAATTTGGGGCAGACAGGATCTGATTATTCAAAGTACTTGGCATTGTATGTCTTGATATAGACCTGGGGAATTACAGGCCAGTCAGTCTAACTTCTGTGCCCAGCGGGATCATGGAGCAGATCCTCCTGGAGACTATGCTAGGGCACATGGAAAATAAGAAGTGATTGGCATCAACAAACATGGCTTCACTAAGGGCAAATCCTGCCTGACAAGTTTGGTCGTCTTCTACTATGGGGTTACAGCATTGGTGGATAAGAGAAGAGCAACTGATGTAATCTATCTGGACTTGTGCAAAGCTTTTGACACTGTCATGCATAACATTCTTGATTTTGTCTCTAAATTGGAGAGACATGGATTTGATGGATGGATCACTTGGTGGATAAGGAATTGTTCACACTTGAGGAGTTGTGGTCAACAGCTCAGTCTCCAAGTGTAGACCAGTGACTAGTGGTGTTCCTCGGGGGTCGATGTTGGGGCCGCTGCTGTTTAATATCTTTGTTGGTAACATGGACAGTGGGATTGAGTACACTCTCAGCAAGTTTGCCAATGACACCAATCTGTGTGGTGTGGTTGACATGCTGGAGGGAAGGGATGTGCCATCCAGAGGGACCTGGACAGAATTGAGAGGTGGGCTCATATAAACCTCACAAAATTCAACAAGATCAAGTGCAAGGTCCTGCACATGGGTCGAGGCAATCCCAGTCACAAATACAGGCTGGGCAGAGAATGGATTGAGATCAGCCCTGAGGAGAAGGACTTGGGGGCGTTGGTGGACAAGAAGGTCAACATGAGCTGACAGTGTGTGCTTGCAGCCCAGAAAGCCAACCTGATTCTGGCTGCATCAAGAAAATCGTGACCAGCATGTCAAGGGAGGTGGTTCTGCCCCTCTTCTCTGTTCTTGTGAGACCCCACCTGCAGTGCTGCATCCAGCTCTGAGGCCCCCAACATAAGAAGGACACAGACCTGTTAGAGTGGGTCCAGAGGAGGGCCACAAAGATGATCAAGGCTCTGGAGCACATCCCCTATGAGGACAGGCTAAGAGTTGGGGTTGTTCAGCCTGGAGAAGAGAAGGCTCCAGTGAGACCTTAAGAAGTTGTGGATGCTTCCTCACTGAAAGTGTTCAAGGCCAGGTTGGAATGGGCTTTAGGAAACCTCATCTAGTGGAAGTTGTGCCAGCCCATGGCAGGGGGTTTGGAACTAGATGTTCCTTATGGTTCCTTCCAACCCAAGCCATTCTATGATTCTGTGATTAAACTTCTGGTTTATGAGTTCAGAGCACAGCTTCCAGACCTTCTGCAAATCAGACACAGATATTGAATCAGATATGTAAAAGTGAAGCAAGAGATGCTACAGCCTAAGATGATTGAGTTTTGCCAGGATAATTTCAGAGATTTTTCAGTGGCCATAATGTAAAATGCAGAAGTAGGCTAACATCACAATCTACATCTCTTACTCAAACTGTTGCTTTAATGAGAAGTTAAAATATCTACTTTCCATTCATTATCATAGAGTCTACTTTTAACAGAAGTTCAAAAATAACTTTTACTTTACTAAACTGTAAGAATTGATCAAATTCTCCCCAGCTTGAGACTGAGACCAAAACTGTCTGTTTCCTGCATAAATAGCAGCACACTATTATGAAGAAGGCAGTAATCATCAGTTAATTTTAAGTGAAATGTCTGTATTTTGTGCAGTTATAATTGTTATGCATGTATATTAGGTATTCTCAGGACATACCTGAAAGACTTAACTACACTTACTCTTCACTTATGCATCCCAAATGGGTTTAGGTGAGTACTACATAGATGCTCAGGTCAGCCAAGACAGTGGCAGGTCCAGATGTTTTCCATAGCAGGACTAAGGTGAATAAGGTTATTTTGTAGAAGAAACTAGGACTCTTGGGCTAGTTTTACTGTTTTAAAGTTAGATATTTAAAGATGCACATTCCAGATTAACAAGGAACTGCAGCAGCAGGCTGCTCCACAAGAGGGTAACAGTAGGGAGACAGGGATGACCCTAGGGCATATAGTGCTCTCCCTGATGTGATGCAGTCCTACAGGGCCTAGGCACAGTGGGAGAGCTGGAGACTAGTAGCAACAAAGTTCCATCAACAACTCCCAACATAGAAAGCAACACATTATGTCCAGAACACATCCACAGGATCCCATCAGGGGCAGCAAGACAGGGACAGAGACAGTGCCCGAGGCAAGCTGCAGAGTATGTCCAACGGATCCATCCACAAGGCAAGATACCCACAGTACAGGCACGAGATCCATTCAGGAGGCAGGGTTAGAGACAGGTACCTCTATAATGTAGCCCAAGCCGTGTCTGCAGGCCCAAGGCTGAGCCGGAGTTTAGGTCCTGGGCCTGTGGTCAGAGCGCCTGTGGAGCAGCCAGGTGAGGCTGCTTCAGGCCATTAAATCCTATTAGTGCACCCATGACACAAATTTAATATTTAAGATAATTCTTTGCTGGTTTTGTCCTCCCTCTAGCACACTTACTTTTTTCCACTACGCTTTATGTGAGGGTTTTTTTTTTTTGAGTTCTGGTAATTGATGCCTTTCTTCTTACGTGCTTTCATTCTGGAATAATGTTTCTGAGAGGTGGTAATTTGCACAGCACTCACTAGGTAAGGCCACACTACTTATTTGTGGAAATGCTTCATAGATTTTACCATATTAATTATTTCTTACACTATTCCTCCAAACACCTTCCTAACTTTTTTTGATCCAAGTATTTAATTGACTTATTTACAGAGATGCCCAGGTCTCAGGAGTTCCTGAGTTCCAGCTGATATTCAAACAGATCCCAAGCCATAGAGAATGCGCTGCAGCACATTCTTCCCATTTCCACCAGTATAGCCTTTGTGGTGAGTATAGCCTTGATGGTATCTGAGCATCAACTTAAAACCAACTTGACAATTGGTTTAGGTAGTTTTGAAACAATTATCATCTGTGAATCCAGAAACTGTAAAACTAGATAGCAGGTAGTTTTCCTTTGCTAATATTCTTCACTGTATCTTCTGGTATTGATTGACAACTTTGTGTCATCTTTCCATCTCACTGCACAATTCTCTCTTCCAGATCATTAATAAAATGTATTAAAATGTGTAGACTTTAATGTGAAATCTTAAAGCACCTCTCTGTTAATGTGCTGGCATTTTTTTTAAATCTTCCTGTTTTCTGCTTCTTAGCCAATTCTGTCAGTTTTATCTCCCTTACTCTATCTTTAATATTAAAAATAATTTGTGCTACATCTATCACCTATAATTTTCCAAGCTTTTCTTTTTATTTTTTTCTCTTTAAAACCTCTTTCACCTGGCTTAATAGAGGCAGCTACAATAGTCTAGATGTTGATATTGATCGAATCAATGAGAAGGTGCTAAGCAGCCTCGCATTACTGATGCCTCATGTTGGAAAGAATTGCATGAAAAGAGGTCGTGTAAGTATAAGTGACATATAATAAATACTGTCTGTGCCAATGAATCTCGAGTTTCTTCCTGATCAGCATCAACAGTAAGAATGTCTGTACCAATATTTCAGATAGACTATATCCCATTAGTTAAGGACTTTGGGGTGGATTATGACAGAATTGTGTTAGAAAGCTACTAGACTTGAAAGAATTTGAAGGAATTTGAGCCCACATGTCTCTTAGGGAAAGGAAGTGTACTATTGTTTAGTCCATTATAAACTAAGACTGGGACTCTCACAGTAGCTTTTGGGATGAAACTGATCCTGATGGGATGTGTTACTTGTGCTCTTTAGAAAGATTCTGAACTGAACCTTTTCTGGAACATAATAGGAAAGACATCTAAGATCTGAACCACAGCTCCGAAGTGTGATGATTTTTTTCATCCACATTAAAACTTTTCTGTTTTAACACAGATAATCTAAAGCTTAGGAGTCTGACTTGTTTTCTGTGGGTTTCTATATCTTCTCAACTTATAAAGAGGATACCTAAGGTGAGTATGTGCTTAGTTTTGTTGGTGAGGCAGGCAGGATGAACCTGTCCCTAGATAAAAAAGAGAGTTCATCATCTAGCATCTATGGATGTTGTGTCACCTCCGAAATCAGATGCAAGCTGAGCTGTGATTGCATTTTTATTATCTAAACTTTATTTGGTGTCCCACTTCAGGCACTTCAGTTCTGGTTTGGATATGTCCAGATGAGAATATAGGAGAAAACCTCAGCTGAAGTCAGCTGGTGCAACTGTACCAGATAATGGAAATAATCCCAGTTCTTCTAGCAACTAAAAGTTCAATCTAGTCTCTTCACAAGCAGGAGTGCACCAAAAGAATCCTGAATATAGATAGGCAAATCTAGTTTTCTTGTTGACCTCAATGCTGTGAGGGAGGTTTACAGAGGCCGACCACTGTTGTTCTGCTTCGTTTCCCTTCAGCTTCTTCAATTATCCTGCAAGGTCTCCCTCCAATATTGCTTTGTAAACTACCTCCCTTTCTGACATAGAAATTATATATTTCAAGACATAACCGAATACATTTTTAGCAGGCATTTTTAGGAAAGATTCAAAAGCCTAGGAATCCTTCCTCCTTGACTGTGGTACACCCCTTTTCATGTGACCTATGAGGGACTCCCAGAGTGCTTGGTTCCTTCAAGACCATAAATTTACTTTCTTTGATTATATCATTCTTCATTAACATAGGTTCAGAAGTTCAACCCATCAATTCTTTTGATATTTTGCAAAAGATCTGAAGTAGCTTATTAAAAACACTAATAGTATAGATAAACCATTATGAAGGTATCTAAGATATAGAATTCGTTAAAATGTTATTACATGTCTAAATTCAAATCTGCAGCCTATATATATGAACAGTTTTGACTGACTGTAATGTGTGTCACTCACTGTCTTTCTCATCCTTGATTTATGCACAGCCTTAAACACTTGGGTTTATTTCAGTCTGAGAGTCACTTAGTGTTAAGTGACCCAGCCTCAGGCTCTGAAAATCGGTTGGGTTGTCTCCTCCAGCTCTTTCCAACTGCAGATCTGGCCAAATGTATCGAGGAGAACAACAACAACACAAAAGATAAAAATAGCAAAAAAGAGCGACATAGCATAATATTATCTTAATTATATATTTAGTGAATTAATGTCATCAGAAGAAGCTAACTGCAACCAAAGATGAAATTAATTTTATTGTCCTCTCCAAACATTTGTATTTTTACCTCGATTGTACAGGTTATATTGTAGTATCTGTAATGGTCCTCAGAATCGGTTTTATATGAGATTAAGATGCCTGTATTTTTTTGAGAGTTGAGCCATAATCTCCTCTAACACTTTTTTTCTGCTTTGTTCCAACAAAAAAAAAAAAAGAAGTCATAAGAATTATTTCTTGATGTCCCTAGGTTCATACACACTTCTTTTTTACCACATGAGAGCTGCCCTCTCCACCTGGACTCGTGATCACTACTTATAGGGCTCTTCTGAACTTGTATAATAGCACACAAAAGCTGATAGCAGTTTGCCAACACAATAGCTTAGGGAAAAAATGCTCTGGGTAAAAAAATATATAAGAACATACCAGAAGTGGATTAAACCAACTGATTTGCCTACATATTATAGACTATTGAATGCTCTATTGCTGGTTTTTCTTTTCACAATGGCATTATAAGTATTTCGACAGTGAGATCAGTTTTGCTTATCCTTTGTAGAACCAGTTTCGCCTTCACTGAATCTGTAGCAGAGCACTCATTCCCCATCTTTCCACCTCACGAATAAAACCAGACCAAACCTTTTAAGCTATGTGACTTATGAACACAAAAACCAGAATGTCATTATTTACATGCCTCATTGCAGCCCAGGTTATTTAAATCAGGAGACTGAGAAAAAGATAACATACAGTTGTGTCCAATGAAGAGCTAAACACTGTGAAAGGTACATGTTCAAATCTAACATCTTAGTTATAATCTTTTCATAAGTGATGTTAGAGTGGAGAGACTTAACAGCCTACATTGTTGAAGAGATGGCTTCTTCTCATCAAGAAATGTCCACAACTACACTTAAACAGAAAAATGGAAATCAGGTTATGTGACTTGTGAGAGTGATTTTGGTGCTGTGTTATATAAACTGAGATTCTTTTGGGTAAATTTTTACTGTGGACATAATTGTTACTTTAACTGTCTTAGTTCACTATAATGATTTACCCTGACAGCTGTTTTACTGAACTGATATGATAAAATTGTAGAATTAATTACTTGCTTATTTTATTTTATTTTAGTCATGCATCTGGCTGAAGATCTATGCCAATCATTTCGTCAAAGTCTAAACACTACAAAAATATCTGCTCTGAATTAAGGACAGATTACAATAACTAATCTGGTTGTGTGCTTCCTTTTAGCTAAATCTAGATTTCAAAACAAGCAAAGAGATCAGCCCAACTCATAATTCCTTTAAAGACAGTTCTTTGCTATGTGGGGGTTTGAGATTGTGGCTTTGAAAAATGAAGTTGGAAAAAAAAAAAAAGATGTTAAATGCTTGAAAGCCATAAACTGTAAAGACAGAAGCTCATATCTAATTTAGAAGGTTTGGCAAGTGTTGTATCCATTGATTTTTATGGTTAATTTCTGTCCTTTTCTTTAAAGTTAAAATGTCACATGGAGTGCTGTAAAGCATAACACAGGTTCTTTCCATTCTCTGGTGTAGATATATTCTGCTTTTGGGGCATCCTTTCACTGTCAATACTTACATCTGTTGCTTAAAATGCTATTCCTGGTACAATTGTTTTTTAAATGCAAACCCATATGTGTGATCTCAAGAGAAACTGGTAAATTTTAGCAAATGGGCATCCCTAAATTACATGCCATCTGCAGCTAGTGATGAGAGGACTAAACCCAGTCAGCTGTGATCTTCCACCACTGCATCTATCATTTTGATTGGCTCTAGGGAAATCAACAGCTTTTGGCTTGAACTTTTCCAACCCCAACAGGTTATTATGGACTGGTTGAGATGTACTGGCTAAAGAATGATCTCTTTTATGTGCAGCTAGGCCTCAAACTGTTTTCTAGTGGAAATCATCAGCAAAACTGCAAAATTCACAAAGCAAATGTAGGACCATACTCTAGAATTGATTCAGATTTTATGAGGTGTAAGTGTGCAGCTTTATTAACTCAGAAAGACTCTTGAAATATGTAAATTCTGGAAGAAAAATTTAAGAAACATTATAATTTCCTATGTAATTGTAAATTAATAGTACTAGAAAAAATAATGAACTTTTCAGAACAGCATATTCACATTCTGAAGGGATAATTGCCACAGTGGGAATTACTGTGTTATATAGCATGTGAGACTTTAGGATCATGTTAGAGAGAGAACAAAAAAAAAAAAAAGGAAAATAATACATAGATGCTAACTTACTGAGGAAAAATGCTTCTGAAATCCCCTTTATATCACTGATCTTCCACTATTAAGTGTCCCACCCTACAATCCTACCTTACAGCATATTCCTTTAAAGTTACTGTGAAGTAACTAAAACTGCAGTTTAGAAATCCAACTGGAAATACACTGAGATGCACCTTGATCTTACTAACAAAAGGCTTGGCAAATGCAAGTACTTAAACCTCATGAGCCTAACTGAACACTTGATAACTTGCTTTTATTTACTCCCAAACTAGATGTACTAATAAAGTCAGAAAACAAGATCCGAGAGACAGCTCTGAAAAAAAACAACAAATGCCACCCCAAAACCAACCATATCTTTGCTCCGCTTCTACAGAGCTCCAAATGCTAAATATAGAATGAATTCATGTTCACCTATCAACTTGCTGTAGTATTTAAATGGTTTGTAGGAATGAAAGGCATAACATCCAGTATGCTAGGGATCAGGTACACCCTGGGAGACACTGGAAGAAGGGGACATCTGAAAACCCACTTCTCTTTTGATCTGAAAGATGTGTGTGTCACTGGGATTCAGGATTCTGAATCCTTTTTGAAAGACAGTTGTAGGTATCTGTGGGCAGAAGTGCAATCTGGGCTTGAGCATCTCCAGTACAGACCGACAGAGCCTTAGAGCCATGAAACTCATCAGGTCCTTGTAGCAGAGGGGATGGCAAATCATCTTGTTTATCTGTTGGCTATTTTTATGTGGCATCTTATTAGACAAACAAGATGCTAGAAAGATTGCTCTCCATCTGACTGCAACTGCTTTGGTGGGATTTAGATACCTCTCCGTGAATTAGGCATCAAAAATTTAAGGCATCTGAATTCCCAGTGTTAAATTAATCTTTTGGTCTTTCAGCTATGTTTGTTTTCAATTTCTGTTCTCTATGCTAGAATTTTAATATGCCCATTTGGCATGCTCTGACAGTGTCTGTAAGATCAAATCCCCCAGGGAATTTAAGCAAAAGAATGGCTGGTGTCTCTAAATAGTTTTATTTAATGGCTAAGTGCTGTGTTGCTCAAGCCTATTAGAGTTTAGGTGCCTAAAGTACATGTGCTACAATTCAGCTGTTACCTAAGGAGATTTTTTAAGGTCACAAAGTCATATCACTAGAATTTGGGAATTTCTAAGATACACTGAATGAAAGTCCTAAAGGCAACAATTTGTGGATTTTGATTTCCAAATTACATGTGTATTCAAAGTTAGATGCCTGAATTATATTTTTGGCATATTCATTAACTTCTCAATGCTTTAGTTTCCCATGTGTGAAATGTAAAAGATATCTTCCATAGCAGAGGTCTGTGAAAAAAATTACTTTAAGGACTATATACTCTAACCTCCTGTAAGAGCCTAGTTGTTAGGATCTCTGATAAATACTTAAAGTTTGAGATAACGTTTATGATCTTGAGGTATATTATGAAAGAAAAGAGAATAAAACAATAAGATGGAACTCACAAGATAAACTGGGAGATAAGGTATCATGAAAATATTTTTTTCTGGATTTTTATAGTCCTCTTGTTCACTGATTTTCTTAAAAATTCTGCACAAAAACTTAAAGGTAATTCAGCACTAATCATCTTTCCATTCCACTTGATGTCTTAGGAAATTAGATGCCTAAGTAACTTTTAAAATATATTTTTTTTTTATCCCATATGTGGCTAAAGATTCAAAATTGAGAGTTTCTGAACTTGCTTTTGTAAAATGCTTTGCATAACATTTTCCCCCTGAAGCCAATACACAATGTCAGTTGTCTCACTTCACCTGATTGCTCAGTGGTGTAGCGTCAGTCCCCATATCATTATAAGCATTAATATTTTAACAACATGTAATTTTGGGGCAAAAAGAAAAAAACATTTGCAATAAAATTTCTAAAAGAAAAAAAAAAATTTGTTATTATGCTAGACTAATTTACTGTATAAAATTATCTCATTATTGTAACAATTACAGCCAGAACAAAACCCCAGAATTAATATTGTGAGGCAAGAGAAAGCAGAGTTACTAGCAGAGAGCAACAAACTCATTTGTAGTAGTTTATGCATAGTTTGCTATCACCAGTGTACTTTACTAAAAATATATGAACTGATGGCAGACTCTGACTATAAAATCCATCCAGCATTTGCTGTAAGTGCTTAAACATGAGTCTGCAAACAGCAGAAACCAAGAAAAGGCCTTTGGATTTTGAAAAATCTGCTTTAAAATAAGGCATATTATTTTATTCCCCCACTTGAAAGAGCCACAGGACTGTCATGATGACTTTTCCAAATTATATACTTTCTCTCCAAAGTATTGCTCACTTAGATGTCTGAAGAAAGGCAAGACCTTTCTATTGATTTTTTCAAGTGTTTTTGATGGTGTGCATTCCTCAAGACTAATGTTAGGACCCTCTCACAGCTTTGCACCATTACCTGTATTTATTACATTTACCAGAAATGTTTTCTCTTTGATATCCACTACTCAAAATTGTGAATAGCTGAGACAGCTGGAAAAAGATCAACACTCTAGTACTACCACCTGAAGCTTGCAATAGGTGTCATGAAATAGTTCTCTAAGTCAGTGCTAAGAAATGTTTATTAGTATCTATTTGTATATAAAGAGGAAAGATGAATGGTGGAAATGTTGAGTGATTTTCAGTTTCATATTGTCAAAGGACAAAAATATCTCCCTGTGATGTTAACAAGGAATTTTGTTATTGATTTTGGTGAAGACAGGATTTCACTCAGAATAATTTTGTTTCATAAGGAGAGATGTAGGGAAAAGAGTGTGGAGGGAGGCTTTCAATTATATTTTATTTGAACTTTCTGCAGTTGTACAATCCATAAAACTTGCCTACACATGCAAAGGATGAAGGCTGGTTCCTAACTGAACAGGAAATGACATCCAATCTATCAGAGAAGATGGGTAGGATGGCAAATTTTAGCTAAATGAAAAATTTCCGCTTATGAAAAATCCCTTTGTGGCCCCAGTGTTCATGCAGAGAAGCCAGGAGCTGTTAGGGTTTCACATCATAGTCCCATAGCCCCACACTGCATGACTCAGCTATACTTGAGAGAGATGATGGATGAATTGACACTGCAAGCACTTGAACAATGATCTGGAAGGAATTTGAGTATTTTAAACTCTCATTTATTGCATCATTTTTCTGCCTTACAAGCCTGACTATACTGAAGATAAGTATTTCCCTTTCAGCTTCTATTTGAAGTCAATTCAACAAACCTACCTTTTTTTTTGTAGGTAAATGCTAGAAACTAAAGGGAAATGGTGCTTTCAAGACTGTATGGAGATGCACTTCTTGGCCCTAGTACCCTTCCTATCAGTATGAATATCCTGTTTCTGAGCTTTTATAGCATTTTATTGTGACAAAATATAGTGAAATCTTTCCTTTATCTGTATTTTTGAAAAAAGTATTGAAGAAGAACAATAGTTTTCTCTATATAACTTTTTATTTTCTCTTCTAATTGTGTATCTGTCAGAGAAAAAGATTAAAATATGTAAAAGAAAGGGAACGACTTTCACAAATGTAAAAACTACAGTTTTGTTTTCTCTCAAATTTTGAAACAGAGAATGGAGGTGTATGATTTTATGAAAAGTATGATTATGATTTTTTTGTTTGCTTGTCACTGAAGTTTTTTCTCTTTCCTTTGGTGACACATCAGGCAAAATCTAATTTGCATAGTTTATTGTGTGTGTACATAGAAAAGACATGCAGAACCTGTAGTTGTTTCCATACATGTGGTGCACTGCACCCAGACTGCTCTTCTGAGACAGGAAAACTTGCCTTGTCTCGCTAACCTACCATCAAAGAGGACATCATTATGCAGATTCTGGTCTTTGTTTGGGGCATGCACAGAAGGGGTGTAGTGTGAGCTATGGAGCGTGGAAATCCTTTTCCACTCACTTTCATACAGAAGATGGAGACCCATTTATAGAGTGACTGAAGTGAGGAGCCAGCAGGGTGAATACCTAGCACAGAGAATATAAGAAAGAAAACTGCTGGGGGAGGCGGGGGGTAGAAAGAGACACTGTCTGACAGCTCCCACTGCTTTGTCTTCACTCTCTCAACTTTGTCCACTATAATCTGGATTTTGCCTTTATTCTTGTCATTGAATATGCCTTTTGGAGTGACCCAATCACAGTGACCCTTTCAGAGTCTGCAAGCACAGCAGACGCCAGCTTGTGCTGCATACATTCTCATTGTTGCATTCTAAAGATACTGCTCTTGCTGGTTCAAATAAAATGAGAACCAAACATAGCCTTCACCTATGCCTTCATCCAAATGAAATAATATTGTCACTGTTTGTTTAATTTTCCGTAATGTAGCCTCATCCCTGATTTTTCTGGTTATCTATACTCATAAAGTGTGTTCAAGTGCATTCGTAGACATTGCAGGCAAAACAATTGTGAATTGTTCAGGAAAAGTGCTAGAAGGAGAAGACCAAACATGCCAGAGAATCTTTTAAAATTTAGTACTGTAGATGGCAATGACCAGCACCCAGACATATTACGAGGTAGACACAAAAAGACTGGGATAGACATAGTCACTCGTTCCCCTTCTAACAGTTCTGATGTGTGATGAGAAGTTACCTCCCTAGAAAAAATTTTTTTTACATGTTAATATCAATTCTAAGTATGAAATCTGTGATCTTTATCCCAGCCCAGATAGAATATGGTGAAGCACCATATCAGCAACATCTAAAAATAAAGGAATAGCCTTTGACTGAATTAACTTTTGGTCTTGAAGCACATTATAGCTTCAAAATATGTAGGAATCACCTTATCCACCTTCAGATATTTACAATATGAATATGTACATGTGAGCTTCTATTTGCAAATTTCTTCAGTGACAAAGGAGAGAAATAGACATACTCTTCAGATGTGCTTTAACTGGCCAATTTTAGCTGTCTGCTGCGGGCTGACTGGACTCAAGCCCTAAAAGTGTCTGCTTCTTTTTTACTGACTATAAGGGTAGACTATTTCAGACACAGCAGCAAGCTAAGGTGCAATTTACTGATTGAAGAGACAGATACAGCTAAAGCATAGTCTGATTAACTCTCTGCCTTCATGCTTGAAGAAAAGGCTTGCTGAGAAGTAAGAAACTAGCACAGGTGAAGAAATCTGCCTTTGGTCATATGAATACTACACTCAGTAAAACTAACTGACTTGGAATGTATGATTCCTCCTAAAAACAAAGAAACAGAAGCTCTAAAAAAAAATATTTTTTTTTTTGAGTAGGTAAATTCCCTTTCACGGTGGTTTCACAGAATTTATACTGTGGGGTTGCCATGCTGATTCAGCTGTGATTGCACTTTCCACACTCACTAGAGCAGAATGAAGCAGGTTTTGTCCTTATTTAGTCCAAATTGTACCTGTTCATATAGTCTAGTCATGTTGTCCTTGTTTTGAAAAAGGTTTCACCTCCATCTGGAAATGTTTCTCCCATACCTTTTTGCAACTCTTTTTAGAAACCTCAAGGGAATACTTCCAGGTCTTGGAGTTCTGTTAAGCTTCAGATGTTATAATTCCTTAATCACCTGTTCTGGTTGAATCTTACCTCCTTCGATATTTTTTCTTGTTCTCCTGGGAAATTTATGTCTGTTTCTGACATCTGTCCCCAAACCTTCTGTGTGAACACAGAGGCAAAGAATTCATTTGATTGTGCTTTAGTTATGTCTGTCTCTTCAGTCAGTAAATTACCCAGGCCGACTCTTAGAATTTCCACTGTCTCTTCCAATGACCTCTTGTTCAATATGTTCATGGAGAAAAAGAAAACTTTGTAATTTATCTTAGCCTCTTCTGCAATTTTCCTTTCATTTCACATCTTTACTATTCCTAGCAGATTGCTATGTTTTCTACTGTATTATGTCATCTCTTCAGTTATCCTCATTCTTTTAATACCTTGCATCAGCCTCTTTTGTGCTCAGTCCTTCAAGTTTTACTTTTAGAGGCTAGTATATTGTTTGGATAATTCTGACAATGACAGAGCACACAGTATCGGTACTGTGTGCAGTTCTGGGGCTCACAGTTTAAGAAAGATATGAAGGTCTTTGAATGTGTCCAGAAGAGGACAACAAAACTGGTGAAGGGCCAGGAAGGCATGTCCTGTGAGGAGTGGCTAAGGACTTTGGGCTTTTCTAGTCTGGTGAAAAGGAGGCTGAGGGGCGACCTCATTGCTCTCTACAGCTTCCTGAGGAGGGGAACTGGAGAGGAAGGTGCTGAGCTCTTCTCCCTGGGATCCAGTGACAGCATGGAAGGGAATGGTTCACAGCTACAGCGGAGGAGGTTTAGACTGGACATTAGGATTCATTTCATTACTGAGAGGGTAGCCAAACACTGGCAACAGGCTGCCTAGAGAGGTAGTTGATGCTCAGGCCTCTCAGTATTAAAAAAGCTTTTGGATAATGCCCTTAATAACATGCTTTAGATTTTGGTCTGCCATGAACTGGTCAGCCAGTTGGACTGGATGATTGTTACTGTTCCTTTCCAACTGAAATTATTCTATTCTATTCTATTCTATTCTATTCTATTCTATTCTATTCTATTCTGTTCCGTTCCGTTCCGTTCCGTTCCGTTCCGTTCTAGATTTACTCAGTGGTTTCCACTTTCACACTGTGGTTTGGTTTTGTTTTGTTTTGTTTTTCTATTGTTTTATTTAATTGGATTCCGCAAAAACACACTAGCAATCTTAAAATGTGCATGGTGGAAATAGCAAGATGTGTTTGTCTGATATTTAAGCATACAAGAGGCTATTTCCATCTTTACCATGTGTTGTTGTGACCTCAGAAAAGAGTCCTGAGAGCTAGATCTGTGAGTGGCAAAGTGTTAGAAGTGAGAGAGTGGGCTGGCAGACCTTGGTCACATAAAATGGAAGTTTGTGGTGGTCTTTGCACCTCATTCTCTCAGATCCATGGGATAAAGTGCTATAAGCCTTAACAGAGGAACATAATATGTAGGATGTCTTATAAAACTGTCTCACTTTTCTGAAGGATGCTTCCCAGGTGCTCTGGAGGTATTTAGGGTGAGTCACTGTAATCCTGTTCACAACCACCACTGGTCTCCAACTATAAAACTATAAGGAAATTTTCTCATAATTTAACTGTCTGGAGGTTATAAGAAAGAAAAAAATGGTTCTGAGTATGAAATAGAGGCTTCACACCTGGTTTATCACTCTTGTTCTTATAAAGCATAGTCAGAGATGCCCAAGAGCCTCCTGGAGCTTCATTCTGAGGAAGGGGGGATCTTGGAGCACAACAGAAGATACAGTTTGAACACCAAGCAATGTTCACATAAGAGAACTGGAGAATGAGGGATTACAGATATGACTCCCACCAAAATCTAAAGCAATATTTTTGAAGGGATATTTTTTGTTTCAAGTTAAAAGTTTTTAGTTAGGAGTCTTTTTCAGTTTTTAAATTTTCAGAGAAAAGTCAGCATTTTCCACAGGGAAAGAAACACTATAACATAATCTTCCAACTAGTTTTGGTTGTAACAAATGTATGTTTTCATAAAGTGCTTTTAGACCATCAGATAAAGGTCACTGGGGAAGTGGAAAATGTCATTAAGGAATTCACTGACTTGATTTTCCACAGGTTTAGGCTTCATTTGCCAGCTAAATACTACATTTCTTTGTCTACAGTGAAGTCTGTACAAGATTCAAAATGAAATTAGATTGCATATTCTAGTTCTCTGTTGGTATTAAGGTCAAACCAAACTACATCTATAAATTACCCAGGCACAGGAATGTCTTAATGCAGCCCCTAAGGACACTCCGGTGCAGTCACATGAAGAGAGGATTTCTTTGGCTTAGCATTAGACACAATCATTCTAGGCTACACTTTCCCTCAAGCGGTTTTACAATACCCCTAAATTGAGGACAATCCACCTGATGCAATCCTTCCCAGACCCTGACTTGCTAGAAGTCTTGACAAACACAGCCTTCTTCCCTGCCCTCCCCCTATTCTTCTCAGTCTGTTTGTACCCCCTCAACTCTCTGAGGCTCCTCTGAAACAAGCCAACTTTACACTGGTACGTCTCTTTCCTACATTGGAGATAAACCCACCTGATGAGCATGGGTGGTATAGATCGTTAGTACCCACTAAGGAGTGAACGATTTGAAAACATTTACTACTACATCATTTCTGAAGGTCTGGCAAATATTGTTAATCCCTGTTAGATATGGAGGAATTTGATTATAGAGGACATACTCTCAGGGGTAGCAGCTAAGTGAGACCTTGAACAGGGAATTAACTCAAAACAGCCTGGAGGGCATTCTGGCATTCACAGTAGAAACATTAGGTTATTTTGATCTTGAAGCTGCCCTGAGAAGCTCTGAATAGTATAGTAAATGGATCTAGAAAGGTTGGACTTAGCAGTCAGATACATAAATACTTCTTAAGAGCTTTTCTGAGAAATTCACTGATGATAGTATATGAAGTAGAGCAGGAATCTGAAGCCTAAGCTAGTGCTGTAAATGCTGAGGTATTTCACAAACAACTGATGTGTTCTTTATGAATAGTCCTTGATGCTGCATGTCACATGTTCTTGCTTAATGCTCTGAAGAAAAATACACTAGGAGTCTCACAGTGAAAAAGGCTTTCATTAAGAAATATCAATTTATGAAACTCTTCCAGTGCAGACTGGATTTTATGATGAAATAGAGATTCACCTTAAAATGTCCAATAATCAAAGTACCTGGGCATTTATCTACAATGTGAGAAATTCAAGTTAAAGCAACTTTTTTTCTGCATTTTTCCCACAGGACAGTGAACACCTTAGTCAAATTCTTCTTAGCTATTTTGGGGTCACTATCCTCTGTTCATTTATACTAGCTTGTTCCTTTCTGTATGGATAATTAAATAATCATTGGAATGGAACTACAGTTTTGGCAATACAGAGCTTTCTGAAAATTCACTGACAAATTCCACCCAGCTCTAATAAATAGTTCCAGTGTATTAAACTGGCCAACACTTACAGCTTAGGTGCAAATTTAGGCCAGGCTGGGGCCTGTGCTGTGTTGGTCCTGGTGAATACTGGAGTAGATTGGAATAATTTTCTTAAGTGCTATCATCTTTGTTTCAGCCTTGGGATTTTCCTGATTTCTTGATTTATTTTACAGTACAGGAGGTCTTAATTTTATGCTGTTGTTTAATTCAGCACTGGGATAATCAGTAGTAAATTTCTAACACCAGTTTTCTCCCTTCATTATCTGCAAAATACCTTATTGTTGGCAGATCAGATTTTACCCAGCTTCATCTCTGTTAAGGTTCTCTGTGCCTTTTTCTTTTTAGTTACACTTGGGGAAAATGCCAAGCATTCTTAACTACTGTGTTTACTTGGAAATTATTTCACTGACACTTGTTTGGGAACACAGAAGAGACACAACCTGATTGATCCATAAAGGTAAAAATAAGATCTGTGTAATTAAAAATATATTTTCATAGTTAAAGGAATTGGAAATGCAAAACACATTAAAAGGAGGAAGAAAGAAGAATATGTTTTTGCAAAGAAAGCTAAGGCTGTTATTTAAAGTCCTGTAAATAAGGAAAATCAAAATGATAGGTGGTAGCCACTTTACTACTGTCCCTTAGATAAAGTTTTCAACTTACTCCAGGTGATTCTGAGTTACAATGTCTGGAGCTTAATAATGAAAAGAGGTTATATATATACACTACTCTAAATAATTAATATGCAACTTGTCTTACAAAGTCCAGAGGAACGGTTAGAATCATTCCTCTGGCCTTATAATTGCATTAAAATAACTGTTCCTATTGCAATCAAGAGGCAGAATTTATTTGCAAAAGTCAAATTTATTAATCTTGCTGATGAGTTATTGATGACTGTTAAAGCACAGATCACGCAGTGGCTCTCTGGGACCCACAACCACCAGCTAACACAAGCCAGAATTACATAGGACAGGGACTACAATCGTGCAAAAAGCCCATTAAAACTTGTAATGAGGAAAGGAATCCTTTTTATGAGGAATCAATGGTGTATTAATACTGCACAAGAGACAAAATGGATAGCATTACTGACAACATGGAGTGAAAAAATACGTGAAGCAAGTCCAGACCTCTGAACTTGTCAAACCTTTCAGTTCACCATTTTGAACATTTTTGACAACATAGTGCTAAGCATCTGTATGCAATAACAACAAGAATCTCCTCAAACCAATTTTTCAGCTATTTTTTTCCTTTTTTTTTCCCACTAGCTTATGGATAACTGTATTGTGTGTTGGTGGCAAAGTGTTGGCAGCGGGGCTGCAGGGCGGCCTCTGCGTGGAGAGGCCGGGGCTGCCCCGAGCCGGACACAGCCGGTTCCAGCCGGCTCCAACCCACCCACCGCAGGGCACGGCTCGGCCCCTCACACCAGGGGTGATCGCTCAGGGAAAATGTATTTCAGAAAGGGCAAAACACTGCACAGACAGTGAGCAGTGAGGAAAAGATGTGAGAGAAACAGCCTCGCAGACACCAAGGTCAAGAAGAAGGAGGACAGGAAGTACTGCAGGTGCCGGAGCAGAGATTTTCCCTGCAGCCGCTGGAAGAGGCCATGGTGATCCAGGTTGTCTGCCTGCCGCCCAAGAAGACCATGTCGGAGCAGATATCCACACTGCAGCCTGTAGATGGCTCCTCACCAGAGCAGATATAGATATTCCCTGAAGTAACTGCAGCTCACAGAGAGCCCACTCAGGAGCAGGGGAAAAGTGTGAGGAGCTGCAGAGAGGAACTGTTATGGATTGACTCATTTCTCATCCTCCACTGCTCATAGGGGAAGAAGGTAGAGGAGTCAGGAAGGAAGGACTGATGCTGAGTCTGGGAAAAGGGGGGCAAGGCTGACAGAGAGGTCTTCTAATGTCTGTTTTTGTTTCTCACCATCCAACGCCGTTTTTAACTGTCAATAAGTTAAATTTGTTTTCTCCAAGTCGAGTCTCTTTTGGTTGTGATGATAATTGGTGAGTGGTCTCCCTGTCCTTATCTCAACCCACAAGCTTTTAAATCTTATTTTCTCCTCTTGAAGAAGGGAAATGAGAGAGCAGCTGGGTGGGCATCTGGCAGCCAGCCCAGGCCAACCCACCACAAGAGCATATTATACAATCGGTAATAATAGACTTTGTCCTTCTTGCACCTTTATTGCTAAATATGTCTCTCAGGAAAATGTGAAGTATTCAGGTGACAGTGTGACCCTGGAATCCTCAGTGTCACTGGAACAGGAATCTACATCTTGGGGTGTCACCCAACGTAATATTATTTGGGAATTTAACTAAGTTTATTAGATTTGTCTCCTCTCAATTACTCATTTTATATCGGTGCTAATATCCTCTTTTTTAACGAAGGTTATTAAAACTATTCCAATTATATTTCAGTACCATAAAAGGTGGTACTGACATGACTGAAGGAATGGTAAATAGGAGTGAGAAAGCAGGAACAAGCTGCTGAAAGTGGAGAAATCTTAAGATCACCTTTACCACAGCAACAAATGTATGTGGAATAGGACCTGGATCTCTGTGGCAACCTTTAGTTGCCTCATCTATTCATTGTAGGTTGACTCTCTGTAACATCATTCTGTGTAACTGAAATTGCAAATGACCATGAAATCTGCCCTCGGTCCTTCAACCTGGAAGATCATCCTGGGTGTGAAATATACATGTTACCAGTTGAAGAGCAGTAATATTCTTCTTTATAAATTCCTACACTAGCAAACAATATAAAGTGTCAGGATGTTCTTTAAACTAGTGGAGAAATTCCTAACAAGAACCAAAGCCTCAAGGTAACACTAGAAAAATTAATGTAAAAAAAAAAAAAAAAAAAAAAAAAAAGAAAGAAAGAAACTTTAAACATTTCAACAGTTTTGCCAGATGTTGTTCAATAAGCCTTTTTTGGGGCATCTATACTATATAAACTTCAGTAATAGCAGCCTCAGTCCTCACCAAAAAAAGTAGGAAGACAGAGTTGCATATTTTGCGTTTTTTTTTCAAGAGGATAGTTATTTGTTTCTCCACAAGAAATGACAGTCCTGCATTCAAGAAACCAAACTTTTCTGGAAAGAAAAAGCTAATAGTAAAATAAAAGCAAACTAGTAAAAAATTAGTTGAAATTGACAGTAGGCAAGGGTACTACCTGTGGTTTATCTCGGCAACAATATGTCTGGTGAGAACAAGGTACTCAGCTGCAGATCTTTCCTGCTGGTGAGATCTCTTTCTCTGCTGAGTATCCAGGTCATGAGGACACTGTGCAACTATTGGGTGCGCTCACCTGTTCTCACTATGAGAGCACCTCTCAGAGGTTTGGCTCCCTCTCCTAAGAAAAGAAATGTGGGCATATGAAGAGAGCTGATTTTCTGCTCAAGTTTTCATTGTCATAACTGTCTCCATGCGGCATTCACTCTTGCTCAGATAACCAACTCATATATTTCTACACTACTTCTTGTAACTACTGCACTGCAAGATACAGTGCTTCCATTCCTGTATTTAACTGAAAGAACTTTCTGAAGTGCACCTGGGAGAGGAATCATGATATATGGCACTAGAATTGAGTTCTTACCACTAACAACACTCCATTCCTGAATGGAGACATTTGGTTTTTTCCTTGCCTTTCCTCATCTCATTGTCATGGACTACTGTAGTGACATGGGTTAACATCTTATCACTTCATTCCTGAATAGAGACATTTGGTTTTTTCCTTGCCTTTCCTCATCTCATTGTCATGGACTACTGTAGTGACATGGGTTGCTGCATTCTGGGAAGGAACACCACTTCAACATTTCATCATATTCTGACCAAAATGTCCCAGACTTAAAAATGTCATACAACACTTAGGTAAATATGACCTAGCACAGCTTAGCTTCCCTCACTTGATAAAAGATGCTGACAGACTGTCCCCTTTCCTAGGAATACTCTGTCTGCCTGAAGTTCTGAGAGATCTGGGTTGCTCTCATCTCTGTAGATAATTCTCCCAAGACTGGTTAAGTGACAGATTCTGAAGATGCTTACATCAGAGTAAACTCCAAAGGTGAGATTTCCAAATCTTTTTATTCCTAGATCAAAAACCACATTATTTTCTGAAAAAGACAGAGTAGACAAAAGTAAGTTTTACTATCTGTACAAGAATATTAAATTCTGTGTGTTGCATAGGGATGAGAGACTAAATGTTTTTCTGGACAAAATTATGAAAAATGTATGTACATTTATGAAAAAATGTACAAATTACTCTGGAGAAAAGAAGGCTGAGGGGAGACCTTATCAGTCACTACAACTACCTGAAAGGAGGCTGTAGCAAGGTGAGTGTCAGTCTCTTTTCCCAATAAATAAGTGATAGGACAAGAGGAAACGGCCTCAAGTTGCACCAGGAGAGGTTTAGATGAGGTATTAGAAAAATTTCTTCATCACAAGGGTTTCCAAGCATTGGAACAGGCTGCCATGGAAGTGGTTGAGTCACCATCCCTGGAGGTATTTAAAAGACGTGTAAATGTGGTGCTCAGGACTTGGTAGTGTTAACTGTTGGACTCAATGACCTTAAGGGTCTTTTCCAACCTAAGTGTTTCTATGATTCTGAGACTCTAAATCACACTTTCCACACTTTCTCTTCCCTTTCTATAGGAAATTTTTAAAGTTTTCTATTTTAAAAAGTTTCCTGATATTACACAAAATATTCTTTCAGCAGGAAACCATAGATATGATGTTTTCTTGTCTTCCATACCTGTGCATCAAGAGACATATCTATAATGGGTTTGAAATAAGTATGCCTTTCTAGATACTACAGCACATGCTTGATGGACAAGTCTGTGGATTCGCACCTCTGTTGGACAGAATAGCAATGCATATAGTTGTTTTCAGAGCTACCTAAGAGGTGTATATGTGTCTGATTCCACACAAAATACCTATCCTCTAATCATATCCTTGTCCGTACTGACTTTGCTGTGGGTATAGATGCCTGCAAAGCAAATCAACCAGACTTCAAGGCAAGACAACAAGAAAATAAGTAAGAATACTTCGTGACTAGCAACCACAGAACTACCCCAAGGAAAAAGTATCTCAGAAAACCTTTAGTGTAGAAGTAAAATTAAATATAATGCTCTGGATTTGCTTAATAATGACATTGACCACAATGACAAATACACTAAATGACATTCTTCTTTTTATTTACCAAGGTGAAGATTCTTTGACTGAAGTGGCATAGATGTAACTGAGGACAAATTTTTGTTTGAATAACTCCTATAGAATTCATACTGCTATATAACATAGTCATGTATAAATAGCTTCTAGGAGAGTGTAACATGTTACAAATGAGTGGGAACGATTACAAATGGCCTGGTATACAGTGGCTATGGAAAAACACTTTTCTTTGAATGAAAATGATGAACAGTTCATTTTTCCCTGGCTACTCACATATAAATAAATTGGAATGAAAAGAGCAGTATTGTAAACTGAAATATAATATTTGAATAAAGTTTTGTTGTTATGAACACTTCTACAGTCATAAATGCAGACTTTCTAACTGTTCAATACAAGGATTCTGCAGGTATTGTTCTATACATAATAGCTGCTTTAACATATTTTTAATATCTTTCTTTAATTGTCCATAAGATATATTTGATACTTTCTTTACATTTTTTTAATCTTTGTGTTCACAGCAAGTGTGCTGCTGAAGGCTTGACCACACAGGGACACACCCTGAAGCTAGAGTTTGCAAAAGCCAGCACGAAGAAGGTGAAGTGATGAAAATGCATCAGGCCTACTCTACATGTACCACACAGCTGTGTGGAGTGTCCATCAAGAAATTCTTCATCATTGTCACTGCATTTGTTTCAGTGCTCTGTCTGTTGCTTAGTAATCCTCTGCAATGGGCTTACATGACATCTGTTCTGCTTAGTTTAAATTTCTTTTACCATGATCAACCTCTGACAAATCCTTAGCAAAATCACTGGGGAGTTTTCCTGAAACACCGTTCTATACAGCTTTATGAAACCCTTTGTGCTCACCTCATTTTAATAGTCTGTGACTTTAAATAAGTTCCTTAGAATGGAAGGACATGTCATGTGTCCCTGCTTTCATATTCTGCTTTCATACAGTGCACAACCTATAGCTCCAGGGCCTGATCCTATGAGCTCATTCATGCCTTGGGCAGAACTGGTTTCATGAACCTAGTGTCTAGTTTAGAGAGGTAATCCAACAAGGCTCCCTACAGTACCAGTGAAGAGAGATTAGTTCCTCCAGAGCAACTGAGATAAACTGCTCTGATTTTTCCCCAGGAAAAGCACATTTTCAACTGCAAGATAATTATTACTGTATTTACCTTGAGTTACTTTTACTTGTATACTTAAGAGTTACCATAGTACTTACCTATAATCTGAACATGCTGAATCCCTGAAGATGTAAAATCACTGAGAAAGTAATGAAAATGAAGGTTTGATGGCTTCGTTTCCCTAATATGCTAAAATACCTTTAAATAAACACTCAGAGAAAATATGTTCTAATCATACTTATCCAGAGAGCTGCATGGCCAGAAAGGCTTCTTTAAGCTTTTTTTTTTCCCCCCATACATTCACATAGATTATTTCTCAGAATCTCTGGGATAACACAGAAGAATTAATAGCAGGAAAAAAGGTATTTTTATTCCACTACTGCAACTGAAGCGAAAAAACGAATGATGTTGAGAAAGAGAAGGCAGAAACAGAGATTAGATGGTGAACATTCAGGACATGGGAAGCCAGGAAAGAGAAGGAAATAGAGCAGATGGGAGTGAGAGATTAAACAATGAACAGAATCAGACAGTATGACTAACTTGTTCCATAAGGACAAAACACTTATATCTCAGTTGCATATGAGCTTGGTTAACGTGCTTTACCCCTACAAGCAATTTCTACAGTTGTCCTAAGGTTCTTATTGATCACAGCTAAGGAAAGTGTCTATTAGAAAATCATCTTCTGAAAATATGGTCCACATGTCGGGAAAATTTGAAGACCTTTGTTATTGATAAAATAATGGGCTCAGAAACTACACTACAGTGAGGAAAACAGAAATAGCTGTAAATAAAAAGAAGCACAGATGGCTCTTCTGGAGATGGGGTTCTCTACAAGATTCCTCTCACAGGGTTTTCTCTGAATCAGTTTGTCACAAGGATGGGCAAATTGCATTTTTTCTCTCTCACACTTTTCTCAATATCTCCATCCTTTCCCAGAAATAAATGACCGAGCTTTTGATCACTAGATCTACAGGTTTAGCATGTCTGTCAGCAGTCATACACTTTTTTGTACTCAGCTTGTTCCTTGTGAATGCCCTTATCTCAAGGGTAAAGAATTTGTTGGCGTTAAACAGTTAAGATGTGCTTTTGATAGAATATTTTCTTGGAGTGGTGAGAAGGAACATTATCAGGAAGACTGTGTATATGCAAAACTTCTGAGAGTTTAAGTTTCAACCCAAATACTTTGACTGAAACATAAGACTTTCCAAACTGTTTAAAAAGCAAATTAAGAATAAAGAAAATAGCAGGTTTTTCAATGCCTGAATTCTTACTAGACATAGAGATTCTCTATGTCCCTGCGGCTCTTGTTACACGAAGGAGAAAGAAACTGTCAGAATCGGTTTAGGGGGTATAACTGGGGAGTCCCATTTGAGTGGCAGGGTCCCTTTGACATCTCATTTTGGGTCCTGTATCTCTTTCTACTCCACAATATTGAGAAAGAGTTCACATCAGGGCGATAGGGCCAGAGAGAAGTCCTTTGGGACCTTTAAACATGGTTTGTTCAAAAGTCTGCCACCAAAAGCAAAGGCAAATCTTATCAACTGTATTAGACTCTTGGATAGTATAGTAGAGGACAAAGACAATATGATTTCATATGTTGATTTTCTGTATTTTTTTATTTCCATGTCTCAATTATTCTTTACTTTTCTGTTGTTTACTGGTGTGACTAGATCAATGGACTTTCTTTTATTACTGGTCAGATTACTAGTATGCTTAAATTAAATTAAATATGAAAGAAACACTGATGGTACAAAATCTCTTCCCAGGATTTTTTTAACTGTGGTATACAAATAAAAACTCTAGGTGAAAGTAGCTTTAAATGAGCAGTGGCGGTTTTTAAGAAAAAGATTTTCCGTTCTATATCTTGCTTTATAGCTTTTTGCAAAGCTCTCCTGACAATTTATCTATATAAGTATATACAGAAAAATTTGTACAGGACACATTTCTGTACTGTTATATAGTGAATCCCCATTTGTAAAATAAGTATTTGCAAGTTCTAGCAGTGATCCTCTACCTAAGTAAGTCACTGTGACTCTGAATGCAGCATTCACTCTTCTAGACTGTGTTTCTCAACCTGACAAAAGCTATTGAGAAGTCTTTCACAGAAGTTAGTTGTAAGTTTGACAAAGTAAAGACAAACATACACCCAAATCCACAAAACTGATTTCTAGTTGTCTAAGAGCTTGTAACCAGGTGAGAGAAAATAATAAACAGTTAATAAACATGAAGGGTCACAGTTAAAGTTTCTGCAGAATATTCTGTTCTCAGTTTCCTTTGGGTTTAAGTTTCACCCATCTGGTTGCAGTGAGGTTGGAAAGAAGAAAGACTAAAAAAAATAGTAGGAAATGAAGCTATTTTCATCCCTATCAATGTGTAGGGTACTGATGCGCATATATGGAACAGAGAAGATTTGGGGTAATTTGAGGGGCAGAACTGAGAATAATAGCTTCAGACATTTCTAAAATCCAGAATCATTTGTTGTTTCATAAATGCTTGAACATTTAACTCAAAAAATTTTTCAAGCTTCTCTGCACACATAAAAGAATTGTCTCCTGCTCTGGTACATTTGACTCAACATGCATTCTCAATTTTGCTACAGTTGTTATATAAACAACTTCCATTTTGTTTTGATGTCTCTGTGGCTTTGCATAACACATTTTATTTATGTTTTTATACTGAGCTATTAAAAAAATAACATAAAAGTATTACACTAAAATCTGGAGAAAAAAACATTTTTTTCTGTGAGGGTCTGGCACTCACTTCTCTGACCAGCTACTGCCAGCTGAAATATAGGTGTCTCAAGCTGTCATTCACTCCTATGTTTATTGCATCTTCAGTTTTGCTTCATCTTATCTTTGTCTTTTCCTATTGTAGCTTTAGACAATAAAGTGGCCATGGGAATGCAATGGGGCAGTATAGCCATGCCAAAATGGAAAAATGCAGCTTTGTGATATCTGAATTATTTCAGTGGTTTAAAACTCTGATTTAGTGTTTAAATATATTTGAATTAAATGCTTCAATCAGCCAAGCATTTTCATTTTTCAGATAAAGTATTTGTATTTTTTAACTATAAAAATTAAATTTTCAGTTCCAGAGTCAATCTAGCACATTTCTGGTGTTCTGTCTGAGCTGTAAGAGGCCAGGCTAGCTACTGCAGATACAGCACTATTCTGCTTTGGGGACCCAATTTGGCATTGCTCTCTTCTGTAGCTCTGCACTGTGTGGACTTCTGGACACTCTGGAAGCTGCTTTGGAATTACCTGCATTGCACTCAATTGCATGTTGTAGCCAGATTTTGATAAAAAAGTATTACAAAACTTTACTTCTAAGGCAGATATGTGAATCTTAGACAGAATTACACTGTCCTTCCTATTTCATTATGCTGTCAGCAGCTGGACAGCATTGTCTTGCAAGCATCAAGTTAAAATCTCTGTGAATTTTCAGTCTGTCCAGTGCCTTTGGGAGGGCTCTTTATGTGCACCGTGTACATTGTATTTTGTGGGGTTTTTTCTTCTGTGTTCTTTGAGGTTGTCTGTGTCAAGCCAGTAAAAAATTATCACTGCCTTTCATCCTCCTCAGTGATCAGAAAAGGGCACAACTCTCAGCAGAGCTCCCATATAAAGATGTCTAAAGTTAAAGTTGCTAAAAAGAAGAGGAGGTAGAATTCCTGACGCTAATTCTTGCTACATCACTTTTTAAAATTTTTTTTTTTTTAAGATGCTTGTAGCAATGGTCAGTTCAAGCAGGAAGTTTTTACCTTGTTCTTTCTGCTCAATTTCCATTTTTTAGCTTTTCTTTTTAACTATAATTTATACATGTCCAGACTAGAATATCTATAGCAGTTGACAATTGATTTCTAATACAGACATCATCACAAAATCAAATGTATTGTATAGAATAATTGATAGCAATTTTATCACAGTCCATTTTCAACTATAGCTTGTACTTCCTATGATGCAATGATTTCTTTTGAGGTTAATTTATTCATGTGTTATAGAAGGAATGTATTTAGACTTCTGTACTATATTCAGAAATAGAAAGGGGGAAAAAAACCCTTTATTACAAAGACATATAAGTGGAAAAAATAGCTACACCAGAAATTAATTTAATTTCCTGTAACTAATTCTAAAAAACCACTATGACCAATCTTTTACATTTTTAATACAAAAGCAAATTTAATGCAACAAAATTTGTGAACAACAGTGTAAGAATGGAAAAAATAAATTCTGCTTCTGAATTCTAGTTTCTTTTTTACACCAGTGCAAATTCATTAATCTATAACAATTATTCCTAGCTATTGAGCAGAAAGTCAGAACTTTTCTTTCACATCTGTTTAAATAATTATACAGATGTACAAATTTGTCTAGTTAGGAGTCTGAGCTCAGTTTATGTGCTCACAGCTAATTTGAATTAGGAAACTGTTGGGTATTTAGTTAAAAGTAGTCATCTAGCTTTGCCACAGCCAATGAATAGAGAGAGGTGCCTTTCTAATCTGTTAGACGTCTCTCATATTTGTTCTCTGAAAAAGCTGTGAGAAAATGGATTATTCAATGCAGAAATACATACACGTATGTAATATAAACAAAGAGACAGAGAGATATTTTTATACATACACACATTCACATGCACTTGCAAAGTAAAATTTAAGTTGACATATACATCCTAACATTCTTTACAATCTGATATTGCCACCTTGAAAAAGAAAATTGCTACAGTATTGTATAAAAGGAAGTCTACTTTGATATTTCACATCAGTGTGATGTCTAGAATTGTGTGGACCAGACTCTCCCTCTGGGTGTCCTTGTTCTACTGTTTCTTTACCTTCAGCTGTCTTTCCTCCTCTTGTACGTTTACCTGTCCTGTTCCTCCAGGTAGCTTTTTCTTTTATCTTGAACTTTCTAAAGCACAACAAGACAAACTGTGGTTTTGCTCAGTTGGCTATTGCTCGCTATATCATGCACTCCCTTTCCACTGTTGAATCAACAGCACAGTATAAAACTATTTGGATGATAGAACTACAGCCCTGAAGTTATGAGAAGCTGACAATGTATTGCCCATTTGCAGAGCTAATGAACATGTCTAAAGGTGTTTCCTCCCCCATGAAAATCCATCCTTCACCCAAGTCGAGTTGTGTGTGCAGGCCAGTGCTTTCCTAGGCTGCATAACTTGGTGAGGGCTGCACAGATCTACCAGTATAGACTGGAATTGTATCACCCTGATGTTAACAGCTCCCACAGTTCATGAATCAGCTTCATCATACCACAAACTCTGCCAGAAGCAAAAACACTGAAGTATTTAAAAAAAATAAATAAATAAAAAAAATCAGAATTTGGCAATGCTACAGAAAGAAATGTAATGAGTATGTATGAGTGTTTGCATATGTGTTGCACTGAAAAAAATGACAATCGTTTTTGTTAGTCTGCAACAGCCTGAGAATGTTTTAATACTGTAGTCTGTGGTAAATAGATATAAAAATATTTCCTAAAAAGTTATCGGTAGCTTGAATTCAGTCTTAGAAACTTGACTAAAATAGTATAAGCTGTCTGAAATTGTTAAACAGAGGTTTCTCATTTCAGAATGTGTAGTATTTTTCATTGTCCCACTGAAAGCATTATACTGAACATACTTTTCCTTTTATGCAGGTATGAGGGTCAGAATTTTCTCTTCTGCTGGGAATTATATTCATAAGATTTCATATTGAGATTACATTCAATCTGTTAGTATAATGATATGATCTTATTTCCATGTTGCCCTCTGCAACCTCTCTGCTTAAATTCCTATTTCTTCCATCTTGTGATGCTTCTGACATATCTATATTCTGTTACATTTTTATCACATGGAGTGTTTATGTCCTTGAACATTTATCTTCTCATGAAGCTTCATGTACAGATTTCACAACTTTATGTGAAACTAGAATGTTTTATCTATAAGAAAGATAATACTTTATTAGCTGATGAAACACTGTTCTTAGAACAATTTTCCATGTATGGCTGCAGATATTTGTGCCTCGGACCATAGCACTTTCTAGTATCCAAATAAAACAAGCCCATTGATTTAACAAAAAAATGTTTCCTAAATTTATATAATTTCAGTAAAACCACAGGTATCTTTTCGCCTTGTAAAAAAAAATGATCACATAATACTCAAAGAAAGAAAAAAATGTCATTTGGAATCAGAATATGAACACTATCATTCAAAACACACTGAAACTGAAATTGTTAACCCCTGAGGGAAGTGGTTGAATGGATGAAGACTACTCGGCACAGCAAGTGCTTCATGAATACATGAAGCATGAAAACATGACATGGTATTAATTAGAGGGACAACACCAACTAGTCAAAAGCACAACAATGGTATTGAATTGCTGATTTGTTATCTTGTGTTTATTAATTAGCATTACAGAATGTTCAGGATTTCATGTTGCTTTGTTTCTCTTAATTATGTAAAAAAGAATGCCAGATATGCTTAAAAGCATTTGCTTTACAAAACAGAAGACTGCCTGTGCTCTAGCTCTGACATTCATGCTCCTAGGAATACATTAGTGCTGGATTTAGGCACTATTTTTTGACATGGGTTGTAAACTACTATATTATTGTTGCAGACTATTTGATGTGCAATGTATTTTTCTTGGAGGTGGTGAGCCATATATCATGCAATATTAATATTTTCACATACAGGAAATCTATGCAAACTGGTTGAGAAATACCAAACACAGAAGCACATAAGGTAGAACTTTTTTTTCACATATTTATATAAAAAACAAATCTTCCTGTTTACGGCAGAAAGTATCAGTGCCTTTTGGATAAACATCTGTAGTAAGTTAAAAAGAGATGATAATGTCAATAATTATTAGCAGTACCAATAGTTTTCATAAAGCATAACCTTAACCTTGGTACATTTCCTATATATTTATATAGGAAAAATAAAATATTTTTTTATAAATACAATGATTTATACAAAACTATCATAAAACCACCCTTATAAAGCACCCTAAATAGATGGAAGGGACACATTAATAAAAGAAAGGGGACAGAACAAAAGCAATAATCATTTAGGTCCACAGTGGCTGTTCTAAAAATATTTATTAGAAAATGAGCAGAAAATATGGGGTAAATAAACTTAGATTAATGTCAGCGGAGAACGGGTCAATCACAAAAAGTATCTAATTGCCTTCTCAGCTGAAATACACCAATGGAGTCATAAGAAAAAAATCATAACTGCACATAGATGCCCGTCAAGAGAAGGTTCAAAGTAGAGCACTCAGCAAGGATGAATCAGCGAAAAAATGTATAAAATGCGTTCTTGTTTTGCAAGAGCAGACAGAACTCTGACTAATTCATTAGATTAAAAAAAGTCTCACTAACTTTGGTGTTGAATGATTGAAATACTTTTAGTTTGATAAACTTTGCTTTCATTTACATGCAGATAAACCCGTTAAATTAATCTGGAATTTGTATGACAGGTCATGCCAGAAATGGCCCAATCACCAGGTTTTTTTCACCAAGAAAAGAGGAAAGTCACAACATTCTCTTCTTGTAAAGTTAAAAGTTCAGACACTTTTGATGATTGGTATTCTCTTAATCTTAAACACATTGCATAATAAAATATTTTAATTTATTAGGTGAAGAACATTCTCTTCATTATGTGCTGTTGCATTCAGAGATAGCAGAAGGCCTTCCAAAGAAAAGTTGCATTATTTGTCTTTCAAATGTAACCCAAATTGGAATATTTATTATAAGCAATAGATTTCCATGTGTTTCCATGTGAGGATTTGATTAACATCAGTACTAAGACTTTGAGGAAGCATCTGAAGGGCACCAGGAAGATACCAGATACAGATTTTGTATTTTAAATTTTATTTTTCTTCTGTGTAATAGAGGACATCTTGCAATCCACAGTGAGAAGAGCTGCAATACAAAGTCTTTTACAAAACAGAAATAAGCCATATTGGTAGGCTTGCACTGGGAGCTTGCTCAGTGCCTGTTTGCATTATGTCTGTCTTTAGCCTGTGCTGTAGTTTCTACACGATTTTAAAGTGGGACTTTATCTGTGTCTGTCCTTGGAAGAGTGAACTGATCCTAGGAAACAGCAGACCTCAGGGTTAGTGCAGATTCCGAGTCACAGCTGTTGATCTATAGGATCAGTTTCTAATCCTTCCCACTCACTGTGAACAAAGAGTCAACCAAGGTTCACAAAATATTGTGTAGCAGATCATCTCTTCTCTGATCAGTGCTTCCAGACACCAGCATCCTTTGCTGAAGGTAAGAAATCAGTGACTGTGAATGGCTTTCTTGTTCCACTTCTGTCTTTTTCTCCCCTTGCTAAACTGTACTGACCTACAGGAATTGTTAACTTAGCTTTCAACCACTTGCTGGATGACCTACAAAACTATTTTGAAAAATGGAAATTAGGTTATAAACTCTGGCTCTTATCACAGTGTGTCATGCTGGTAATTTATTACAGGACGGAACAGACAGTATGCTGGAATTTCTCTGTGGAAGTAGCTTCAGGGTTTTCAGTCCTGTGTCCAAACTTCAGTTTTATCATTATTGGTTCTCTGGAGAATTATTCATTTATAATTGAGAAAACTTTCCTTTCCCTCTAATCACAACAACAACAGCAATAATAATAATACAAAGTGTAATTTAATAAAAGGAAGCATGTGAGATTTATTGCTCAAAGTACTGAAATAGGATTCAGACTCATGAACTCAAACCATAGGTCTGTATTGATTTGCTGCACTAATTTGTCTGTGGCATTGAGTAAATTAATTGTTATTTTTGTGCCACAGTTTGCTCATTTGTAGAACAGGAATAATAAAACTATTTACTTCATAAGAACTTTTTGGAAGGTTTAATTACAAATTTAAATGGCCCTTAGGTGCCTTGGATGGTAGATGCTGTGTAAGTTGCAACACACTATTGTTCCCATTTGTCTTCTCTGTCATGGGAGTTTCTCTGCTTTCAAAGTCTTACAAATGTGAATTATCCTTAACAGTAACCAGGCCCTTACATTGGATGCAGTCTGAGGAAATATACTGTAACAGTTGTTTCTGAGAGCTATATATTATGTCACTAGATAGATTTAGATCTAGAAATATGGAATAAACCCAAAAGTTTTCTCCATAACAGAATAAAAATAGTGAAAACTGTATTTTATTTCTGCAGGTGTGAGAAACTGGCTGTAATAATTTAGCATTCTGTAGCATACCCATATACTCATAGAAATGGAAGAATGTAATTTATGGTATTCAGCTCAAGATAAAGTATCATCTAGATATGTCATTGAGGTAATTTTTACAAAATGGTTTTATGTTAAATATTCTGAAGGCCAAAGCCATTAAATCTGCAATCTTAATTATCTTGTCCAGCACTGGTGTAGATCTCTTCTGAGATCATTAACTAATGTTTATAATGCACTATTTAACATTATAAACAGTTTTATTTTTTAAGGGATGACTCATTTTCCCTTCTTTTTCATGAATGAATCATCTTGCAAATCTTATGTATTTGTTCATTGAGAGACACATTAAATGGGCATATGGGTGCAGTCAGTTGCCTCTGTAACATTAGAAAAATCTAGCAATCCTAACAAATCATTTTCATGTGTTGCAGGTGCTGCCTATTAGAAGAAAAGATGTACTTTAATGTTCTTTAATTAAAGTTTCCATTTCTTTAGTTATTATTGTGAAAAGAACTGAATTAGAAATTCTGCTACTGAGTGGGAAGTCGGAAAGTATTGATGGCCTCTAGGTCAGTGCTACTAATATCTGTACACGTGCACATGCGATACATGAGTGTCTTGTGTTGTAAGCCAAATCTCACATTTTACAAGGCTCAAAGCTTTCTCTTCACCACAGAACATCTTCTTTAGGTAATCCTTTTCTTCTCTTTCTGCTTAATCTTCTTTCTTTCCCTTGTTGAGTCTGTCTTGCTTTGTGCATTATGAGCTATTTCAATAGACTGAAATGACCTCAGTGACAATAAGTTTAAATTAAACACTTCCACAGACAACACACTCAATTTTGTGTCCATCTTCTGAAGAATTAAATTGGTATTGTTACCCCACCTTGTTCAGGGATAATACAGGGACCTAAAATTTCAGTGTCAAAAATAAGCAAAGTGAACACCTGCACAGCAAGTGTGTAAATATATTAGTATTAAAAAAGGGTATTAGATTGCTGGAAATTCATATTGGCAAAAAATCTAGGAGTAAATGACTTATGATAAATCAGGGTTAGCATGAAAAGCATTTTTACATTTGGGGCTTATTAACACCTACGTTTTGGTACACCAGTGTAGTTTCCATACTAGTTTCTCATTCATATAATTATAGAATCATAGAATATCTCAAGTTGGAAGGGATCTATAAGGATCAACAAGTCCAACTCCCTGTTCCTCACAGGACTACCTAAAAATAAATCATATGACTAAGAGTATTGTCCAAACACTCCTTGAACTTGACAGGCTTGGTGCCATTATCACTTCCTTGGGGAGCCTGTTCCAGTGATCAAATACCCTCTCAGTGAAGAACCTTTTCCTAATGTCCAGACTGAACTTCCCCGATGCAGCTTAATTCCATTTCCTCATGTCTTATCACTGGTCACCAGAGAGAGTCAGCACCTGCCCCCTGGCTGCCTCCTTGAGGAAGTTGTTGACTGTGATGAGGTCACCCCTCAGTTTTCTCCAAGCTGAACAAACCAAGTGATCTCAGACACTCCTCATAAGTCTTACCCTCGAGGCCTTTCACCATCTTGGTCACCCTGCTCTGGACACACTCAAAGAGTTTGATGTCCTTATACTGAGGCACCCAAAACTGCACACAGTACTGGAGATGGGGCCACACCAGTTCAGTGTAGAGTGGGACAATCACCTCCCTTGACCATCTAGGTATGTGGTGCACCCCAGGACATGGTCAGCCATTTTGGCTGTCAGGGCACACTGCTGACTCATATTCAACTTGCCATCAGCCCAAACCCCCAGATCTCATTCCACAGGGCTGCTCTCTGGCCTCTTGTCCCCCAGTTTCTATTATAAGCAGGATTGCCCTGTCCCAGGTGCAAAATCCTGCACTTGCTTTTGTTAATTTTTGTATGGTTGGTGATTCCCTAGCTCTCTATTCTATACAGAACTCTCTGTAAGGGCTTTCTACACTCGACAGAGTCCACAGCTCCTCCTAATTTAATATCATCAGCAAATTTAATGTAACATTCGATCCTGCATCCAGATCATTTATAAAGACATTAAAGAGCACTCTCCCTAAAATCGAGCCCTGGGGAATCCCACTGGTGATCTAACCCCATTCACTGTAATTTTTGAGTCCAACCCATCAGCCAATTGCTCACTCAATATATTATGAATTTTTCTAGATGTAAGCTGGACATTTTGTCCAGAAGGCTACTGTGAGAGACAGTATCAAAAACTTTGCTAAAATTAAAAAAAAAAAACCAACAACATCAACTAGCTTCCCTTGGTCAACTAGATGAGTGACCTTGTCATAAAAGGAAATTAAGTTGGTTAAGCAGGACTTTCTCTTTGTGAACCATGCTAGCTATTACCAATGACTGCATTGTCTCTTGTGTTTTTCAGTACCTTCCAGGTTAACCTTCTCTATAATTTTACCAGGCACTGAAGTGCAGACTGACAGGCGTGTAATTACCAGGGTCTTCCTTCTTACCCTTCTTGAAAATTGGAACAACTTTTGCCAGCTTCCAGTTGACTGGGACCTCTCCAGTCTCTCTCAAGACTGTTGCAAATTAACAGAGAGAGGTCCCACAATAAACATTACCCAGCTCTTTCAGTACCGTTGGATGAATCCCATCAGGCCCCATAAATTTATGTGCATCCAGCTGGAGCAGTAAGTCTTGAACAAGTTCAGAGTTGGCTGAGAGTTTCAGTCATGGTCTTCCAACACAGGGCTCCATGAGTCCCAGAGCCCAGCATGTGTTAAAGACAGAGGCAAAGAAGGCATTAAACATCTCTGCTTTGTCTATGTCCTTATTTGTGAGGTGACCGACATCATCAACTAACAGTCCAATTTGTCTCTAATCCTCCTTGAGCTGTTAACATATTTAACAATTCTTTAAAGAATTCTTGAAAGAAAATATGAAATTGGATTACTTTCCACTATTGTTTTGCTAATTGGTAGCTGCAAATATTCAGATTCAATTGTTCATTCAGTGAAGGGACTTAGGGGCTTATTTGTTCTTTTACAAGGCAAAATCCAACCCATAAGAACACGTGACAACCCCATAACCTTTATGCAGCTATAGTCCAACTTTCAGTTGAACTGTGTCCACCTTGATTCTCATAAGCATTTTTGGTACAGAAAATCTGTTTTCAGGTTCTTGTTCTGCAGCAGCTTTAGCAGCAACTACAAGAAGATTTCCTCTCTGCTGGGGAAGCTGTGGCTGAAATGGGAGGCCTGGGCCATGGGCAGGCTGGGGGGAAACACTGATGGGGTCTGGGCACAGACAGTAAGACCCGCCAGCTCCCTCAAGGCCCTGACACTCTCTCTTCTATGAAATCGATGGAAAGTGTCAGGAATTATTTTGGCTAATTGACACTATCCCTTGTATTTTCACCAGGTTTAAAAATTACAGTGGGCCAAGGGTTACAGGTTGTTTGAATGTGCCAGCCTGTTTAGAAAGCAACACATTAGTTATATGGGTAATAGCGTAAAAACTATAGTTGTCCCATGCCAGTTGCCTCAGTGCCAGACTCAGAGACATATCAGTGTAGATAAAGCACAGCTGTGTTAGGACAAGTCTGAACCAGTGCTGGCAGTGCTCTGTACAGGCAGTGATGCTCTTTCAGGTGCTGAAAGCAGTTCAGCTGGAACACTGTGAGGCCAGCTAACTCTTAACATGGTTTTATTAAGCTAAAGGCCTTTATCTCTCCCCTTCCCACCAAAACTATCCAGTATGGAGTAAATACTTCTGATTTTGTGATGTTTTAGTGGTCTCACCACAGTGCTCCTTTCTACACAGCTGGAGTGGATCGACCCTGCATTGGCCCCTATCTTTTAAAAGTACTGATAGGTACTCTGTGGATGAGAATCACCTGGCCTGATGAATACATCTGCATCCAGAGAAGTCACCTTCAACTTCATTTGTAGTCACTAGAAGGAAATAAAAACTCCTGGACTCAATTCATCTCCCAGTAAAGTAATTGTCTAAAATAGGTCAGGAGAATAGTGCTCAGTAAATTCTTTTATTTCCCTCTTGATATATATAAAAGGCCCAAATGTAACTAGTTCAGAAGTAGATATACAAAGCAGCTATCTAAACTTTGGTTAGATAGCTTTCACACTTTTTTTTTTTTCTTTTTTTTTTTTTTCTGTTGGCTTATTCCTAAGTCTCTGTTTTTAAATGTAACTCATATTACCTGATGAGTTCCAAAGTAGATCTGCATTGCTGTAATAAATATCATTATTACGATAATTATTTTTAATCTGCACTAAAGTTAGAATGCTGTATAATAATGCAAGGAGAGAGGAGGTCACCAGCTGTCCATGCTTTTGAAAACAGGAAGATTTCACTCACTTCCATGCTAAAGGATCTTCTGGAGTGTTATGAAACTATAACAGCAACTGAAATATATTCTGGGCTGTTTCTCTACACCGTGAGACCATTATCATGATAATTTAACACCTGTATCACTGATTTTTGGTAGTGCAACCTGTAATCAGAGTCTGAAGCGATCCCTGAAGCAGTTATAATTTAGATTACAGTTTAATATACAACAGTATTAGTTCTGAGCATTTGGATCACAGAATGTGGAACACCTCACTAAGCAATGATTGCATTAAGTAGGATTTACCATGAAGGAGGGCAATATCATAATTCTATAGTCTTGAAATGTAGCCAGGTTTGACTGAGCTTGTATTTTGAGCAGGATAGCCTATTTTTTGGCAGTGTGATACCATACAGGATGCTTTCATGAGGCATCTTTCTGGTAGTTTTGTTTAAAGTAGGCCCAGTAGACACTACTAATTTACCTCCAGGCCATGGTTTTGAAGGGCAGTCAGTATAACTCAGGAAATAAAGGAGTGCCATGAAAAGAAAGTTTTATCAATGCGACATCTCAGGTATTACACATGGGGAAAAATAACACAGCCAAGCAGAGCTGTCAACACTCTGCTGTGTACCTTCCACCTCTACTGTCTCACCCAAACTGACAGAGTCTAGAGGACAGTAGGAACAGCATAGATGCCCATAAAGCTTTCTGTCGCAAGCGATAAGGAGGAAGAAGGTACCTAAGCTATTCTCCCTGCTCAGTCCTTTGGAGCTGATTAGGAAAGGAAAATTAAATTGTATCTCCCAAAATGATTATTTGTTTCTGTGCTGACAACATTATGAGCAATGTAGGTTTTGGTGCTGCTAGAATATGATCTATGCTCTTATTTTAAACAAACACTGCTTTTTTTTTTTTTTTTCTTTCTTTCTCTCCTTAGTGAAACTGCAGCCTGTGCAAATTTTGCAGGTCCACAAGGCCCTGGGACTGCCTAGAGGGTCTAGCAGCTGAACTATGAGTTAGGTTCAGGTGAAAAAAAGTCTTAGTCATTGCACTTATTCATTGTGATAGGTTCCAGGCCAACCATCATGTAGCATCTCCACATCAAAGTAATACAAGAGGAAAGGTAAATGGATATTTTTTTTTTTTTTTTTTTTTTTCTGGACAAGACTGAATGCTTGAAATGTAAACACTGTGTGAAAATTTATTTACTTTGACCTTCCTGATTGACTTTTGAACAGCTTAGGAAAGTGATAATGATAGTAGCCACATTCACATAACACTCACACTCAGATCTCCTGGGTGAAGGATTCCGGTATCACTGTTGTTGTCCAAAGGTGCTTCTGCCACACTGCAAATCCTTCAACACATCTGACACATGATTGTCACTGCAATCAGTGACACCGAGATGCCTAAATATTTGAAACGTTCTGGATCTTAATGACTTGTCTTAGCTCTCTTCCATTGCTCAGTGAAGTCAGTGTAAATTTGTCACTGAAATTTAATAATGGTTCAGATACATTCTTGAGGAGGAAGTTCTAAACTTGAATGGCTGGACAACAGCCCAAGGCTCAGTATGGAGAGGGGCCCTATAGGTATAGCAGATCTTTAGAGTAGTGTCATACTGCTAGATTTCTTTAAGTAGAATATAAAGAGTAGTAATACAAAACTTTCTAGAACTCTTATATAATATTTTCAGTTACAGCTAAGGGATTTCACTATCACTTTCAGATATCTTTCCACAAAATCCCTGTTCACCTATGACTGTAGCTGAAGTGTCTTATTGCCTAGTTTTCTAGTGATAACACTCACTGCAGAATCAAGTTTGTGCTAAAGCTGTGTGAATTCAACTAACCACATCCTGACATTACTGAGACATTCTGAGCTGAAGTTCATACTGCAGCTCAGAGGCAAGTTTCATGCTAATTATTTTGCTTCCAACAGAGTCTGCTGTGATTGATACACTAAAAGAAAAGATTGCCTGCCCTATTAGGCTTCACACAAAAGCCCTGAAGAAGGAGGGATGTTGAGCATTCATTTGTAATATGTGTCCCATTGTTAAATCTCTCATTTGGCTAAAAAGAGATAAAAATGACTTAAGACCTTGATACCCTCACTGACCAAGGGTTTCAGGGAAGCTGTGTTGAAATCATAAACTTAAATGATGTTGTTGAAGAATGTTCTAAGTATCTCTAAATGCTGGGTCACCGCATGTGGAACTAGTGCCATTCTTGGTACAACATGAATTTTCAAACCGTATCCATTCACTCAACCTAGCAAGCTTCTCTGGACTGTGTCAATCCCACTGTGGCCATTGCACTCAATGTTTTTCACAACATTAGAAGTCTGGCAATAGAAGTTAGTACTGACAAAAAGTTATCTAGACATTTTAGGCAGCATACCTCCAAAATTAAGTGGTAGCTGATAAGAGGTTAGTAAATTATGGAGAGTCTGAACTAAGGTCCCTAAAGTCCTACAGTTTGTGGATCTGACAGTTTATGTGCCTGCCTCCCATAATTCTTGTCATGTCATTTCAAAGGAGAACAAACAGAAGCAACAATGGTTTCATAAATATTTTGCTATTTGTACATTACGAGATATTAGTGTAATGTCTTGCCCAAATAGGAAAAGCACTCCTTTTGTAATTTCTACTGATAAGCAACTTGAACCCATCTCTGATGAATGCAGGAAAGAGCTGTTTTGTGTATCATATTATCAGCAAAGTAGTAACAAATGGCCCAGTTTTATTTTATTTTTTCAGACTTTTCCAAATCAATCCTAAAATAAATATTTTGGAGTTTGAAATTACTTTAACAAAGCTTGACATGGTAATAATGGCTCACACTTGAGCTAGCTATTCCCCAGCCGGGCCCTTAGCCATATTATTTGCATTTTGTCTTTGCTCACAACTATCCTTCTTATGTTCTTCTCAAAGCTATTAAACTTGCTGTTGCAAAGAAAGGAGGCTATCTGTATTCCCAACATTCTGGGACAGAATAAAGGAGCAAACACTTCTGCACAAAGCTCCTTTGAGCTATTTAATTTACTTTTTGACAAAAGGAAAGATGACACTGAACACTCAACAAAGAACAAAAATTATTTCTTAAAACATGAAATACAAATGATAATTCAATCATTAGGAGAAATTTATTACATTCAGGAAAATTCTATTATGCCCTCTTCATTACAGATTGTGAGCTAGCCACTGTTGTAGTGGGATCCAAATGTTACATTTGATTTTGGTGTTTCTTTGCCTACTTACAAAAAAAATCTACTTACAAAATTAGATGAAAACTTTCCTTCTTCTATTTTTTTAACAATAATTAGAAAAAGCCCTCGACTCAGGAACAAATGGGACATTTTCAGTGGGAATATAACAGAATAAAGCTGCTATTTCCTCTCTACAGAATGCTTGTATCCTTTTATTTATATATATTTTAATAATCAATTACTTCCTTTTAATAAAGATAATACCATATTGAAAGAAAATAAGTTAAAACCATGAGTGACAACTAACAAAAGCCTGGAGAGTCTGGCTTTTGATATTCTTCAAATCCAAATTTCTTATAAATGCAGTCACACAGTGCTATTTGTTGGGGAAAAAAAAAAAAAAAAAAAAAAAAAAGTAGCTGCAGGTTTTAGTCAACTTGAAGTCTGAGGATGGACAATTTGGATTTACAAGAGCAGTGAAGAGACCAGGCAGATCACACAGTGACATATTACAACAGGTAAGCTTAGATGTTGCTTTAATGTTTGCAGTTACGTGACATTTGAACAACAGATTTGTAAAATACAAAGCTGAAATATTCTACTGTCTACTGACATTTTTGTGCTGATCACATAAAGGTTTAAAGCAAACATTTGGAGAATCTAGGTTATCAATTCCTTACATCACTTAACAGAATTAATAGGAAATTATATCAACATCTGTATTTAAAAAAAAAAAAAAAATTATAATCCCTCAACATAAGTGTAACCTCAGCGGTCAGAAGCTACACAGATTATATTGCACACACATAGACTGAATTATCTGAAAGGTTTCTCTCCTGACAGATGTTACTACATGAAATAGGTGACTCATGACCTTCACCTGTATTAATTTGAATCTGTCCTTTCATAGAAACAGGAGGAAAGAAAAAATGAAGAGTGAGGAAGTTCAGCATCTGATTGAGTGGAAATCTAATTCGAAATACAAATGAAATAGTTTCGAAATACTTTCATACACATAAATTCTTGTTTGGTGGGGAGAGTGTCACTATAAATAAACAGATCCCACCCATTGCAGAGTGAATGGAACAGAAGATTGCTTTTGCTAGCATTTCTTTTTTATTAGCTAGAAGTAGAGAGAGACTTCCTTGTAATAGACAATTCCCTGTAACATTTAGATGCACATTAATATGTTCTTCTATTAAATTGCAGGAAAGACCACAAGTAAAAGTGATCAGTCCTCACTCATATGACAGATGTGTCCTCTGTGTACTGGTGATTGTGCCACTCATGCACCATTACACCCTCCTGTTGTTAAATTTCTAAGAAATGCTTCTGATATTCCAGTCCAAAATAGTTCTATCTTGACTTAATTTTGCAGACACCCCACTTGATGTGTAACTATTATACACCAGCTAAAACATTATTCTGATGAGTGTCCTTAGCTTTGCAGTAGTTATGCACCTAGCATAGCATTTATTTAACTAATGTATACTGTAAGTCAGCAGTAAATATAGCTAAAATGTTTAGAGTGGGTGACCAGGACATGAGAATTTTCTTTATTGAGAGGATTTAGATGCAGATGAACTGGAGCTGAGTGTATGGGACTAGAAGAAGGGAAGCTGTGAGCCTGTGAAGGTGACTGGAAGACTAAGGAGCGAGGCAGATGAAATGCTGGAGGGGAAGGCTTCTCTAACCTTCATCATCCCCATGTTTTGGGATTTCAGATCCTGTCTGTCTTGAGAAATAGGTCCCTTCTTCTGCCCTTCCATGAAAACCGATATCCAAGGAGTTTGCTACATCCTCCTTGTCTCATATGTCCCCAGGGTATCATGCATGCTTTCTGAGGCACTCTGTCCTTATATAAATTGGAATACTTGTGTCACAGAAAACACGACTTGTAAGGTGAGGGAGATTACCATTTGTGAAAAAGTGATGGTGATCAGTTGTCTTCAGGCACTGGGAAATGATGAATGGGAGAAACAGGGAGAGTCGTAACTCTTTCTCTTTAAGAGTCTGAATCAATCCTCTTGTTTTCTAGGTGGGATAACATCAAGGTAAGTCTCTAGTCTGCTTCTTGATACCAGGAAGATAGCTTACGTCCTCATGACAGGTTCTCTACACTTAGCTATGGAGAGACAAGCATGGATGAAACAGTTTTCCTATGTTCTGTCCTCATTACTGGGATGCTTTCATACAGACTTCATCTGCTTGGACTGTCTTGATTTAATATTCTTCAAACAGATTCAGTGATCCACATCTGGCTTAATTTAAAGACGTCTAGGTTTTTAAAGACTTCTATGTTTTTAAGGACATAAGTTCAGTCTGTGTTTTATTTTAATCTTTCCTGAAATTATACAAAATAAAGGACATTTTTTTCATTTGACAAACAGAAGCTAATGTTTTAAGGTCTTTTGCGGTACAGAGTGTGAGAAGAAAGAACAGTTATACATACCTGAGTTCCCAAAACTTGAGAACTGGAGTCTTTCTCATGTTCAAGGGAGAAACATTTGTTCCTCTGTTTGATTTGTTTGTTTGTGGGGGTGGGGTGGGGTGTGTGTGTTTTTTGTTTGTTTGGTTGTTTTTTTCTGCTTGAATACAGGTTCTGATATAAATACATGCCCTGCTTAGTCTAGTGTTAACAGAAACCTAACTCCTCACATGACCCTCTATTTCTTCCTCATCCTACATGAACCAGAGTATTTTCTGTAGAAACTGTGTGTGGAATTCAGCCTAGATTAAGACAGCTTGTCCTGGTTCAGCTAAGATAGGGTTAAGTTTCCCCAGCAGACAGGGGGAAGGGATTTCCAGCCGGGTTATTCATACCATGCTGATGTCAGGTCCAGCACCTAAGCATGGAAACTTTTTCCTTTGTGGCTTTGGTGGAGGGGAGCACGGGGCTGTCTGTATCCATTGTGGTATTTCTCTGTATATCTTTTGTCTTGTTTACTGTTACTGCTGTTTATTATTGTTATCATTGCTACTGTTGTTGTTCAGATTGCTTATTACACTGTTGTATTAAATCTCTTCTTATTTTAACCCGGGGTTTGTGCCCTACTTGTGTCTGAGGGTGGGGGAGGGACAATGGCAATGTGGTCTCTGGTCCCGGTAGGGCCTAAACCAACACAGCCTCTTTTGGCACACCAACGTGGGGCACAAGAGGGTTGACATAATGCTCAAAAAGGGACAGACCCTGACCAGAGTGTGTTAGAGCAATCTGTTGGGTGTAATTTTTCTGTTTGTATTTGTACTGTTTGATAAGAAAATGTTTGCAATGCTGGCCCATTTGCTTGCATGGTGGGGCTGGATTAACCCTTATATCCAGTGTATGAACTCAGTGCTGGTGTTTGTTGTCGGTGGAAAATATATAAAGGGGATTGTTTTGTCATACGGGCTCCTGACTGCTTATAATGTGTTCGTATCGCTGGGGGGGGGGGGGCGGGCCAGTACCTGTTTGCTGCCTGGGCTTTTGTTAGGGGTCTCACCCCCTCTATGGGTGAGCCAAGGGAAGAGATCCTCTCGGTTTTTGGGAGTTTCAATTATCCATGGAGCCTGCAGGCCAGTGTGATTGTGGCACTATGCCTTCTGAATGCCTGCCTGATTTCGGTTTTGGCCATGCAGCACTTCTCTAACAGCAGTGCCCGGAAACCTGCCCCGAGGTCAGATAATAGCGAGTGGCAAGGGGTGTGGGAAAAGATGGGCAAAGGCCTGAGTCGGTGAGCACCTCCAATGCTTTGGAATTTCACTCCCGAACAAATGCAGAGCCCTGATAAACTGATGGAGTGCTTAGAAAGGGTGTGTTACCAAGCGGGCAAAACCTAGGAGACACAAATCACTGCAATGTGTTGGGGACTTGCCCATGCATACCGTGTCCTCTTTAATACCATCCGCTGCCCTCAGGGGGGAGAAAGGGTTGTAGGATCTGAGAGTGAACTTACTGGTACGGTATCTGGGCCGGGGGAACAGGCAGAACCAGTCTGTCGCCTCCACCAGCACAGCGACTGAGCCAGAGAGCCAGCCAGTGCCGGTATCAGTCGCCCCAAAACAAAACATACCAGAAAGTCAGCTTGCAAAGTGGGGGACGGGGATGAGCCAGGCCCAGCACTGGAACAGGAGGAAAGGCCAGTGGTGATCATCCGATCTCTATCCCCGACTGAGCTGCGAGATATGCGGAGAGATTTCAGCTGCCTGGGAGGCGAGAAGATTTGCACCTGGCTGCTCCGATGCTGGGACAATGGAGCCAGTGCTTTTGAGATGGAGGGGAGAGAGGCCGAGCAGCTGGGATCTTTGGCCAAGGATGCTGGCATTGATAGGGAAATAGGGAAACAGACTCAAACCCCCAGCCTTTGGAAGCGACTCCTGCTCAGTGTAAGGGAGAGGCACCCCTACAAGGATGATATCCTATGTCAGCTGCATCCGGAACCTCAGGGAACTGGCTGTGTTTGAGATGATCTATGGTGATCTGAATGATGAGCAGTCACCCATGGACCCAGATCAGGCCCCTTGCACACACATCTGGTATGGCGAAAGTTCCTGAAGAGCGCACCAGAAGCACACTCGAAAGCACTGGCAATAGTGTCCTGGTGGACAGACACACAGACTCTAACAGTGGATGGAGTGGTTGGCAAGCTCCGGCAATATGAGGGAAATCTCCCTTCATCTCACCATTCCTGGGTCTCATCTGTGGAGGAACTCTCTCAAAGAGTCCAGAAAATGGAAGAGGACATGTCCTACATGCACGGGCTGATGTCTCAGCCATTAGAAGTAAACGTTTCCCCACCCAAGAGAAAGGCAGCAGAAGGCACACACCACGAGGCACCCTGTGGTTTTTCCTCCACGACCATGGAGAAAACATGAGGAGGTGGGATGGACAGCCCACTGCTGCCCTAGCTGCACAAGTAGAGCAGCTGAAAGGGAAGACCATCACAAAAGGGGAGTCCTCCAAGAGGAGCGCAGCTCCAGTGTCCAGTCGGAAATCCCCCAGGCAGAACAGAATGGTGAACGTTATGTCTGACCCTCTTGAGGGGACCAGTGAATCATTCTTGCAAGAAGTGAGTGATGCTGAGCAGGATTAGAGGGGCCCTGCCTCCAGCCAGGTGGAGGAAAGGGATAATCGGATTTACTGGACAGTGTGGATCCGATGGCCTGGCACGTCAGACCCACAAGAGTATAAGGCTTTGGTGGACACTGGCGCACAGGGCACCCTGATGCCATCGAGCTACAGTGGGGTTGAATCCATCTGCATCTCCGGAGTGACAGGGGGATCCCAGCAGCTGACCCTACTGGAAGCTGAAGTGAGCCTGACTGGGAGGGACTGGCATAAGCACCCCATCGTGACTGGCCCAGATGCCCCGTGCATCCTGGGCACAGACTACCTCAGGAGAGGGTACTTCAAAGACCCAAAAGGGTACCGGTGGGCTTTTGGTGTAGCTGCCCTGGAGGAGGTTGGACAGTTGTCCACCTTACCCAGCCTCTCAGAGGATCCCTCAGTGGTGGGGCGGCTTAAGGTTGAGGAGCAGCGAGTGCAATTGCTACCAGGATGGTGCACCAGCGACAGTACCGCACCAACCGAGATTCCCTGGTCCCCATCCATCAGCTGATCCGCCAACTAGAAAGCCAGAAGGTGATCAGCAAAACTCCCTCACCCTTCAACAGTCCTATACGGCCAGTGAGAAAGCCTAATGGCGAATGGAGGCTAACTGTGGACTACCGTGGCCTGAATGAAGTTACGCCAGCGATGAGTGCTGCAGTGCCGGACATGCTAGAGCTCCAGTATGAACTGGAGTCGAAGGCAGCCAAGTGGTACGCCACGATTGACATTGCTAACGCGTTCTTCTCTGTTCCGATAGTGCCAGAGTGCAGGCCACAGTTTGCATTCACTTGGAGAGGCATCCAGTACACCTGGAATCGATTGCCCCAGGGGTGGAACCACAGCTCCACCGTTTGCCATGGACTGGTCCATACTGCACTGAAGAAAGGTGGGGCTCCAGAACACTTGCAGTACATTGATGACATCATTGTATGGGGGGACACAGCCGAGGAGGTCTTTGAGAAAGGGAAGAAGATCATTGAAATCCTCCTGAAGGCCGGCTTTGCCATTAAGCAAAAGAAAGTTAAGGGGCCTGCAAGGGAAATTCAATTCCTAGGGATAAAATGGCAAGATGGGCGTCGCCACATCCCAATGGAGGTGATAAACAAGATAACAGCCATGGCCCCACCAACCTCTAAAAAGGAGACTCAGTCTTTCCTGGGCACTGTGGGGTTCTGGAGGATGCACATCCCGAACTACAGCCTGATTGTGAGCCCTCTCTACCATGTAACCCGTAAGAAGAACGATTTTGAATGGGGCCCTGAGCAACAACAATCTTTTGAACAGATTAAACGAGAGATTGCCCAAGCAGTAGCCCTCGGGCCAGTCCGGGAAGGGCAGGAGGTTAAGAACATGCTCTACACCGCAGCCGGGGAGAATGGCCCTACGTGGAGCCTCTGGCAGAGAGCACCTGGAGAAACCCGAGGCCGACCTCTAGGCTTTTGGAGCCGGGGATACAAAGGTTCTGGAGCTAATTACACACCAACTGAGAAGGAGATACTGGCAGCGTACGAAGGAGTTTGGGCTGCCTCAGAAGTGGTCGGCACTGAAACACAGCTCCTCCTGGCACCCCGACTGCCGGTGCTGGGGTGGATGTTCAAAGGAAAGGCCTCCTCCACGCATCATGCAACCGATGCCACATGGAGTAAATGGGTTGCCTTGATAACACAACGGGCTCGAATAGGGAACCCCAGCTGCCCAGGGATACTAGAGGTGATTATGAACTGGTCAGAGAGCAAAGATTCTGTGATGTCACCAGAACAGGAGGTGACACGTGCTAAGGAGGCCCCACCATGTAACGAGCTGCCGGATGAGGAGAAGCGATATGCCCAGTTCACTGATGGGTCTTGTCGCATTGTAGAGTAACATCGACGATGGAAGGCTGCTGTATGGAGTCCCACACGACGGGTCACTGAAGCTGCTGAGGGACAGGGTGAATCCAGCCAGTTTGCAGAGGTGAAATCCGTCCAGCTTGCTTTGGATATTGCTGAGAGGGAAAAGTGGCCGAGGCTCTACCTCTACACCGACTCGTGGGCAGTGGCGAATACCCTGTGGAAATGGTTGCAGCAATGGAAACAGAGCAACTGGCAACGTAAGGGTAAAACCGTCTGGGCTGCTGAAGCGTGGCAGGACATTGCAGCCCCTGTGGAAAACCTCGTTGTGAAGGTGCGCCATGTGGATGCCCATGTACCCGAGAGTCGGGCCACTGATGAACATGGACACAACCAGCAGGCAGACCAAGCTGCTCAGATTAGAGTGGCTCAGGTGGACTTGGACTGGCAGCGCAAAGGTGAACTGTTCATAGCCCGGTGGGCCCATGAGACCTCAGGCCACCAAGGTAGGGATGCAACATACAGGTGGGCTCGAGATCGAGGGGTGGACCTCACCATTGACACCATTGCAGAGATCATCCACAGATGTGAGACGTGTGCTGCAATCAAACATGCCAAGCAGGGGAAGCCCCAGCAAAATGGAGAGCGATGGCTGAAATACAGATATGGAGAGGCCTGGCAGATCGACTACATCACACTGCCACAGACCCGCCACAAAAAGCGCCACGTGCTCACAAAGGTGGAAGTAACCACTGGATGGCTGGAAACTTGCCCAGCGCCCCACACCACCGCCCGGAACACCATCCTGGGCCTTGAAACCCAAGTCCTGTGGCGACACGGCACCCCAGAGAGAATTGAGTCAGACAACGGGACCCACTTCCGTAACAACCTCATAAATGCCTGGGCAGAAGAACACGGCATCGAGTGGGTCTACCATATCCCCTACCACACACCAGCCTCTGGGAAGATCGAGCGCTACAATGGACTGTTAAAAACCACATTGAAAGCACTGGGAGGTGGGACCTTCAAAGACTGGGACATGCATCTAGCAAAGGCCACCTGGCTAGTCAACACAAGAGGATCTGCCAGTCGAGCTGGCCCGCCTCTCGAAACCTCCACGTGCTGTAGATGGGGATAAAGTCCCTGTGGTGTGCATGAGGAATATATTGGGAAAAATGGTCTGGTTTAGTCCTGCGCCAGGCAAAGGTAAAGGCAAACCCATCCACGGGATTGCTTTTGCTCAAGGACCTGGGTGCACCTGGTGGGTGATGCAGGACAATGGAGAGGTCCGATGTGTACCACAGGGGGACTTGGTTCTGGGCGAGAACATGCTGTGAATTATGCTGTGCCTTTGTAAATTGTTATTTTGTTATTGTTAACTGCTAAATGGCAGCTGGACATGACGCAGATGGTATAGAATAAAGGGGTGGATTATGTCCTGGTTCAGCTAGGATAGGGTTAAGTTTCCCCATCAGAGAGGAGGAAGGGATCTCCAGCCTGGTTATTCATACCATGCTGATGTCAGGTCCGGCGCGGCAGCGGGAAGCTTTTCTTTGTGGCTTTGGTCATGGGGAGCACGGGGCTGTCTGTATCCATTGCGGTATTTCTCTGTATATCTTTTGTCTTGTTCACTGTTATTGCTGTTTATTGTTGTTATCATTGCTACTGTTGTTGGTCAGATTGCTTATTACACTGGTGTATTAAATTTCTTCTTATTTTAACCCGGGGTTTGTGCCCTACTTGTGTCCAAGGGTGGGGGAGGGACAACGGCAACATGGTCTCTGGTCCCGGCAGGGCCTAAACCAGCACACAGCTATACTTAAGTGTATATGTAGATGCCTGAACTAGGTATCTAAGCCATCATTGTGGTAGGTGAAGACCTAGAATAGGACTTGCTTGTCCAAACATAGACACTTAGTTCTTCTGAGATGTGCTGAGGTGTTATCTGAGTCATCCTGAATGGGCTGGTGGAGATGACATATGACCTAAGGAAGATACATCCTTCCATAACCCTGTGACTTTAGATGACTCATTCTCTTGATTTAATTATTTGTATTTAGCAAGAGAAAGAAACCTTGAAAAGAATGACACCTTCAAACTCTTGATTTAGTAGCCCAGATTACATAACCTGTACCATCTGAGAGGATATATTGGAGACGTAGGACCTTCTGGAAAAACACATGGAGGCCAGACACTGTATCTTACATATACTTAAGTGGTGCTTATCAGGATGACTGATTAGATATATTTTTTTGAAGTTAAACTTCCCTGCATCTTGTCATGTCAGAATATTACTGAAGTATTTTTAAAAATAAAACTCAACATAGTGAAAAAACTGACAAAACTCTAGCTCTGCTTTATCCAAACTATGTCCCAACATGCCCCCCACAAGTGTTTGTACATTCTGCTCTTGTATTGTACTGAACAAGGGTTACTAGTACTTGTGCAGAATATACATTTGGCTAACAATGTTAATGAAATCTGATAATGTCTGCAAGCTCAGACCTGCTTTTATAATCAGTCCATTCAGTTTCACAGGTACAATGCTTCCACCCATCACTAAGCCTACAGCCACATTCGTCTCACTCAAAATTGTTACTCTTCTCCATAGCAAGATCTACAATTTCCTTCCCTATTCTTTCCTTACTGAACTGCATATAATTCAAAGGACAGAGATTACAAATGAAAATATGGAAAAAAGACAAAAGATCTTTTCCCTGCTCTGGGACTCTTTCACGTCACTTCCAAAGCACCCCAGTGAATCTCATTGCCATTTAACTCTTGAATACTCTTAGGTTTACAGTTACTTTAATACTCCAGGGCAGTAAGGTGGTGGAGAGACCACCAGAGGTAAGGTGTTCTGAGTACACACTACAAATAAATTCAGATCACTGAAGAACTTAGATCACCCTTTTCTTTTTTCAGATGAATTCATGTTTCTGAACGCATGTGCATTATACAGATTCATGTCAGTGAAGATATATCTAAACAGTATCATATTTATTAGTATTATTTTAAGTATCTTACCTAGAAACTAGAGGTTTATTTTCTATCTCATTGTCTTTTTCAAATTGATGCCTAGGCTATTTCACAGAATCACAGGATTGTCAAGGTTGGAAAAGACCTTGAATATCATCCAGTCCAACCATCAACCCAATATTGACAGTTCCCAACTACACCATATCCCTCAGCGCTATGTCAACCCGACTCTTAAACACCTCCAGGGATGGGGACACCACCACTGCCCTGGGCAGCCCATTCCAACGCCTAACAACCTGTTCTGTAAAGAAATGCTTCCTAGTATCTACTCTAAATCTTCCCTGGTGCAACTTGAGGCCATTCCCTCTTGTTCTGGGGCTTATTACTTGGTTAAAGAGACTCATCTCTGTCTCTCTGCAACCTCCTTTCAGGCAGCTGTAGAGGGCGATGAGGTCTCCCCTCAGCCTCCTCTTCTCCAGACTAAACACCCCCAGTTCCCTCAGCCGCTCCCCGTACGACCTGTGCTCCAGACCCTGCACCAGCTTCGTTGCCCTTCTCTGGACACGCTCGAGTCATTCAATGTCCTTTTTGTAGTGAGGGGCCCAGAACTGAACACAGGAATCGAGGGGCGGCCTCACCAGTGCCGAGGACAGGGGTAAGATCCCTTCCCTGTCCCTGCTGGCCACGCTATTGCTGACACAAGCCAGGATGCCATTGGCCTTCTTGGCCCCCTGGGCACACTGCTGGCTCCTGTTCAGCCGGCTGTCAATCAACCCCCCCAGGTCCCTCTGTGACTGGCAGCTCTCCAGCCACTCCTCCCCAAGCCTGTAGCGCTGCTGGGGGTTGTTGTGGCCCAAGGGCAGCCCCCGGCATTTGGCCTTATGGAAACTCCTCCAGTTGGCCTCAGCCCATGGCTCCAGCCTGTCCAGGTCTCTCTGCAGAGCCTCCCTACCCTCGAGCACATCAACATCTGCAAACTGACTGAGGGTGCACTCGATCCCCTCGTCTAGATCATCAATAAAGATGTTAAACAGGAGTGGCCCCAAAACTGGGCCCTAGAGGACACCACTTGTGACCAGCCGCCAACCGGATTTAACTCTGTTCACCACAACTCTTTGGGCCCGGCCATCCAGACAGTTTTTTACCCAGCAAAGCCTATGCCCATCCAAACCACGAGCAGCCAGTTTGACCAAGAGAATGCTGTGGGAAACGATGTCAAAGGCTTCACTAAAGTCAAGGTAAACAACATCCACAGCCTTTTTCTTCATCCATTAAGCAGGTCGCCCTGTCATAGAAGAAGATCAGGTTTGTCAGGCAGGACCTGCCTTTCATAAACCCATGTTGGCTGGGCCTGAGCATCTGGATGTTCTCCATATATTGTATGATGGTACTCAGGATGAGCTGCTCCATCAGGTTCCCAAGCACTGATGTCAAGCTGACAGTCCTGTAATATTCCGGATCATATTTCCAAACCTTCTTATAGATGGGTGTCACACTGGCCAATTTCCAATCTATCTGGACCTCCCTGATGTCTTGATCCAGTGTCGGGGGAGGTTTCGATACAATCCCAAGAACGAGCTTAAGACACAAACGAGGTCAAATGCCTTATACCCAAAATAGGTTTTTATTAGTAAAAAAGTGAAGAGGGGTAGCGATAGGACAGAGTAGAAGGAAATGGCAGAAATAAAGCAAGGGTGCAGGATAGGAACCCAAAATAGGTTTTTATTATTAAAAAAGTGAAGAGTGGTAGCGATAGAACAGAACAGACGGAAAAGGCAGAAATAAAGCAAGGATGCGGGATAGGACTGCAAGAATAGTCACCACCATGGATCCAGCGATGTCCCTTTGGTCCTCAGTCTTCAGTTCTTCGGTGCTGGGTGCATACGGATCTGGCTTCGATGGTGGATGCACAAAGAGCAAGATTTTCTGCTGCCGTTTAAGTTCATTGTACCGTACCAGCTGATCAGCATATCTGCTCGCCTTCAGTTTTTTTCCTCTGGTCCAACACGTTTTGTTGCATCCAGCGTCAAGGGCAGGAACGTTTGCCTCTAGTCAGTTCATTAGCAATGCAGGCATGGGGTCTGGCCTGCACAATAGTGCCACAAACAGCTACACGATTGTGTTGGTTTAAGCCCTGCTGGGACCGGAGAGCACATTGTTGTTGCCCCTCCCCCACCCTCAGCCGGTCGGGCTCGCAGTGAGGCACAAACCCCGAGTTAAAATAAGAAGAAATTTAATGCAACAGTGTGATAAACAATCTGAACAACAATAAACAGCAATAACAGTAAGCAAGACAAAAGATATACAGAGAAATACCACAAATGGTCACAGAACAGCTCCCCGCCACCAAGACCACCAAAGAGAAAGTTAAAAAAAACCATTCCCGCCTGGACCTGACATCAGCATGGTATGAATAACCCGGCTGGAGATGCCTTCCCCCTCTCTCTCTGCTGGGGAAACTTAACCCTATCCTAGCTGAACCAGGACAATGATGGGGCCAGCTCAGCACACCTCTGCCCCTTTGAGGCTTGCCTAAAGAGTCCAGACAATGCAACCTCAAGGAAGTGGAGGGTGCATCCTTCAGTACACTCCCGCTTCTCTGGGCAGCATCCCCCAGACCAATTCACAGGCCGCAGCAGCTTCTCTTGGAGGTTTGCAGAGACAAAAGCAAGCACTGAGACAGCCATAGATCATTTCAGTCTCTCACACCCGGTCATCCAGGACAGCTGGTAAATGATGGAAAGTGGCTTGGTGAGCACCCCAGCCAGCTCCTTCAGCACCCTCGGGTGTATCCCATCCAGTCCCATAGACCTGTGTGTGTCTGTGTGATGCAGCAGGTCACTGACTGTCTCCTCCTGGATTGTGGGGGGGTCGTTTTCCCCGTCTCTGTCTTCTGGCTGAGGAGGCTGGATTCCCTCAGCACAACTAGTCTTGCTATTAAAGACTGAGGCAAAGAAGTCATTAAGCACCTCAGCCTTTTCCTCATCACTTCTTACCCATAGTCTAGCAGTGGATGTATACTCTCCCTGGTCTTTCTTTTGCTGCTCACATACTTTTTCTTACATACTTTCTCTTACAAGAGAAACATTTCTTGTCCTTGATTGCTAAAGTCAGATTAATTTCCAGCTGGGCTTTAGAACTCCTGATTTCCACCCTGCATAGCCTCACAGCATCTTTGTAATCATTGTGATTGGCTAGCCCCTTCTTCCAAAAGCGGTAAACTCTCCTTTTCTCCCTGAGTTGCAGCCAAAGCCTGCTGTTTAGCCAGGGTGGTCTTCTCTTTTTTTCTTTTTTTTTTTCCAGAATGAGTTGTTGGCATTTCTGAAGGTAATGTACTTTCAGTTCTTGCAGCAGTGAGTCCCACAACTGCAACACAATAATGAGAGAGTTAATTCTTCTGTACTCATGAGTTGTCCTCTTTTGGTTAAAATGGGAGGTTCACATCCCATTTTCCATAGGAATTCATCTGTCACACAGAGTAAGTCAAGAAAATTACAACAGTATTTGAAACAGTGATCCAAGACTGTCCTCAGCAAGGCAGAACAATTGAATATGAGGCAATATTTACTTAATGACCTGAAAATATAGTAATTTTAAACTGTATTATTGTAAAATTTTACTTAGAAATCTTATAAATATTTCAGTTGTTTTAAGTATAAGGACCTGGGCAGTCATATCAAATGCCAGTACCATGATACTGCAAACTCAGTAGTTACTCCAGTGACATAACAAGTTACATTTCTTAAATAAATGTAAGAAGTTCTTAAATAACATTTGCATTACATTTTCTTCAAGGACTCTTTAAGGTTTCACAAACAGTGCAGAACCATCTTCTCCCCTATATCTTTTGTGAACAACATGGAAACCGTAAGTCTTTCAAAGTGTCCATATGCTAACTATACACATTTTATATTTATTTTTACTGTGATTGTGTAGCAAACAATGGTGTGGTGGGCAATAAGTGCAGTATGTGGAAATAAACAAGTAGAAGCCCTGAAACTGGGGGCATTAAATGGTAATTGATACTTTTATCTTTCTCATTCTTTAATATAAAATTTTGATCCTGTTCAATGGTCTACAAAAGGGTTATATAGGATTATTGTCAGTCTTTGAAAAAACCATTTACGGCCCATAATTAAGAAGATGGAGAGGAGGGCACCACTGAAAGAGAGACTTTTTTTTTTTTTTTTTTTGGATTGCATTTAATTTTTTCAAATGCTGGATACTATTTTGATTAGCACTATAAATTATATACAGCTTGATAGTGCTCAGACGGAATTAATTAAAAAGTTTGGATACATTTTGGTTTAGAAGTTTTGTTATCAAAACAGATGTTAATGACAAAAAAATTCATTTCTTTTATCAAATGACAGAGTCAGCTTCAATTAATTTTGGACTACTGAAAAAGCATTTTTCATAGAATCTACACTCCACTGTTAAAATGAGGCTGAACTTCTACAAGCCTGATTATAGGGAGGTGTCAACTTCTGATTGGAAAACCACATCACTGTATTAACAGGGCATTGTCTTCTAATTAATAAACAGAGGCTTTCAGAAATGGTTTCCATACAGAGACCTTTTGCTGTATCAGATCAAAATGTCACTTGTATCAATAGGGCAACTAAATTTATTCACGGTTTAACTTTAGTAACATGAACAGAGAAGTGAATTTTGCAAAGTATTTTGTACACACTTCTCTGCTTCACAGCCTTTTCCTGTTTTCTGATATATAATTTATAATTTTAAAAATTTAGTGACTTTTTAAAAATATATTTTCACTCTTATTATCCATTGTCTCAAATTTCATTTTCTCATGCACAGACTGCTCACAAATTGTAACCAACCAAACTATGAAGTTATTTTTCATCCACTTTTCAGATATGTAAATGACCTTAGATATCAGAAGGCAAAGGAAAGCTTGATTTCACTGTGAAATATCCTTTCCCTTCAGAAGGAAAAAAAAAACAAAACCAGGATAAGTTGTCCATGCAAAATAAACCCAAACCCAAACAAAACCAACCCTTCCAAAACAAAACCAAAGAAACAAAGAAACAAAGAAACAAACAAAAAACCACAAAACCCCAAAATGGTGAAGAATTTTACCTCATTGTTTCGCGTGAAGACTTATATGAGTAGAATGAAAATAGCAGTTAGTGTTTATTGATTTTTTTCCATTCTCTGAAAGGAAACATTCACTTTGACAAAATAACTGGTGCTTACTCCAATATAACAAGATTTTTTTAATGTGCTATTTCTGTATACTTGAGGAACTTCAGACTGTCAGGTAAGTGACAGTCTGAGACTTCAATCTATAATATAATTCCATATTGACAGAAACCCATGGAATTTGTCCTTTACAGCAGTTTTCTTTAGGAGCTGTTATAAAGAATAACATCTTTAATGTCTCTTGCTCTGGCTATGAGGAATAATCATATAACCATTTTATGTTTGTTGACTCTTGCCTACAGCAGTACGGATTTCAGAAAGCTTCAGAGGTGATTAGAGATTTGGAAACCATAACTTTTTTAGAAACTCCACATAAGGTATCTGTGGAGATACTGAACATAGAGACTTCACCAATTCTTTTAAAACCAGATTGTATTAAAGGAGTTTGTGCTGGCAACCTATGGTGGGTTTACACTTTGCTAATTAGCAATACCTTGGTGAAAATTGTCTATGCAATCCTCCACCTCCCCACAAAGTAGGGGAAAAGGAGACACATAGCAGTGTTTCATCCCGTATCATCTCAGTGTTTTACTAGCCAATCTGCCCAGAACCAAAGAACATCAAATGCAATCCCCAGACACGTGGATTGTATTAGGGATGGAATAAGAAGTCTTAACTCTGTAGTTCCGGGCTTTTCTTGGATTATTTTTACACAGCTTTTGTATTTAAGGAGGATTATGGCACACATGGTCAATAAGATCACACAGTCTTTTTAGACCCGTATAATACTTCAAGGTGCAATGAAATGAGTTAAATATGGAGAGAAAAGCCAGTTTGAGTCTCATGGATTTTGGAATTTTAAATGAAAACTTGTTGTGCATTTTAACAAGGATCTTTCCATAATTCTTAACATTAACAGAACAAAAAAAATGTAGAAGAGAATAAAGAAGACCTCATACTAAAAGACATGGTCTGATTATAGTGACAATTATTCTCCATTTCATCCATGGTGATCATAGGAGACCCTTTAGAGCTATTATGATTTTAGTTGAAGTGCATGGGACACTGCTACTTAATTTCCATGATATCTTAATGTAATTGTTATGATTCCTCCTTCAAAAGCACAATCATACATTCTACAGTTGTCATGGTGTATTGTGCCAATAAATACTACTAAGGAAATTCTTCATGCACAGCTCATTGACATAATAGACCATAATGATTTTTTTAGTGCTGCTATGGTCTACTGTATCAATGCCTACTGAGGGAGACTTTAAAGCACTCATCCAAGCACGTAGGGTAACTATACATAATAAAAATCTTTATGAAGATTTTGGAAATAAGCAATTATTCAGCACTGCATTGTTCATTTTATTTATAAGTGCTAAAATCATTAGCATACACAAGGGACAGATGTGGTAATCAAATTTTCCCTTAAAGACTGAACTAACTTCACTTTCACAGGCTTGAAGAACCTTCAAGAAAGTATTTTTTATGTTGTCTTTCATTTTTCGTAATGTCAAAGTGCAAAAATACAAAGGAAAAACTTAACTCTCTCTCACTTAACAATCTCATGCTTCTCTATAATTTTGTAAGAAAAGGTTATAGTTGCCCCATCTTCCTATCTGAGAGCTATGCCTCTAATCTAAAACCCATGGACAGAGAGAAGTACCTCCAGAGAACAATTTGGAGGAACATTCATAAAATAGGTACCTAAAATGAGTGGGATGAAAGACTCATGGAAGGATTTAGCTCAGCTTCATAAAATTTTTAGACCTTGATTCAAGACTACAGGAAAACTAGATGAAATATATCTCATCCCTGATGTAGAAAATACAGACAGTGTTTTCAGAATTTCAACTAGTCTAGAGGAAAAGGGATTAATTTAGGACAACAGAAAGGACCTCTCATTCTAAATAGGATGCAGTGCTGAATAACTACCACTTTCTGACATGAGTACCAAGAGACTCAACAAGAAGTTCAAGAAACTATGCAACTGACACAGATACATTAACTTTGCTAGAGGGCTGTGAGTAAAGTATAACCACTGCCCAGATATGTAGTAGAGTGTGCTCTAGATCATCAGCAAACTCTTTTTTCTTCTTTTTTTGTAGAATATTGTGGTGGATTGACCTTGGTTACTTGCCAGGTCCCTACCAAATCACTCTATCACTCTCCTCCCATCAACAGGACAGGGGAAGTAAATATGATTAAAATCACTCAGCATCTACTGTCATGGGCAAAACAGACTTAAGAAAATTAAATTAATTTATTGACAATTAAACAGAGTAAGAGAGTAAAAAATAACATATCTAAAAATGCCTTCTACCCTATCTTTCCCTGCTTTCCCAGGCTCAACTTCACTTCCGACTCTTCTACCCCCTCCCTTTGAGTGATGTAGGTGGAGAGGGAATAGAGTCTGCAGTCAGTCCATAACACTTTGTCTCTGCTACTCCTTCCTCATGCTCTTCTGCTGCTCCAGCTTGGGGTCCCTCTCACAGGATAAAGTTCTTCACAAAATTCTTCTTTTCCTTCTATGATAAGGTCACCTGCCTAGTGAATGAAGGGAAGGTGCTGGATGTAGTTTTTCTGGATTTTAGTAAGGCTTTTGATATTGTCCCTTACAGCATCCTTCTGGACAAGTTGTTCAACTGTGGGATGAGCAGGTTCATGGTAAGCTGGGTAAAGAACTGGCTGAAGAGAAGAGCTCAATATGTTGTAGTGACTGGGGCTACAGTTGGTTGGTGACCAGTCACCAGCAGTGCTCCTCAGGGTTCTGTTCTAGAGCCAGTTCTACAATCTGGAGGCAGGAGTTGAACGCACCATTAGCAAGTTTGCTGATGATACCAAACTAGGAGGTGCTGTTGACTCTCTTGAGGGACAATAGGCCTTGCAGAGGGATCTAGATATATTGGAACATTGGGATATGATTAATGGGTTGAAATTTAACAAGTCCAAATGCCAGGTTCTGCACCTAGGTTGGAGTAACGCTGGGTACAAGCATAAACTGGGAGATAAGTGGCTGAAGAGCAGCCCTCCAGAAAGCCAACTGGGAGTGCTGGTCAACAGCAGTCTCAATATAAGTCAGCAGTGTGCCCTAGCAGCCAAGAGGGCAAACTGCATCCTGGGGTGCATCAAACACAGCATAACCAGTTGGTCAAAAGAGGTGATTATTCCACTGCATTCAGCATTGATATGGTTTGACCTTGAATGCTGTGGCAGTTCTGGGCCCCACAATTTGAGGATGTGAAGGTTCTTGAGTGTGTCCAGAGGAGGACAACAAAATTTGTGAAAGGGTTGGAAGAAATGTCCTATGAGGAGAAGCTAAGTATTCTGGGCTTGTCTAGTTTGGAGGAAAGGAGGCTGACGGGCAATCTCATTCCTCTCTACAGTTTCCTGAGGAGGGGAATTGGAGAGGGCAGTGCTGATCACTTCTTCCTGATATCCAGTAATAAGACAAGTGGGAATGGCTTAAAGCTGCACCAAGGGAGGTTTAGACGACATTAGGAAGCATTTCTTTATTGAGAGGGTGGTCAAACACTGGAGCAGGCTTCTTAGAGAGGTGGTCAGTGCCCCTCAAACCTGTCAGTGTTCAAAAGGCATTTGGACAATGCCCTTAATAACATGTTTTACTTGGTCAGCCATGAATTGGTCAGTCAGTTGAACTAGATCGTTGTTGGTCCCTTCCAACTGAAATCACAGAATCATAGAACCATCTAGGTTGGAAAAGACCTTGATGATCATCGAGTCCAACCATTAACCTAACACTGACAGTTCCCAACTACACCATATCCCTCAGCACTATGTCAACCCGATTCTTAAACTCCTCCAGGGACGGGGACTCCACCACTGCCCTGAGCAGCCCATTCCAACGCCTAATAACCCATTCTGTAAAGAAATGCTTCCTAATATCTAGTCTAAACCTTCCCTGGTGTAACTTGAGGCCATTACCTCTTGTCCTATTGCTTATTACTTCATTAAAGAGACTCATCCCCAGCTCTCTGCAACCTCCTTTCAGGGAGCTGTAGAGGGTGATGAGGTCTCCCCTCAGCCTCCTCTTCTCCAGACTAAACACCCCCAGTTCCCTCAGCCGCTCCTCGTACAACCTGTGCTCCAGACCCTGCACCAGCTTCGTTGCCCTTCTCTGGACACGCTCGAGTCATTCAATGTCCTTTTTGTAGTGAGGGGCCCAAAACTGAACACAGGAATCGAGGGGCGGCCTCACCAGTGCCGAGGACAGGGATAAGATCCCTTCCCTGTCCCTGCTGGCCACGCTAGTGCTGACACAAGCCAGGATGCCATTGGCCTTCTTGGCCCCCTGGGCACACTGCTGGCTCCTGTTCAGCTGGCTGTCAATCAACCCCCCCAGGTCCCTCTGTGACTGGCAGCTCTCCAGCCACTCCTCCCCAAGCCTGTAGCGCTGCTGGGGGTTGTTGTGGCCCAAGGGCAGCCCCCGGCATTTGGCCTTATGGAAACTCCTCCAGTTGGGCTCAGCCCATGGCTCCAGCCTGTCCAGGTCTCTCTGCAGAGCCTCCCTACCCTCGAGCAGATCAACACTCCCACCCAACTTGGTGTCATCTGCAAACTGACTGAGGGTGCACTCGATCCCCTCGTCTAGATCATTAATAAAGATGTTAAACAGGAGTGGTCCCAACACCGAGCCTTGGGGGACACCACTCGTGACAGGCTGCCAACCAGATTTAACCCTAAATAGTGTATTCTCTAACATCGGTCTTTCCCACAGGCTGCAGTTCTTTAAGAACTGCTCCCGCATGTGTCCTTTCCACAGGGTGCAGTCCTGCAGGAGCAGACTTCTCCAGCATGAGTCTTTAATGGGCCACAGTTCCTGCCAGGAGCCTGCCCCACCATGGGCTCCCCATGGGCTGCAGATTCCTTCAGGACACATCCACCTCATCTGGCGTAGGGTCGTCCATGGGCTGCAGAGGGACAACCTTAATAACCATGATTTTCACAAGCTTCAGGAGAATCTCTTCTCTGGCACTTGAAGTACCTCCTCTCCTTCCTCCTTTGGTGACCTTGGTGTCTGCAAAGTTGTTTTTCTCACCTTGTCTCACTTCTCTCCCAGCTGCTGTTGCACAGTGTTTTTTACCCTTTCTTAAATATGTTGTCACCGAGTTGTTACCAACATTGTGAATTGGCACTGCTTTGGCCAGCTTCAGGTCCCTCTTGGAATAAGACTAAATTGACTCTGTCTGACAAGGGGGAAGCTTCTGGCATCTTCTCACAGAAACCAGTCCTGCAGCAACCCTCACCCCCTGCCCCCCACTACCAAAACTTGCCACATAAATTCAACACAAATATAAACCAGATTCTTGAAAAAAAAAAAAAAAAGCATATTTTCCTTTTTTTCTTGTCCTTTTCCTCCCTTTTCTTTTTTCTTTTACCTTTTTTCCATCTCATTCTCCTTCCCCTTCTTCTTTATCTTCTTCTCCTTTCCTGGTTTTAACCCTAAACAGTCTAACCCTAGTGTACAGTCAATGGTGACATGACATTGCTTAATTATGAGTTGGCTGTGCAAACTGCAGCCTGATGCAATTTACTCATGTTGCTTCTAGATTTCAGTAGGGTTCTGGTCTGCATGATACAATCTAAAATTTTGGAACTTGACATTTAGCAGCCATAAATATTGGTGTGATGGATTTTTGAAAGTGTCCTCACTAGCAAAGATTGAGTCCATAAGCATCCCCCAAAGGTAAATGAAAAAAGGATGCAAACTTTGCCAAAATAATAGTACAAGTTAAAGCAAGTCTTAATAGGAAATATTTACTTTATTTACAACAGATTTCTTTCCTACGCCTAATGCCTAACATGTCCAAAGCTGAAAAAGGACATGTGAGAAAAATGTGGACCATTTCTTAACTATTTTATTACAAGCAGAGGCCCTGATTAATGCAAAAGAATTTCAACATGTTTCTATGGCCCACTTTGAAGCAAAGGTCAAGCATTAGATTGATTCATAATTAACTGAGCTTCACAGTTATGTGATCCTTCAGAACAGACTCTTATCTATACTCAGGTTCTCTAGTCACTCCTAAATAATTTGAAGGTGCCTAACAGATGAATCACATAAAAGAATCTGAAATATAAGACTAGAAACTGTGGAAGCTGTAACATAAGTGATGACAATCCCCTCTATTTTTAAAACCCATTTTTCATCTTCTTTATTGAGAACATGGTCTGGTCATGGAGTGCTTTGCCACAGTCTTCAGTTGTAATATCTCAGACTTTAGCCCTTGTTTTACATGGCAAATCACTGCATCATTCTAGACCTTATTCTTCTTTGAAAAATTCTAGAGAAGATGTTGACCTTTTCTATACTCATTTGGGTGTCTAAATAAGGCTTTAAGAGTGGGATTCCTTTAATCTATGTTTCGGTATGAACTAATCATCTTTAGTTTCAGTTACTCTTAGAGGGGACACATGAGCACTTTTAGAGCAAGATTCAGCTGACCTCTTTTAAAATATATTTTAAAATCATACTCAAAATATGTATTTGTTTCTACTGGTTACAAAAGTCTATTACCTTGTTACATTGTATTTGGATGTCTTGACTATTGAGCTGGTCACATGATTCACTACTGCAAGAATTTCCCTGATTTTGGCTAATACCTGCACAGGTGCTTTGTAACCTATTTCATATGGAGATAAACTATGCATGTGGACATCTAAACCTAGCTCCCTTAAGCACTTGTTAAATGGAGCTCTACTGGGAATTGCATTTTTAGATGAGACATGCCCGTGTATTGGGCCACTTCTTCCTCCTTGTTTTTTTGTGAAAGGGAGTTGATGTATGTGCACTAGGACCCATGAGTGCACAGCAATGAAGACTGACTGTTCAGTACAGACACAACTAAGAAGGACGCCGCATGAAGAATTCAGACTCTAATGTACTTCTCAGTTTCCTTAGAATGTGGCAGTATTAATACCGGATGTTTGCTTTAACTACAGAACATTTTATGTGAGAGAGGAGGAGTACTTAAACTAAGTCCATCCTTCCCAACAAAAAAAAACCATTTTTCTGCCAAAGACTTTCTATTAGCAATGAAACTTTGGTCTCTTAGTGAAGTCTTTAGTGAAATAGGAATTTCCACCCCTGAAGTGTTTAGTCCAGTTAGAAACCAAGCCAAAGCTATACTGGTGCAAATTGCATTTTAAACTAATGAGTATACTGCATATTGGTGCAAAAATACCTGTAGAAAAAAATCCAAGACATAGACAAGCCTTCTTACAATATATTTTCTTGACCATTTGCCTTATAAACATAACTCTCTTAACAAGCCCTTTGGCTCAATAACCATACTAGCAGGGAGTAGTGATTGTTTTGTACTTCAGTCAATATTCCAGTTTCTCTGCAAAGTTACAGATATGGATTGTCTTCACACAAAATGTATTATTTTAGATCCAGTAAAATGTACATCAATCAGCATATAAATGCATGCATACAAAAGACCCAGACTAGTTCAGAGTCTGGAAAAAAAGTTCTAGCTAGTCAAACTAAAGTTGAAAATAGAAATATAAATTTTGCTGTCAAATGAATCTAAATGAAAATGACAATTTATAAATATGTATTATATTGTATTATAAATTATATTTTATGTGTGATAAATTATCACTTATAATAATATAGATTATGTATAGTATATTGCATGTAATATAATATTTTAACAACGTTTTACTATAATTTATAATATATTTAATTTACTTTGCAATGTGTATAAGATAAAATTTCTTTGGACATTTCAGTTAACTGATAGCATAAGCAGTGATTTTATTATGGAGGTGCATAAAACACTAGTCACTATTTCTAAGTGATGAAATGAACATACTGAAGATCAGTGATAACTGCCCAAGTGTTAAGTCCCCCTTTTACCCAATATTAATCTTTCCCCATAAACCAAACAATCTTCAGTAAATTCAAACAAAACATCGAACAAAAAGATTGACCAAAAGCCTAACCACATAAAAGTTCTATATAACACACTGAAGTGAAACAGAGTTTGATCAGTTTATCAGCAAAACTCCAGAGAGTGAAATGCAAAAGCATCCTCTGGAAACCCCTATAACTGAGAAATGGGATTCATTCCCTGAGGCTGAACTCTATGCTGATACGTTTACCTGTTACAGCTCCCAGATTAGTTAAAAACTAGCTTGGGTATATTGACAGTAGCATAAATGATCCAAGTGACTTCCTACTTTTTGTTTGTTCTACATGAAAATGTTTTCATTCACTTTCCAATCTTATTGCATAGGCCTGTCCTGCTTCTAACTTGCTTGAGGCTTTGAAAATATTCAGGAGTAAGCTGATCTGTACATAATAAGTGACATGGAAACACTGTAGAGGTTTACGCACAAGTACTATTTGAACACGTCTATTCTTTGCACCAGGGAAATGTGTAGCTGTTTTTTGTTGAAATTTTCAGCCTTCACACGTAGCCTGAGAAGAGCCACTGCAACATCTTGGTGTCTTAAAATGATAAGAATCATTATGAACTTTACCTCCTATTTGAAATTCCAAGGCTGTCAATAGCAGCAGTAAGACCTCTGTAGACAATGAGCTAAAGGTGAACATGCACTTCTCAAAGATGCATGTATGTCAACACAACTTCAGGCAAGAGGTTTCTTACCTCAGCAAGTGTTTTGTCAGTGAATCACATTTAGTTTATTTTCACTCAGACTGTGCTCTGATTCACCTAATTTGAATGTACTGAAACGCTGGAATCTAAATATAATGAAAAGGTAAACACAGACTCTGAATGATCTCAAGAAGGCTGATAGCATATGTAATGCCCAATCTTCTATAATTTGCCTCAAATTTGCTTGCAGATATTCATTGGGAGAAGCAGTTGTGATTTACTTGACAACGTTTCCTGGGTTTTTGTTTTTTTTGTTTGTTTTTGTTTGTTTGTTTGTTTGTTTGTTTTTCCCCAGCAATATTAATCTGTCTAGATAAGATTTCATTAGAAGGGCTTTTCACATGAAAGAAATAGTGAAACCCAAGAGATGTTCATCCCTGAGCAATGATTATTTAGAACTGAGAAGCAATTGGAAGGGTAGGTTCTGGTCTGTCTTTCAAAATCAAGTAAAATATAAAATGATTATGAGTCTCTTAGACCATGACTGTGTATTTTACCCTCTGAATTGGAGAAGCATGCCAGAGAGAATGTATCAAAACCCTGGATTTTAGAGTCCTGAGGTTTGATCATTTGCCTGAGTTATTTAAGACAGACTGAAGACACATCCTTATGCAGTTTAACTTGGCCTTTCTGCTCCTCAGCATCATCTCCAGCATCTAAACACAGAACTACTGGCAAGTCTGTCTTGGATATATTGGTCTCTACCTCAGAAGATATGTCTCTTTGGTACATTGTTTAGAAATCTTAATTTTGTTCCAGCACTGAATTAAAATTAAACTTGGAAACCTTAAACTTTTCCAAAAAGGATTTTTTTTTTTTTTTTCATTTCTGTTCATATCTTTAAACATGAAATATTATGAGACTGAAATATCCTGCACCCTATATGTGGGCTGTCATTAGTATGATCACTGGTTATGGAACAGTTCTCTGAGATCCCTCTGGAAGTGAAAAATAGAGATCTGGGAAATACAGCCATCTCTGATAATGGTTTCCATTTCTTTGTCAGGAATTATCACACAGGGAAATACAATATGCAGGAACAGAATCTTTTCTGATGGGAAATTTGATATTTTCTTGTCATGCTCAAGATGGACTCTGAAACAACTGACAAAGAAAGAGATGAACCAGTCTGAGCACCTCAACAGCCTCTAGAAGAGAAATGTGTCAATAGGCTATGATATGTGCTCCTACTATTAACTTAAGACACTGATTTTAATTTCTTTTCTGTCTTCCAGGGAAAGGCCGATGAGCAATATTCATAGGAAGCTCTCATCACAACAGTGTTTACTAATGTCTAAAATTCTCTGGAAAAATGGTCTGGGAATCTTAACTTCTGAGAAATAACTGCCTGCTAGCACTTTTTATTTTATTTATATTTTTCATGAAATTACTTTCTTGCACAAAACTAAATATAATCTCAAAGCAATATGTTCCAAAGCACCAAGAACATGTCCTATTAAGTTACACGCATGCATGAACATGCACAGACACACTCATACAAAAACATAGTTTTTCCTACTGTATAAGGGCTTGCATAGTAATATGAAATTTTTTTAGATGCTTAAAAATAAATGATGCAGTGATATGGACATTATATTTATATAGAAGTGTAAATGCCCTCTCTTTACTCCCTTTTGCTTACTCTTAGTTTCACATGACATCACAACTGAAGTGATTGGCATTGATATTTTTAATGGTTATCTCTAAAAGCAAAGATGGGATTAATCCAAGTTTGAATCTTTCAAATCCGAGGCCTTACAAAGAGGCCACCAATAGTCTATTATATTAGGTTTGATAACACCAAATCTATGCAACATTGTTTTTAGGAAATCATCAACAGACACTGTAAAGACAATATGTGATCGGTTTATAGTTTATAGATTGATATAAATTAAATCTATGGCATCCATATTTAACTGTCTGATTCCTGAATTGCTAAATTTATAAGACTTAAGAGGTTAAGCTCTTCTAGGATTTACTGATAAGATTAAAATTTTCTGTGGCTTTTGGATCTATCAGGGTAACGAGTATAAAAAGTGATGACACAAAGCTCTTATAGAAGTTTTTAAGTAATAAAGAGGATCAAAACCACAGGAATCTTATTTATTTTTACCAAAGACTTATTATGTAACCATTGATAGTTCCTAAAAATATGATAAATACTATAGACTCTAATTCAGAGAATCACAGAATCATCTAGGTTGGAAAAGACCTTGAAGATCATTCAGTCCAACCATTAACCTAACACTGACAGTTCCCAACTACACCAGATCCCTCAGCGTTATGTCAACCTGACTCTTAAACTCCTGCAGGAATGGGGACTCCACCACTGCCCTGGGCAGCCCATTCCAATGCCTAACAACCTGTTCTGTAAAGAAATGATTCCTAATATCTAGTCTAAACCTTCCCTGGTGCAACTTGAGGCCATTCCCTCTTGTCCTATTGCTTATTACTTCATTAAAGAGGCTCATCCCCAGTTCTCTGCAACCTCCTTTCAGGTAACTGTAGAGGGTGATGAGGTCTCCCCTCAGCCTCCTCTTCTCCAGACTAAACACCCCCAGTTCCCTCAGCCGCTCCTCGTACGACCTGTGCTCCAGACCCTGCACCAGCTTCGTTGCCCTTCTCTGGACACGCTCGAGTCATTCAATGTCCTTTTTGTAGTGAGGGGCCCAAAACTGAACACAGGAATCGAGGGGCGGCCTCACCAGTGCCGAGGACAGGGGTAAGATCCCTTCCCTGTCCCTGCTGGCCACGCTATTGCTGACACAAGCCAGGATGCCATTGGCCTTCTTGGCCACCTGGGCACACTGCTGGCTCCTGTTCAGCCGGCTGTCAATCAACCCCCCCAGGTCCCTCTCTGACTGGCAGCTCTCCAGCCACTCCTCCCCAAGCCTGTAGCGCTGCTGGGGGTTGTTGTGGCCCAAGGGCAGCCCCCGGCATTTGGCCTTATGGAAACTCCTCCAGTTGGCCTCAGCCCATGGCTCCAGCCTGTCCAGGTCTCTCTGCAGAGCCTCCCTACCCTCGAGCAGATCAACACTCCCACCCAACTTGGGGTCATCTGCAAACTGACTGAGGGTGCACTCGATCCCCTCGTCCAGATCATCAATAAAGATGTTAAATAGGAGTGGTCCCAAAACCGGGTCCTAGAGGACACCACTTATGACCAGCTGCCAAACGGATTTAACTCCGTTCATCACAACTCTCTAGGCCCGACCATCCAGCCAGTTTTTTACCCAGCAAAGCGTGTGCCCATCCAAGCCACGAGCAGCCAGTTTCATCAGGAGAATGCTGTGGGAAACGGTGTCAAAGGCCTTACTAAAGTCAAGGTAAACAACATCCACAGCCTTTTTCTTCATCCAGTAAGCAGGTCACCTTGTTATAGAAGGGGATCAGGTTTGTCAGGCAGGACCTGCCTTTCATAAACCCATGCTGACTGGGCCTGATCCTCTGGTTGTCCATTTTATGACTTTTAATGGCACCTGAGATGACCTGCTCCATGACCTTCCCTGGCACCAAGGTCAGACTGACAGGTCTATAGTTTCCTGTATGATCCTTTCTGCCTTTCTTGTAGATGTGTGTCACATTTGCCATCCTCCAGTCCAATGGGACCTCCCCAGTTAGCCATGATTTCAGGTAAATCATGGACAATGGCTTGGCGAGCACATCTGCCAAGTCTTTAATCACCCTTGGGTGTAACCCATCCGGTCCCACAGACTTGTGTGCATCCAAGTGGTGCAGCAGGTCTCTGACCACCTCCTCTTTAATCGTGCTGACCTCAGTCTGCTTCCCCTCCCCATCTCCCAGCTCCTGAGGCTGGGTGTCCAGGGAACAGCCAGTCCCACTGCTAAAGACTGAGGTAAAGTAGGCGTTGAGCACCTCAGCCTTTTCCTCATCCTTAGTTACCATGTTTCCCTCTGCATCCAGTAAGGGAGCGAGATTTTCCCTAATCCTCCTTTTGCTGTTAACAAATTTATAGAAAGATTTTTTCTTATCCTTAACAGCTGTAGTCAAGTTGAGCTCTAGCTGTGCTAATGTTCTCCCTGCATAACTTCACTACATCTTTATAGTCTTCATGAGCGACCTGGTCCCTCTTCCAAAGGCAGTAGATTCTCCTTTTGTTCTTGAGATCCAGCCAAAGGTCCCCGTTTGGCCACGCCGGTCTCCTTCCCCACCTGCTTGTTTTTCGGCACATGAATTCTAGCCCAAATGCTTCATTCAGCATCCGCACATAGCCCTCATTGCCACTAATTTTCATGTGTTGTTATAGTTATTAATTCTTAATATTTTTTTTAATTTGATTGCCTCTGTAACTATCTAGTCAATCAGACAACACAGAAATCAGTCTTTATTATAAAAGAACATATTTATGAAAATTAAAGGGTCGATAGGAAAACCACAGATGAATTAAACGGTAAAATGGCACTTTCAGTAAAAGGATGACTCAAATATAAAACAATGTTTACTCAGTAGCTTGATAATAGAATAGAAGACAATAGAAATCTCCAAATATTATAGACATTATTAAAACCTATAATGATTTAACGGCCACAAAACCTCTTGTGAGGTGAAGAAGGGTTATAGCCCATATTTTACAGATGGAGAAAATGATTCACAGTAAATTTATACGCCTCCATCTTGATGTGCCAAAGTTGAAATACTTGTGCTTTGATTTTAGAGTTGATGAACATCTACAGCTTTAAGTGAAGCTAATCATGAAACAGAGTAGTATCTGGAAGCACTAAGAACACATATTTTTCAATCAAGATTGAAAGGATTATTTTTATTTTAAAATATTTAAACTAGTCTTCATCCACTTTTACATTTTCAAGATTAGATCTTGGCTTTTGGTAGTGAAAGATGCTTTTTTGTCATATTATGTTTGTTATTTTATCATTTCCGCTACGCTGCCTGGAAGGAACATTCAACCCAAAAGTCTTTATTTAGTCTTTTGTCAGTCTCTGACTAGCAACCTGCTTTTTATGTCTTCTTTTCTATTATGATTAATAGTTTACATCTGTGTTTGGAATGTTTCAAGCTACAGTCATAGCAAACCTTTTCACAAATTCTTTCTATATCTTCTGACACTACAAGAATATTTGTGTTTGATCACTGTTTCTTATGGGTATGAAGTGAAGGTAGTATGTAGGTGTAGTTTCTCAGTATATTTTATATCGAATGTTTTGTTTCTTTCAGGGGTGTGGAAATCTCTGTCTACATAGTATAGTGTGCTAGACTCAATGACTGGAAATGCTTTCAGAGCTCAGACAGGGAAATCACTCAGGAAAAAAAGAAAAAAAAAAAAAAATAGGGATTCTCCTTTCCACGGGCGGGGTGGTTTTTTTTGGTTTGGGTTTTTTGTTTTTGTTTTTGTTTTTTTTTTGTTTTTTTTTTGTTTTTGTTTTTTTTTAGTACTAGATCTATTGCATGGCTGTTATGACTGATCTAATTTAATTGGCCCAACAATTACCAGTCCACCCTTTGACATCAAAACCTAATTTTTTAAGCTAAACTTAATCTTTCAGAGGTAAGACTTCTTAATGTAAAACAAGGGTGCTGAGGAACTAAGGTAATGGAATGAAGATAAAATTCTTCCCTGTAACAATACATTGTATTAGCATAATTCATGCATAGCTCCTCTTTCAGAGTTTTCTGATGTAGCTTGCTGACAGTGACATGTTAATAGTTAAACTATATAAAACAGTTCTCTTAATGAAGAAATCTTTTTAAAATGAAAAAAACTTTTAAAAACTTTTGTAAAGGAAAGATAACTTTGGAAAAGAGTTTACATACACAGTTAAAAATATAAACAGTAGCTTAGAAAAGTCAGTATTTGTACCAAATACCATACAGAACAGTATCAGTGGCTGTAGTTTTACAGTGCCTCAGAAACATAACACACCTCGAGAACATCCTTAATCGGATGAGTAACTTGCCCTCTGGACTTCCAAATATAAGTCTTAGTGTAGGACAATTTTTTTTTTTTTATCCTGAATGCTGATATCTCTATGTCTAAGAATATACCTGTGACCAGGCTTTTTAAAATATTTAGATACTAAACTCCCATTAAATTCCTTTGCCTAGTGAAAGGCAATAGAGAAGTCCTTTGAAGAGATTTCTGAAGAGCAATACAGAGGGCCTTAGAAAGAGGCTGACTGAGGATTTACTGAGAACCAGGAAATGGATTTGAGTTAGCTCAATGCTAGGTGCAAATTAAACTATCTAATATGGTCCTTTCCTAAAGTTACTGCATAACACATACAGAGTTTTTCCTGTATGAAAATTCAGAAATTCTAATAAACAACATGAAGAACAAATCTTGCTCTTCCTAGGATCAGGAACTCTGAAGGTTTATCATTACAATTGGAAAAAAGCAGTTGGATAAAGAAAGTGGAGCAGAAGTAAATTCTACACAAAATTTCCTCTTAGGGGACTAATGTATCTCACCTAACCTACCTGCACCTGCTCTGTTGTGTGTACTTATAGTCAGAAGAATAATTCATTCTGTTATAATGGCAATTTATAAATTTTCTGTACAGTTAATTTCAGGACAAGTTGTATTGTAAAGTATCTTAGTAGTGGTAAATAAGACTTGTCTATTGCTCTGTGCTGACACTAATAATATATATCAGCATCTGGAAACTTGGATGAAGCTTTTTAATATTGCCTTCATCTATTTTATATTGTTGTGGTGGGTTAGCCTTGGCCAGCAACTCCACTCAGTCTCTCGCTCACTCCCCCTCTTAACAGGACAGGGGCAGATAGTAGGAAAGACAAAGCTTATGGGTCAAGACAGAGAGGGAGATCACTCAGCAATTACTGTCATTGGCAGAACTGACTCAAGTCGGGGAAAATTAATTTAATTTATTGCCAATTAAAAATAGAGTTGCATGGGGAGAAACAAAGACAAAAATTGAAACAATATATCCCAGACTCCCCTTGTGAGGCTCAAATTAATTCCTCACTCCCACATCCCCTCTTTCCCCAGCCCCGTCCACCTGAGGCTCCACAAGCAGCACAGGGAGATGGGGAATGGCAGTTGGGGACAATCCGTAACAGTTCCTCTGTGTGGCTCCTTCCTTCTCACACCTCTCCTCCAGACTAGTCTCTACACAGGTTACAGCTTCATTTAGGTAATACATACCTGCTCTAGTGTGGGGATCTTCATGGGCTGTAGCTGGATATTTTCTCCACTGTGGTCCTCCAAGGGCTTCAGGGGGGCAATATGCGTCACCATTGACTTTACCATGAGCTGCTGAGGAATCTCTGATTCAGAATGTGGAAAATCTCCTCCCGCTCCTCGTTATCTCACCTTGCTCTCTACAGGGCTGTTTTCTCACACCTTCTTCTCTCATCACTGCCTATATAGCATGTACTTCTAATATCTAGTCTAAACCTTCCCTGGTGCAACTTGAGGCCATTACCTCTTGTCCTATCACCTGTTGCTTGGTTAAAGAGACTCATCCCCAGCTCTCTGCAACCTCCTTTCAGGCAGCTGTAGAGGGCGATGAGGTCTCCCCTCAGCCTCCTCTTCTCCAGACTAAACAACCCCAGTTCCCTCAGCCGCTCCCCGTACGACCTGTGCTCCAGACCCTGCACCAGCTTCGTTGCCCTTCTCTGGACACGCTCGAGTCATTCAATGTCCTTTTTGTAGTGAGGGGCCCAAAACTGAACACAGGAATCGAGGGGCGGCCTCACCAGTGCCGCCGAGGACAGGGGTGAGATCCCTTATTTGTCCCTGCTGGCCACGCTATTGCTGACACAAGCCAGGATGCCATTGGCCTTCTTGGCCACCTGGGCACACTGCTGGCTCCTGTTCAGCCGGCTGTCAATCAACCCCCCCAGGTCCCTCTCTGACTGGCAGCTCTCCAGCCACTCCTCCCCAAGCCTGTAGCGCTGCTGGGGGTTGTTGTGGCCCAAGGGCAGCCCCCGGCATTTGGCCTTATGGAAACTCCTCCAGTTGGCCTCAGCCCATGGCTCCAGCCTGTCCAGGTCTCTCTGCAGAGCCTCCCTACCCTCGAGCACATCAACACTCCCACCCAACTTGGGGTCATCTGCAAACTGACTGAGGGTGCACTCGATCCCCTCGTCTAGATCATCAGTAAAGATGTTAAACAGGAGCGGCCCCAACACCGAGCCCTGGGGGACACCACTCGTGACCGGCTGCCAACCGGATTTAACTCCGTTCACCACAACTCTCTGGGCCCGACCATCCAGCAAGTTTTTACCCAGCAAAGCGTGTGCCCATCCAAGCCATGAGCAGCCAGTTTTGCCAGGAGAATGCTGTGGGAAATGGTTTCAAAGGCCTTGCTGAAGTCAAGGTAGACAACATCCACAGCCTTTCCTTCATCCAATAAGCAGGTTGCCCTGTTAACAGAAGGAGATCAGGTTTGTCAGTCAGGACCTGCCTTTCATAAACCCATGCTGACTGGGCCTGAGCATCTGGATGTCCCCCATGTGTTGTATGATGGTACTCAGGAAGAGCTGCTACATCAGCTTCCCAGGCAAAAAGTTATTGTCACAACTTATTTTCCTTGAGCTTGGGCTGTGTTCTGATTTATAAAAGTTGCGTGATTTTAAGTTGTAAGATACTATTTCTCATGAGTGATGGGAAGACTTAATTTTTTACAACACTTATTTTTTTCCTTTGAAAATATGTTAACAAAACTAAGAATAATTAATATAAATTGCATATATGTAAAAATTCATTATATTAAATAACGGTGATAGTAGAGATGCATAATTAAATTTTCATTACATCTTTCATTATAAAATGTGTTGTCAGTTGTTTATAGCTTTTCTGAATTTGAATAGTTGGTAAAACAGAGAACTCATGCAGAGTGCTTACACACCCAACATTTTGCCATTTTTCTATCATTTGTAACAGTTCATCTAATAAAATATTGCCTCCCTCTTATAAATACACCCAGTTTATATTTTTAGACCACTGCCATGGTATACATTACATACTATTTCACTCTGCTTTATTTCTTTCCCTATTTCTCTACAGGATATAAGGTGCAGAAAATCCTTTTCTGAGCTAGTGTCTCATAATGGCGCTGAACTGTGCCTTGTGGGTGAACTAGCTCTAGCATTGCCCTGTTTGCAGAGTGCAAACATGACTCACGGATCAGTATCAGACTCTGGCACAGATCTGCTGTCTGATCTTGTTAAAGCATTCTCACTATCCACTATATGGTAATTTTCACATAACAATAGAAAACAGATGTTTTGAATAAATAATGAAATTACAATGCTGAAATAAGTAAGTGCAACATTTTTCAGCTTCATTGAAGTACTGTGAATGGATTTATCACACATAATGTGTATATCTAGAAATTAGAATATAAATCCTTATTTGATGGCAGTATTGCCTTAAAGTATTCCTTGCCCCAACAGACTCATATCTTTTCTGCCCCAATCTGTACTGCACCCTACCCCCCTGGTTTACAGAAACATAAAAACAACTGGATTGAGAAATTGTCTAAGTCAACAAATTAGCAACTACATACTTCTGAAATCACAGATAATGAGTCTGAATTTTAATTCATTGTTTTAGTTTCACTTTATAGTCAAAAAAACCAAAGAGGCATCCCTGAAATGTGATTTTTCTCATCTTCAGATGTCTATTTTTCCTCAGTGGTATAAAGGGATCCAGCTTTGACTTAGACAAGTAACTTAGAGAGCTGAAGCTGGATGAGATGAATCACATTGCTACATGAGCAGCTTCAGTATTGAAAATGAATCTGAGCTTTGCTAGAGAAAGAGTTGGCATTCCACTTACTCAGAATCACAGAATTGTCTAGGTTGGAAAAGACTTTGAAGATCATCCAGTCCAACCACTAACCTAACAATGACAGTTCCCAACTACACCATATCCCTCAACGCTATGTAGACCCTACTCTTAAACACCTCCAGGGATGGGGACTCCACCACTGCCCTGGGCAGCACATTCCAATGCCTAACAACCCGTTCTGTAAAGAAATGCTTCCTAATATCCAGTCTAAACCTTCCCTGGTGCAACTTGAGGCCATTCCCTCTTGTCCTATCGCTTACCACTTGGTTAAAGAGATTCATTCCCAGCTCTCTGCAACTCGTCCTTAATTCTTCTGAAATTGATTTGCAAGACCTATTAAAAATCCCACAACTGTTAAAAATTTTGTGTGCTGGAAAACTCTATTTGCATGACTCATAAATTTGTATAAATTATTAAGACCTATTTGACTGTCAGTGTTCTTACTCTCCTTTTTAATGTAAAGGGTTTTTCCTTCTGTTACCTGATACAAGTACCAGGGCTGTGCATGGATCAGAGGTTATCTTCTCTCTAACTTTCCTTTACTAGTCTTGCCGTAAGTGTTGAACCCTCCAGTTCAGCTGTTTTACAGTATTCTATTTCTTATAACAACAGCATCCCATAAAGAAAGGAGATAGTTCTCTCACAAATTTGCATGTGAACAATAGCTACAAGACAAGGAAATGCACATTCACCATGAGCACAGTTTGTGGAGTGATGAGGACACAAAGAGCCTCAGAGGAAATGATTGTTTCACAACAAGGAGCTCATGCATTTCAAATTGCTCAGCACCTGGGCTTGAAATGAGTCCATGCTCCTGTTGCTTAATACTGTTGCACAGTAGTTTTGGCAACAAGACTGACAGCTTGAAGGGTTATTCTCAAAATCATACAGCATGTTAAATTCTGGTAATGTATTTTTTTGCCTTTCCTGGCAAGATTACAAGAAAAAATTGGCTGGGTCTTCATAGATGTGCATCTGGCTGAATGGCAAAGCCTGGCTATCAATTTTATCACTATTAATTTATTATTTTCTGGGTTTTGCACTTAGCCTACATAAAACTTTGAATCCCACTGTTGCCTTTAGAAAAACACTTTTTTCCCACCTAAGAGACAAATGTATGCGCTCATGATTTTCAGACATTTTCTCAATTAACTCTTGACTGCTTTGGTGGCATTGAGAATCTAAAATTTGTACAAATATGAAAGCTGATAACTACCTGAGAAGCCAGTTGCTCTCTGTATGAATGAAGGTCAACTGAGTGTCTGTTTAGATCTGTACATCTTCACTGTAAATGATTTGAGGTAGATACATAGGGAAAGAATAAGAAACAATACAAATATAGTATTGTTCTGCCCTCATATTCTGTCCTGTCTTTAACTTGAGGTCTTCCTTAACCAACCATTTGATAGCGTAGAAGAATGGAGAAAGGTTTCAGGGTGGTAGGATGAATCAGACGAGTGTCATGTTAACAAAGAGAGAGTTCCAGCACAAAGTCTGACCATGAATTCTTTCTTGGAACTGCCATACTACTACACTTGCCATGTTCTTACACTTCCATGTAGTCATCCACTGATAATCCCTGTCAGAAACAGGATACTGGACAAGGTGAAGAGTTAGTTTGACTGGTAAGGAGCTTTTTGAAAATGTGCAAAAAAATAAAAGAATGACAGAATCATAGAACATTGCAGGCTGGACAGTACTTCAGGCAATCTGTACTTCAACATCAAACCAGCTTCAGTTATGAGATCAGACCAGGTTGCTTGTCTTTATCCAGCTTGACCATGAAAACCTCCAAGGATAGTAACTGCATAGTCTCTGACTCGACTGTCCTCATAGTAAAAAGGTTTCTCCTTATAACCAGCCTGTCATATTCAACTTAGATCTTTTACTCAATTTATGTCCACTGTTTCTTGTCCTCCCACAATGCACCACTATGAAGAACCTGTCTCCACCTTCTTGATGAATCACAGAATCACAGAATTGTCTAGGTTGCAAAAGACCTTGAAGATCATCCAGTCCAAACATTAACCTAGCACTGACAGTTCCCAACTACACCATATCACTAAGCACTGTGTCAACATGACTCTTAAACACCTCCAGGGATGGGGACTCCACCACCTCCCTGGGCAGCCCATTCCAACACCTAATAACCCATTCTGTAAAGAAATACTTCCTAATATCCAGTCTAAACCTTCCCTGGTGCAACTTGAGGCCATTCCCTCTTGTCCTATCACCTGTTGCTTGGTTAAAGAGACTCATCCCCATCTATCTGCAACCTCCTTTCAGGGAGCTGTAGAGGGCGATGAGGTCTCCCCTCAGCCTCCTCTTCTCCAGACTAAACACCCCCAGTTCCCTCAGCCGCTCCCCGTAGGACCTGTGCTCCAGACCCTGCACCAGCTTCGTTGCCCTTCTCTGGACACGCTCGAGTCATTCAATGTCCTTTTTGTAGTGAGGGGCCCAAAACTGAACACAGGAATCGAGGGGCGGCCTCACCAGTGCCGCCGAGGACAGGGGTCAGATCCCTTATTTGTCCCTGCTGGCCACGCTATTGCTGACACAAGCCAGGATGCCATTGGCCTTCTTGGCCCCCTGGGCACACTGCTGGCTCCTGTTCAGCCGGCTGTCAATCAGCACCCCCAGGTCCCTCTCTGAGTGGCAAAGAAGAAGCTAAACTCACTCCAGTTAACTGATGTTTCCCTTATCCATGATAGCGGTGAGGGAGAGATGGCAGAGACAAACTGGCCACAGTATTCTACACATGGTTTAATGAGTAGCAATTAAAGGGGAGGAATCACATCTTTTGACCCTCTGGCCATGCTCTTGTTCATAGAACATTCATGTTGACCAACTTGCTGCCAGAGCACACTGCTGGCTCACATTGAGTTCGTGGTCCACTGGGGGCCCCATGTCTTTTTCAGCAGAGCTTCTCCTCAGCCAGTAGTCCCCAACATGCAATGAGTTCTCCCTAGGTGCAGGACTTTCCTTTTTTTTTTTTTTTAAAAAAAATTGATTATCATAAGGTTGGCCCGTTCCTCCATCCTGTGACTAGTGCCTTTGTACAGCAGCCCTGCCCTTGAGCATACTGATTGGTTCTCCAGACTTTGGTGACATCTGCAAACTGTCAGCACACATTCTTTCATCTCCTGCAAGCCACTGAGAAAGATGTTAGACAGGACAGATAGGTGGATAGACGCATGAAGCATTTTCCTTGCTACAAGCCTCCAGGTAGAGTATAACAAATTAACCTCAATGAGAAGAGGCTGCATGCATAGACTGAAGATGACAATGACTTTTGATGATTAAATATTTGGAAAACCTTCAAAAGGAAAAACAGTGTGAGGCTGCATGTTTGTACTGTGGCACTGTACTGTACTGCTGATATATCACTTGCACGCTACTTTGTGCTTAAGAAGCAAAGGGTCAACAAATTAGAACACCTTTCACAACTTCTGGTTATCTTCATTCTTTCCTGTATATACACAAACATATTTATTTCACTTAGGGGCATATATAAATTTTTTTTTTTCCTATTTATTTATTTATTTATTTATTTTATTGTGGTGTTGAAAACAACAGAAAAGATGAAAGAAAGATTAACAAAATCAATATTGTTCTTTATTTGAAGACCAGTTGCTTCTAAGCATCTGGAATGTCTAATATACAACAAGCTGTGTTTGTGCTTTATTGGACTAAGCACAGAACTGTGAGTAGCACCCTAGTTCTGGTTTTGAGTACATCACATGATTATTTTTTTTTTAATTTGGATTATTACCTGAATGAAAGAAATACTAAAATTTATATATTTGTGAAGACACAAGATACATGACCAAAAATCACAAAAACAGAAAACACTGTTTAACTATTTAATGTTGTTACTATTTATTATTTATTTATTATAAACTACTTACAGGCCAGAAAAATGCTTCAGCATTTTTCAGTACTTTGTATTAAATCATTAATATATTTTCTTTCAAGAAGCTATAGATTTAAAAAATACTGTACTTTGTGGAATTATATTTTTTTTTAACAGGCAGAAAGCTGAACGTATTACAATATTCTTATCTCAAATTGTGATTGAAATGGAAACAAAATAATGTTATTGAGATATAAGTCTCTGTTATGTCTTTTTGTTGTTATTTAGGATGTGGAAGTCCTGTTTTTCTGAGTGCCTGTGCTAGATGAACAATGTTTTGCCAGAGTCTTGGTAGCTAACTAGGCTTTGGTTTTTCAGTTTTGAGGTCAGAGCATTAACACATTTGCATTATAAAAAGAAAGAAAACTTGTTGGGAATCCCAGTATATATTTCATCTAGTTTAAAACCTTAATCCTGGATTCTGAGTGTTGTGTGGTTTTAAGAGTATTAGTACAGATTTATACAAAATGGCTTGATACTGCATGAATCTGCAAGCACTTTTCACCAACATCAGAAAGTTAAATAAAAAAAAAAAAGAAAAAAAAAAGAAAAAAAAAAAAGAAACCTAGATTAGGGTTAACAAGGTCTAACTGCTGGAGCCCTGGGAAGACCAGATGGTGGTGTGAAACTACTATATTGCTTTCTTGCTATTGTTCTGAAGATAGCTTTTTAATCAAGGATCTTTTATCCTTATTTTTAATAAAAAGATTACAAAAATAATCTGGTCAAGTGTGTTTTAAAAGTTTCTGGTTTGTTGGGTTTGTTTTTAAATTTTCCATAGCATTTGATACACCCTGAACAGCAGCCACTCTCTTACTTTTGTCCTTAGAGCCTACTTCTGCTACATGCCTGTTTCAGGGCAGATGGGAATAGTTGGCACAGCAGTTGGCCAAAATTCAGATACTCTATTTTGTGTAATAAAACCTACATAATGATATTTCTATATTTGGTTTTGAACCAAATCATGCAGAAACCAAATTTGCTAAATTTCCCATGAACAGAAATTCTGAAGAAGAAAAAAAGGCATTTTCCCCTGTTGCCCTCTGTTCCCATCAAGTAAAATAAATGCATAGGGACCTGCAGCTGCTAAGTGAAAAACCACATTCTTGAGGGGATCAAGAAGCTAGGGAATGAGTTGGCTCAGGAGTCCAGACATCTTAGAATCTTTGGCCAAAGGACAATCTGCCCAGTGGGGCTTCCTGTGGTCACATGCCATTGATCTCCAGCAGCTGCTACACTGGAATTAACATTCTTGTCAGGTTGACTGCTGCTTCTAGCCATGTGAAATTGTCACAACAGTCCATTTCAACATTTCCATGCCAAGGAACCTGGAAAACCCAAGAGCCCAGACTCCGTATGAAACTCTCAGGGCTGATAGTCTCTTCCTGCAGAGCCAAATGCTGACCCCTATTTAGAGGGGGAGCTCAGCAGTTGGGTTCAAAGAATCTGAAAACCTTGCCACAACAAACTGTCCTGGCACCATGGATAATGAGATTTAATACATAGGGGGAAAGCACATTGTATCTAAATTACTATACTCTTTAGAGCCTTGGATTCTCAATCACTAGTAGCAGGTTAGATTCTGTCAGATTTTCCTCATAGAGTCTTATCTCTGATTTGGTAGATATTGCTTGAATATAAGACCTTTAAGAGAAATATTTTAAGTACAATGAAGAGGTGTTTTCTGACAAAGCTTCATTTTACTGAAAAATTTCTGAATAGATTAAATTTGTTCTTTATTGAAATTAGACGTTATAGTAAAAGGTAACTTTCTGCATCTATATATTGTTTGGCATCCAATGTCCTTCAGTTTTTGTATTTCACCTCACTTCATAAGGCATTTGATGCTCCCAAATCTGAGGAGGAATTTGGGATTGGCCGGGTGTCTACATTAAGTTTGGAAAATACTGAGCACAAGCTGATAGTTTTCATTCAGGATGTTGGCATTATGACCCATTCCAAGAAAACAAGAGCCCATTGCTCAGTATTGTTTAAACAAAACAAAAAATTGTCCAACTGTTGGGAAATATTAAAACTGGAATAGAGAATTAAACTCAAATCATAATTATGTCACTATTTCAACCTTTTTTCGACATCTTAAATACTCTGTAGTTCTTGTGTTTCCATCCAAGCAGAGTTATAGAAGAATGTGAAAAGTTAAGATAGCAACAAAGATGATCAAATTTTTGACAAAAACCCACCAAAGCTCATTAGTTTGCAAATTAAAAGATAGAGAAGGAAGGTGTAATAAACATGTATAAAATCCTTGGTGTCATGGTGTGGCAGGTGCACCCAGCCAATGAAAACAGCTTCTTGGCTGCTGAAGTGTAGAAGCTCCTGACTCCCTTTGCTCTCAGGGCTTCAAGGTAATTGGCACCTTTGGCCAATGGGAGCTGTTGTTGACTACAGGTCAGATTGGGCCTGGGTATCAATGGAGTCCCCTGGGGGAGCCATTTGGAGCTTGTCCCCTGGAGCAGCAGCTGCAGTTGAGGAGTCTTCCTTTGGGTCAGGATGCCACCCAAGGAAACTCCTTGAGGTGAGTGGGTTTGAAACACTGCCCTGAGCAGGTCTTCAAGGTTGAGAGCCCTCACTTGTTAGATTAGTGATAGAGCATTTTGGGCTGCCATTAAACTCTGGGAAGGGGTACTTTGTTCTGTGTTTGGTTTGCCATTAAACCCTAAGGAATTTTGCTTTGTTCTGCATTTCGGGGTGCTGTTAAACCCTCTTCTCACAGACATTTGAACCTGTAAATTATGGAGAGCTAGTTAATTCTGTTAATAATAAATCTTTAATTTTTGGTGGTTTATTTGAGAGCCTCTGTAACAAATTGGTGTAGTCGGCACGATGTTGATAGAGGCGTTATTACAGAAGTATAGTTGTGTCCCTTCTCCCCCAAATGTACAGTGGGGGAAGGAGAAGTGGTTTGATCCAGCGGCAGTTGTAAGAAAGCTGGAACAAAGCCAGGGAAGTTGGTGGAATAGTGGAATTGAAGGAAAAATGTGTGTCATTTTAGGTGTCTGTTTGATTCAGGTGCAGGATTATTTTGTAGTATTTGAGAAAGATAACTTAAAGGAGTGATTAGAAATTGATCATTTTAAGATAGAATTATTGTAAGAAAGGGAAGGCAGTTATTAGAAAAAAAATTGAAATTAGGTTGGCACGAGCAAAAAATCCTCCAAGTGTTGTTCAGATTTGCAAGTTAATTATTAGTGTAGATCTTGAGGAGTGGGATGGAGATATTTGGGGAGAGTCTGATGAATGTGGCTCTTATTAGAGGGCTCCCGGATGCCTTAAAGATACATGTCCTGTCCCTCAAAGAAAGGGTGCAAAGAGCTATTGAACGCAACCAGTGAAACCCCCCCAACCCTCATGTACACATGTTAACATGGGCAGAAGTGTTACATGATCTGGTTGCTTATGGGCAAGAGATGGGCTGGACTGACCCGGGTGGAGGTGAAGATGGAAGACAGAGGGTTCGGCAAGTCAGTCGGAAACTTCCTCCCTGTGAGCAGCCTCCTTGTAGAGAGTTTAAACTGCCCCAGGATAAATCAGGTCAGTTTTATGCTTCAGGGAGGAATCATCTTTGGCAGAAGGGGTTGGCACTGAGGGTACCCTGGGCAATATTACATGGGCAATCTGCTGGTAACATCTCGAAGCTGGTGTAATTGTTGGAGGGCAGACCTCAAGAACAAAGGAAAAATATTATTGTTTGATGTTTTGGCAAGTAAACAGTGGTGTTTACCACACAGCAGTGTGGAGTTTTGGAGTTAGGGGGAAAGAAGTTGCCTCTGTCTTTCAATATCCATTGCCAGCTGCTACCAAACAGGGTATTTTTGAGGTGATTAATATTACTGAAAAAAGATTATAAATTGTACACATTCCCCTAATAATTCTGCAGTGTGGCCAGTCTGCAAACCAAACAAAAGGTGGAAATTAACAGTCGATTATGGGAGACTGAATGCCCATCCAGGCCTTTTGTCAGCTGCAGGGCATGGTTGGACTGGGTACAGGGCTTGGCTGGGCTGGGGGCAGCCCTGCAGGAGAGAGACCACCAGTTCTGGGACAGAGTCTTTGTGGTTCCTTTGTCAGAAGCAGAGATCGCTTTGCTCCCACATGGGACAGCGGTAAATTTACATTTGCGTGTCTTGTCCAGGGATATCTGCACTCACTGATAATTGCTTGCTATGCACTGGCTCAAAAACTCGCTAAAACCACGCCTGGAGAAGGGGTTAAGATCTCTGGAACACACACCCACAACCCTCCCCCCTCCTCCTGTGGGAGTCGGGCAGGGAGAAACTTCAAGGAAGGCTGTGTGCAGTTAAATTATTATTGCCACACAGGGCAGATAAAGAAGGAAACACCCAAATCAATTTAATCAGGTAACAGGAACCTCTTTACTGCTGGGGTGGTCCAGGAGTGGGCACACAATGAATACAGTGGGTTTGCACACCCTATACTATCCTCAGGCCAATGGGCACTGCTGACATGTTTAGGAAGCCTCAGGGAACAGTGGAAAAACCTACCGTATTAATGCCCAATAGATAATTACTAATTTTTAACTTGATGCCTGGGTTCTGATCTGAGGCCTAGTTCTGTTTTGTTTTGTTTTGTTTTTTTTATTAGGATCTTGGTGGAACAGATGACTTCGACATCCTGATTGGCAATGGTGATCCATATGGACAATCAATACTTGGATGACAACACAGCAGCGACTGAATCCTGTGAAATTGGCATCATTCAGAAGAATGTGATTGAACTTGATGCTATTGTGTTAATGCCACTTTAGGCCAAAAAATTAAGAAAGTGGCAAGAGACTTGAGGCAACTGATGCTATATTAATTGGATATGTTTGAATCTTCCTTGTTAGAATGGTTAATCAGCTTCCTTCAGTTTTGATTGTAATACATTGTATAGTTGGAGGATTTTTTAAAGATTTGATTGTATAATCACCTAGGAATGACAATCCACAATGAGTATGGAGACTCACCGGGACTGCACTCCCTTTTAACTTTGGAGGCAAGAGGCGACTGCACCGCTTCAAGGAAACCAGCCGAATCATGACTGTAGTCATTGGGTGGATTGTGGCAGGTGCACCCGCCCAGTGAAAGCAGAGCTTCTTGGCTGCTGAAATGTAGCAGCTTCGGGCTGCCTTTGTTCTCAGGGCTTTGTGGTAATTGGGGCCTTTGACCAATGGGAGCTGCTATTGACTGCAGGTCAGATTGGTCCTGGCTATCAGTGGAGTCCCCTGGGGGCCTACTTGGAGTTTGTCCCCTGGAGCAGCAGCTGCAGTCAAGGACTCTCCTCTTGGGTCAGGATGCTGCCCAAGGAAACTCCTCGAGGTGAGTTGGTTCAGGACACTGCCATGAGTAGGACTTCGAGGTTGAGAGACTTCATTTGTCAGGTGAGTGATAGATCATTTTGGGTACCGTTAAACCCTAGGGAGTGGTGCTTTGTTCTCTGTTTTGGGTTGCTTAAACCTAAGGAGTTATGCTTTTTTCTGCATTTAGGGTTGCTGTTAAACCCTAGGAAGTTGTTCTGTTCTCCTCTCACAGACATTTGAACCTGTAATTTACAGAGAGCTAGTTAATCCTGTTAATAATAAATTTTTAAATTTTGGTTGGTTGATTGTTTATTTGAGAGCCTCCATAACACATGGAAAGGATAAAAAGGTGTTAAAGGCTGATTTTCCCCACCAGTATAAAAATGAAGGGGTAAAAACTCAAGCTAGTTGGAGGCAGATCCAAAAGGGAAATCACATAATAAACATTTGGGTCAGAACTTTCTTCTAGAGGATACCGTGAATGCTCAAAGTTGCTGTGGGAACTAATGAAACTGAGTTTTGAAAGCAAAATCTATGGCAGGTGTTGTGAGAGTGCAGAGCAGGCTGATTGCTAGGGTTCTGGAGCCATGGGGGCTTCCCCAAGGGTCCGGCAGGGCAGGGCCCTGACAGGTTACCAAATACTCAGAAAAGTCCCAGATCTGTAAAAAGTTAGAGCCTGGAAAATACCAGCAGGAATTATTACATGTGAGTTTCCTACTTTTATAATCTTCCTCAACCTTCTTTTTGTCTGCTGTCATGATGGCTTCCTCATCTCAAGTCAGGACCCTTGTTCAGAACCAGTACAACCATGCTTATGTTTTTACCCAATTTACACAAGAATAGATAGATCATTAAATTCATGTCTAAATCATCATTCAGAAAAAGAAAATCTCTCTAGTTTTAGGTGTGTAGGTATTATATTTGACAAGAATCTCTTTTAGTTTATGTGGAGTACTATTTAGTTCCTGTTGAGATATTTGGTCAGAATACCACCACAATAATCTATGGGATTTGTTATAATTTGCACTTTCAAACACCCACTGTCATTACCTGGATCAATGAATATTTAATTATTCCATGGTGTTTCTACAGTGTGGAGTAAAAAAATTCCTTTCTTTCCATCTTTTTTATCTCTGCCCATTACCATACATGAGTTTTCATAACCATAGTTACAACTGGCATCTGCAAGAAAATAGCAGCTCTGTAGCTGTTTTAAGGTGTGCATGTCTGAGATGTACACTATAGATCTCCACTCTATAAGGTGCCCACACCCAGTACTCAACACCTGCTGCATATCTATTCACTGTGTAGTCATTTTGCATATTTGCTAATGACACTGACAGGCCTACACACGTGTAAGATGGATCAGGCAAGGTCACGCCCCTGAAGATATAGCAAACTATAAAATACAGGTATCCTGTATAACTTAATTTTTTAATTGTAATGCAAAAGGAATAAGAACCCATATCACTGTGTTTGTTGAACAAATACTAACAAGGTCAAAATCCCTCCAGAAAAGAGATTAAGAGTGCCATTTGGAGTTACTTTTACCACCATTTTTAATTTAAGAATCATGTTTGAAAAAACAGTTCTATGTGCCACCTTGGAGGAAAAAAAAAAATATGAGCCCATGAAATCAATTTATTTTTATTCCTGAAAAATACAAAGGTATCTTGACTACACATCATAGATCTAAAAAAAATAATTGTTTATTTACTTTTAGAAGTAGACCTCAAAATTTTATCTGAACTACCTACACAGATACATAGTCATGATAATCTAAACAACCACAAAATAAGATTTATTTCTGTGAAATCCTCTAATTTGCTGACCTAAACATTCATAATGCAAAAATGTTTCTTCATTTTTGGTCTACTCTCTGCTTAGCTTAGGAAGCAAGCTGGAATTTAACAGATGTGATCATGTAATAATAACACATGCAGGAGATTTCACCAGTTCTCCTCTTTAGTACAAAGCCTTGCTACTGGAGAGACAATGTAATTGAACTTTGATAATATTAAAAGGCTTTCATATTTTCCTTAAGAACAAATTGTTAAATTCACTGGAGTTGTATATGTTACAGTTTCTGATCTTTTTCATTGTTTTTTATCTGTGGACTGCATCATCTATAAAGTCTTTACTTACAGTAAAATATTTCCCCACATCTTTATTAAAATATATGTTTCATTAATATTTTCATTAGAAGATCCCAGATAATTTGCCTCAGGGGTTCAGCTTTATTTTATGAATGGTGAACAAGTTCTACATATAAACAGTGGTGTTATTAATTTTTAAGAAATACGGGAATTTAATGGCATTGTAGAAAAGAAAATATTTCCTGTCACCTACTCCAAATATTTAATTCTATTGTTCTTTTGAAAGGTCAAATCTAGAATGTCACATCTGCAAGAACACCCGTGACCCCTCCTGGCATAGAAGGTCTTGCAAGATGGAAGCAGGAAGACTGAAGAATGTTTCCCTGAGTATCCAAAATAGATTATTAAAAACATCCCAACAGTTGAGTTCCCTAAGGCATCAGTATTATGTACACATATACACAGAAGGTTTAGCATTTGAAAATACCAGGAAGCATTTCTAAATCAGTCCCAAATGACTCTTACAGCTTCTTTCCTTTGTTGCTGGCATGCTGGATTTTATTGTTTAGAGCTGGAGATGCGGCTGCCTTTAATTATTAATATTTTAACTTTTTAGAATTCCTCAGAAACAAAAGAAATATGATTTATCTGAATACCAGTAGCCCTGGGAACTTTCTCTGATGAAAAAAAAATATTTTATGTATATCTCATGTTTACAGTCCCCTTGCTTGTGAGTACTAATACTAATGGCATTCCTTAACTCTGGAGCTTATTGGGAAAAAAAAAACACAAAAAACCAAAAAAACAACAAACCAAAACCAAAAACAGCAAGGGTGATTTCTTTAGGGAATTCTGATATTTAGCAACTTCCTTTTTCTTAAATAAGTTTCAAAACAAATGCCCAGCAAAATAAGGAAACTTTTCACTAAATGAAAAAAATAATTAAAATAGGAGCCTGGAATAAACATAGCCTTTTCTTTTATGTTCACTAATCTTTAAGAGTTCTACTTCAAGTTCCTCAATCCCACCTGTTCTCTGTTAAGTCTTGCTGGTGGTCAGACTGTGTCTTTTCTCATGTATCATGGCCATTCAGTTCTCTGCAATGCAATTAAAACCCCAACTTTCTTCAAACTGATTACATCTTGCAACATCTGTAAGGAAAGAGAGGAAGGTATAAACATTCTCTTTTCCTTTACACAGATGGAAGGCACAGACCAACAGAATAAAAAATACTCAAGTGGTTACTAAATGTTAAGTTCTATTCAAATAAAAAAAATGTAGGTTTGTGTTTTGCTGCTTTGAGTTCTGAGGGATTTGATTAACATCACTGATCAAGTCACTGTTAAGAGCTGGAAAAAACACAGGTCTTCAGACTTCCAAGACCAAAGTGGATTACTCTACATGCATTTAACAAGATGCAAGACAACAGTGAGATGAGCTGTAATTAAAGGGGCTGGATATTTTCTGGGAAAGAGTAGAAACCTTTTCCACTTTAGGAAAAAGGTTTTTATAATCACCTGTGCTGTAAATTAAGAAGACCAGATTGATGTTTTAAGTAAAACTAAAGAACAGTTATGAAAGAACACACAGAAATAGAATTTAAAATATTTTTTCTTCCTTCATGCTAGTATGAATCAGACCTGAAACTGTGTCAGTTCCAGCAGTCACAAGAGACTTAGCTGCTATTTCATAAAGCTTTTATTTCAAAGAAAATATTATACTTTTGAGGGTGTGCCTTTCTTTAAAAAGAGGGAAATATCAGTTAAAAGTCACCTGTGTATTGCCAGAGAGCTATGGAAGTTTGACATCATGTGCTCTCCAAGTTTCATACAAAGGATGCCTTGCTCTCCTAGGTGAAAGATTCTGTTGGGGGAAAAATCTTCTGTTACATACTGTTTAAACTCCAAACTTGCCTGGAAGGATAGAGTTTTAAAATTATCTTGCTTTTTATTGATTTTAAAATGATTATATAAATTCTGTTCTTTAACCCATTCTAAGAAAGTAGCACTGGAAGACAGCACAAAAAGACTCATAGACTATCTCTTACAGGTTGAAACATATATTGAACTTAATAATCAATAACTGTGGCAGGACTGCATTTTTCAGTCTATGAGTTTCTTTAAGCTTTTTTCACTAACAAAAAGCAAAACACTTGACCCCGTGAAGCTTACAGAAAGCCTGTCCTATAGTTGTTCATTATTTCTCTTACTCTTAATTACCTGTGCTTTTTCACTGATACACATCTCATATTATTCTTTGGATGAATAAAAGACATTGGGCTCTTGTACATGCCTTTATACTTTGGTAATGAAATACTTGGTGCCTTTGTGACATCCATGGTTCTGACGTCATTGGAATATGTAAGAAACAATTGCTGCTGTCTACAAAAATTGTAAGTGCACACATTTCAGTAATTCAGTTCATTCTTGTTAGAGGAGAGAATTACTGTAGTGACACACCTCCAAGTGTGTAAGGCAGCTGAAATTATATGATTTGATGTAAGGTTTTGTGTATAATGTTTCTGCCTCTATCTGTACTTCAGCCAGAAGCAGCTGGAACAATAGCTTCATCACCTTAGATCCTTACCTCAAAGAAGCAAAGTTTCCTCTGGTTTACCTGTCTTAAATTTAAGGGTACAAATACAAAATTTCCTCTAAACTACATATTTTGCTCTCAGTATGATCCTGACGCAGTTCAAACAATATATATCAGATTTCTCTTTGAGATGACATGCTTTCAGGTTTTCTTCACATGCAGATCTGTGTCCAGAATGAGGCTAAAAAAATCTCTGCTTTTTGATGTATATGGTTGTTCATTGCACCAAAAAAATAAAACACGTAGAGCTGATATAAATAACAATATTATACTTTCCATTCAAATCTGGATATAACAAAAAGAGATCCATTATCTGTGCCTCTGTCACAGAAGCATTATCTCCTGCAGAGTGCATGTGTCTTGCTTGAATGTTTGCTAAGCTTCTCTTTCAAGATATTTTTCCATGTAAGTGATGGCTGTGTTTTCCAGAGGGATGTAAGCAAATGAGAGAGGTGGTAGTATGTGCATAAATTAGAGCTGCTTACACTCATAAAGAAAACAAGATCTTCCTTTAAAGCAACAAGAGTCAAACTTTTTCTTAATAAACATCATTATTAAAAGCAGAAACTGCTACATGGACAGTTCTTTTATCGTCAGGATTTTAAGACCTACTTTTCTTCCTGTTTACTTTGATAAAACAGTCTCCTGATAAATGTGTCATTGCTAAATAAATTTTGCGTGAGATAGTCTTAATTTTAATATCTTTAATATCTTAATAATCAGAATCATGTACTAGACAGCTCTTCAAGAATCTCCACCAAGAAGGTGAGTTATTGTGTTACAGTACCTAATTTTTTAATGGATTTTTCATAGTGCCATACAATATTTTGATTGAAGATTTACCATTACTTGGAATTAAGAGGCCCACAGCATGTAATCTGCAAACTGTCTTTCCAAATAATCTTAAATGTAATTCTTGATGGATACATTTGCACTGTCAAATAATTCAGTCCCCCTCATCATTCCTGTATCTAGTCTCCTGATTGTACTGCATAGGTATTATTTAAACTTCCTTTTGAAGAGAACAAAATAGCTCCTTCTGAAACACAGCCTAAAAGTGTTTTTTGGGAATAGGTTCATTGACAGATAACTTCCAAAAGGCTGAAGGGTTAAGGCAACGGTAAGCTTGCTACCATGTGCTCTACACAATTCTCCAATACTTTCTGAATATGCTCTTGATCCACAGATTCTTGAATATACCATGATACCAGGGTATGTAACACATTTCAAGCAATAAGAATACAGCTCTGATAGGCTGCAATAAAGCCTTCACATCATTAGTTACATTTTCAACAGAAAATATACCACAGACCACAAAAACAGTAATTACATCTTTTGTTCAAATGATCACTATGTGGGAATAAAAGTAAAGTCAGTGTCAATCTCTGCTTAGTGGGCATGCAGCTAGTTTGCCTTAGACTAACCTTGAAGAACATGGATGCGAAACACCCCACAAACTTGATCTGGAGACCAAAGTTTACTGCATAGGATTAAGTAGACAATATGTGCAGCCAGATCATAGCTATCAGTGGAGTAGTAGGGAGAGTCCTATTAGGACCAAATTGCAGTCCATTCCTGTGTCTATGAGAATGATGTAAAAATATTTATTAGCAAGTTTTGCAGATGACAGTCTTTGGTGGTATAATAAATGAGGAAAAGGAGAGGTTATTTCTGTGCAATTAGCATAATCTGGGTGAATGACCAGGGTGGGAGCCATTCACCAAACCTGACTATAGTCTAGTGTGGCTAATCTGCCCCTCTGAGATTAATTAATCTCCTACTCTGAGCTGTTCTCTGGAGGATACTATCATACTATCTTCCTCTACTGACTACAAGGGACTCTGGGGAAATTAGCCTTTATAGACAAAAATTAGCCTTTGGAAATACATTCCCCTTCCCTGGTCTGACAAATATCTACATATCTAGGATGTGAATAATGCATAAACCTTTAGAGGTTCTTGCAAAATACTGCTTGGGTAAAAAAAAAAAAAAAAAAAGAAAGAAAGAAAAAAAAAGGATTCTGTTGACTGCTGTTGCACACAAAATATGCCTGTTTTGGAATAAGTGAGAAGCACAGCTACTCTTCAGTCTAAGGAATAACTGTGAAACCCTCTGAAAAGGGAAGTCAACAGGTTGAATAAGACCCAAGGAAAACTTTATCACAAGAAAATGCTGCTCATTGATGTTCCCTTACTACTTGTGCTTGGACAAAGTCTGTTTGTGAATTCCTAGATCTGCACAGTTTTTCCTGCCTATAAAATAAGTAAAACATATTATCTAATTCTACATAGTCACAGCCTGTATGAACTTTTTCACTATAAAAACCCTTTGTCAGAGACCCTGTCTCTTTAATGGGGACATTAATAAGCACTGTATTTCCAGAAAAATCAAGAGCCATCATCTTTTGGTTCTGTGGCTAATAGATGCAATGATCCCAGAGTATTCCACGAAACAAACGTTTATTTCTTTTACATAGAGCATGCTACAGTCATTTTCAGAATTTACTTTTTCCTGACAGATATAAGAACATTAAATTGTGAATCATTCTGAAACAAAACAATGCAGATTCCTACATACTTCCCTACCAAAGACTGATTCTTTGCATTTAGAGCATGGAAGAATGTTTTATCATTGATTTTCAAGGTCAGGCTGGACGGGGACTTTGAACAACCTGGTCTAGTGTCCCTGTCCATGGCAGGGGAGTTGGAACTAGATGATCTTTAACGTTCTTTCCAACCCAAACCATTCTATGATTCTATGATTTTAAAACCTTTGATAATAGATAATTCAGGAGCAAGTGGTAACTAAACACTACATAGGTGACGTCAATGTCAGAATGTGAGGAAGCGAAGCCCTTTTTACTCATTGATATATTTAGGTAAATTGCAGCTTTCCTAAACCAAACTTGTAGGTCCTGAATCAAAATAAATTAAAAAATTCAAAGTTAATGATGTGGTCATTCAGTGCATAGAGTAGTGTAACACACCACCTACAAATTAAGTCACTTTCTTTTTAGGCTCATTCCTCCAAGGTATATCTCCTGAAATAATATCTGTCTGGTATTTTGTCAATAAATACATCACTAATTTATCTGCTTCACAAATGCAGGGATTTCCCAAGACATAAAAAGGAAGACAACATACACGCAGACACAAAAAATTCCTTCTTATTATTTTATTGCTTATAAAAAGAATTATACAAATATCCTTATTTTGTTTTAAGATAAAATTTATAAGCGTATTATAAATATTTAGTAAAAATGTGATATACTTTGTCCTTCTCAAATGGAAATACACAGGAATTTATTAAGTAGGAGGAGTATGTTTGTGCTCTACATCAGAACCCAGCCCAGACATATGGATGGTGCCTCTGTGATCTCCAGACGTCTGTTTCTTCAGGAACTGTACTGTGCAGATTACACAGGCATTTCTGAAAAGTTCATAGAAAGAACAGATTTCATTTACTGATCTTTCTGAACACAATTAATAATGTAGTTTTATATTATTTAAACATAATGCCTAAAATAGAAGAGCATGTCTGCAGATGGATAACAATGGTTATAATTCCAAAGACTGTCTGCTAGGGTAATAAGTATGTTTGGGGTTTATAATCATCTTGACTAGATTTTAAATTACTTCATAGGAGTTCTTTGATGCACAGTAAGTCTTAAAGCTACATATTAATTTAGAATCTAAGCTTAGGATTTTTATTTTTAAAAATGTTGATCCCAGATACTTGAGTAAAACATTCTGATATGGTAAGTGTTGACTGAAAGTTTCAAATCGTATTGTCTAATGTTTGTCAAGCATGCTAATAATTGTCTTTTCCCTCTAGATTTTCTCCCACTGAACCAGAGTACACAATTTAGAGACTCTGTGGAAGTTACAGATTTGATACCTGTGATAAACTGGTCTAGTTATGCAGTCCTTGATTTCACCAGCGTATAAAAATGCAGAGCAAGAAGACAGCATCATAGACCCTCTGCTAAACTCTATTCTACGACTGGAGATTTCATGTATTTAAAAACAACGCTGTCAGAGAACTGACAGAAGATGCCTTATATGGAAGCATCACATATATTTTTTTTCCCCTTAGAGTCCTGACATAGGTAAGCTCTTTTTATTCTTGAAAATCCGATGTCCTTACAGGCATCTAACTTATCTTTTTACTGATCAGATTATAATATCTTAGTGGCTTTGCCTCCAATGTGCTTAATTAGAAGTAGGACAAGAAATGTAAAGGTGCAGCTGATGTAGTGTTGCTTTTTTAACGTTAGAGAGGCGATAGTGACATCAGAAGCTGGACAGTTACTTTACTCTATGAAAAGGCAAGTAACTGTAAATTCAGACTTGCTTTTGTGGTAGTTCTGTGTTATGTATTGCCATGGAGACTCATTCCTGTCCATCTCAAAGTCCAAACCTCTAAGCAGTAAAGTTATTCTCTTCAATAAGAACTGAGGGAATTAATCAGCTCCCAGGTTCCTGTAAGGTATGTCTGGTATTTTTACCTCTGCTAGCTTCTGTGTCAGTCAAATGAAGCAAAATTGAATTTTGCAGAGGAAAACAAAATCTATGGATCAGAAAAAAAAAAAAAAAAAAAAAAAAAAGCTATCCACCGTAATCTTCAGTATAAAACAGCTTCATATAACTTGTGATCAGTGTAATGCCATGGCTTAATGTACCATTAAAAAAATAGTTCACATCCAACACAAATCACCTCTGTACAACTGTGCATTGAATTTCATAAAGCAAGCTAGAGACACAGCATGAAGTTAAACATATCTAAATATTAGTAAATTACACACATAATTAAACACAGATTTGACTTCAATTACCCTTATTTTTTAAGATATACAGTACTCAAGAAAAAGTAATATTCACAAACAGGGAAAATAAGAAAAAAAAACCCGACCCCACAACAAAAAAACCCAGGTTTTCTGATTTCAAGGCCTTCTCCTTCAGAAACAACTATCTTGGAAATTTTGAGCTAGGCTATATCATTCAGTCTTTTTGTGGCATTGTCTATTTAAAGAGATTCATGCTCATAAAACAATCTAAGTGAAACATATCAGGAAGAGCCTTCAATAAATCATGATGCTGGTTCTCTATGGCCTTCCTATACTTCAAATGGTTATAGTGTCTTCTCAATTTGCTAATACATGTTAAGAGGATTCTGGAAATGCCAAGGAAAAAGGAATATGTATTTTATGAGCTGACTGACTTGCCTTAAGACAGTTTTATTTTGTGCAAAAGTAGGAAAGGACTTCATTGAAGATGTGAAGTATTTTCAAGAATATTGATCCACTATTAACCAAACTTCCCCTTACTAACTAGTCACACAGTCATAGTGTATTTCCACTTTGCAATGTGTTTTTACTGTCAGTGTTTTTATGTTGACATACATGGCTGTTTTTAAACAGAAGCTCCTATATTGGTCATCACGAAGAGAAAGAGATTAACTTTTTTCAGGTCTCAGATTTCAAGACTTCTATTCAGACCTGTTCACTGTTGTCATATGAAGTTTCTTCCCTTTCTACTTTTTCTGTTTATATTTTTCCTATACACCCATATGTTCATTCATGTTTTGCCTGTCTTTTCAAGATTATGAAGCCATAACATCCCCATAAGAATTTTAAAGCCTGATTATGACAGCATAATTAAAACTAAAGACTTCATCGGGAATTCAATGGGTTTGATTTTAATGGGACTACTTACAAAGTAGTACCACTTCCTAAGCTGAGGGGTGTGTTACACCATATATTGTTGGACTGAAATTGATGAAGATATAGGGGAAGTAAATGAGTACTTCTAAATCATTTTGAATCTTATTATGAGAACCTGGCATCTGACAAGACCAGTGTTCTTACTCAAAGTCCTGGCAAAGAGAAACTGGAAAATGCTCAAAGGGAGGCTTTGAAGTGTAGTATTATTCTATCCACATGTGTTAACTTCATTTTGAAATCCCTAATTTAGTTTTTATGCTGAAGTACAATTTATCTGTACCATTTGGCAGGAAGAAGATGATGCTTGGACAGTAACTTCCAGAATTTGTCACTGCAGCAAACAGAAGATGCATAAAGAGTACACATAGAAGAGTGGTGCAAGCTTTCCACACCGTAATTACTTCACTCTTTCTGCAAAAAGTCTTAACCTTCTAGGGGATGCTTCCTCTTCCATAAATATTGCTGAGACAGCAGAAAACAGCTGGGATTTTCTGTAAATATAAGACTCAGACAATTAACTCATGTACAACACACACGTCATCATATTCATTTGCCATTTTCATGGTGGCTTGTCCTTTCTACATTTTATTATTCATTTATGATAGCTATTATGTGCCTTTCAGAGTCTATCTGGCTCTCCTGAGGAATATTTATGACTATTATAGGGCTCTTATGAGAAGACCCAACGATAGTTATTGCAGAAACTCTGTGAAATGCTACATTAGTGCAGAGATATGCTGGTAGTAAAATACCTGAACTTGTTTCAAAGTATCCCTTGATGGAAATTAAAAGATAGGCTTCTTCTGGTGAGGTTCTATATCTCCTCTAACCCTGTCACCTCAGAGAACTGAGTAGTTCTGATTGGGAGTTTAGTATTCAATGGTTGCGGCTGGTGCCTGAAAGCAAGAGACTTTGGAAAAGATTCCAATGGAAAGAAACAAGAACAAAAAAAATGTAAAGGTATTTGCTTCAGCAGAAACACAGCAGAAATAAAAATTGAAAGAATATAGGTGAAAATAGAAGGCCTAAAGGTGCACCTTCTGACACTCAGGGACACCTCTATTATCTTTTAACCCTCTACCACCCTCCAGGGTGTTGTCTTGAAATGAATCTGAATATTGCAGCACTGCACCACCTTCTGGGAGGGAGATAATGTGGAAAGAAGAGAAAGAAATTGGGAGATGAGGGAGAAAGACATAGCTTTCACTAGTTTTTAAAAATCAGCATCTAATTTCATCCTTGTATCAACAAATAAGCATGAAGCAAATTACTGATTTTTTTTTTTTTTTTTAATCAATGGCCATTAAAATATTTGCTATGTTTCTAGCCTATTTTGGCCTCTCTATATAAAGAACAAGTAGCCATTTCAATTTAGAACTAGGAGAGTTTTCTGGCATGTAAGTGGTTGTTATAGAAGCAAATACGCTATGCTGTCAGGAGAGTAATTTGGGGAAACATCTTGGGTGAAAAATTAAAAAAAAAAATAATTATCAGGCCAGAAAATTTAAAGAAGAAAAAAATAAGAGCAACAAAGTGAGAAAATTAAAAGAAATGTGAAAACAAAGGTTGATAATACATGGATAGAATATAAATATAAAACTTTCCAGTTTGGGTGCAAATATTAACTTCACCTTATATAGAACATAAATTCCTGTGATGGGTTCATGTCCTGTGAATACAAGAAATAGATTCTATTATGTGGACGCATTATCACAGCTGCTTAATACATTTGTTCCAGTGAAATCTCTGGTACAAGTTACACAATATCCTTACTATCTTTTCAGAACACAAACAGAACTTAGTTTTTGTTCAGTGCCTGAAAATTTTTATTTATGTTGGTTTAGCTTTAAGCAGTTTCTGGAAGAAAGCTGTGCATTGTTGTGGAATGTGGTTTAATGCCATTTTGGACTACTCCAGCATTTATCTTGTGTAGTTCTTTGGCTATCTGAGGGAAGTTGAAAAGAAGTATTTGCAAAGACTAATCTTACAACAGGAAAGCTAGTCTCTGCAGGTATCTTCTCTAATCAAAGGAGAGGAGAAGGTTCCACAAGGGAGATGTTTCTTAACAAGAGGCTTTTAATCATCACTGAAGGTGTCCTCTTCCACTGAGGATGCCTAGGAAGATTCTCCTTCGCAGGTAAAAGTCTTTTTGACTAACCCTTCAAAGGCTTATCACACTTCATTACAAGAAGATCCTCTTAAAATATTTCTTAGCATGGAGCATGTTTTAGTGTTTAGGGCTCTACATTTCCATTTCTTTCTCCTTCGTGACATATTTTCCTCTACCTCCTACTCCCAGTTACAGGTCATTGCTTTTATTCAAATTATTAGTAAAAAATTTTCTTTTTATGCTAAGATGAGCATCACACTGCAGGAATAAATTATTATTCCCACGTTCCTTCAGCCCTGACCATAATCTGCTTGGAACAGGGATTGTTTTGTGCTTCAGATTCTTAGTCAAAACCCAGCAGATTGCCCATATTTAGACAACATCAAGGGAAAAAATATAAACCAAAACAAAATCCAAACCAAAACATGTAATGATTTAGCAAAAAAAAATTAATTGAAGTCAATATTGTCAGTTTACACTGGCTAAGAATCTGGACCTGAGTATTTGTTAAGTGTGGTATTAAGTGTAAATAAATCATATCGCACTGCTGGAGTGTATGGTAATTGGGTTATTTTGTTTCCTGAATTCCCTGTCTTTTGTTTTTCTGGTTTACTTTAATTAACAAACAGCATGAAGCATTTCAAACCTGTCCTTGATGTTCATTGAGGAAGAGGGAGACCAAATGTCAAACTTTAACCTACAATTCATCAGGAATAGTGAGATACCTTATAGGAGGTAGCAGAAAATATATTAATTCACATTTAAATTAAGTGTTGCAAATAATGATTTAATTGACGATTAATAAGCGAGTTATTGCAGGTTAATTAAATGCCACTTGATGATTAAAAACATATTATTTATTCAGATTAACAACTACTAGGCAGTAGTATAGCCCCCACACCCTGCTGTGAGTTATTACTTTAAAAGACTCTGTCAAGGTGTTTCTCATTTTCAGGCTTGGCTTTTTTTACTCTGTTACTGTTTATAACAACACCTTGAAAACAGTATGAGAAAATAACCCAAAATTCTTGACATAAGATTGTTTTCCCCTAACATAGAGCATCTGTATATTTTTGGCATGAATGTTTCAAAAAGTTCAGCTATATTAATTGTAAGGAAAATACCACTGAAATATCACAAGTACTACACATACATATTTATATAAAACAAAGAGGAAATTGCAAAGAGCGTATACGAAATAACAGATATGAAGGAAGCCAAATACCAAATCTGTAAGATTTCACAGAACTCCTTTTATTTACCTCATGGACCATACCCAGTTAATTTTCAGTAGAGCTATACATCCATATATGCTGCTTGTATTTGGATGTGATGTGTGAATACTGCCTTGTGCTGGTCAGGAGTGGGTGTTGGAAAAATAAGCAGCACTAACTTGTTTGTCATCTATATTACAATCTTTCATTCTTTATCCACATATTCTTTTACGAAAGCCTTTTTAACAGTGCATTAATGCTTATGTTGTGCTGTGTTGATAGGTTATTTAGAATTCCTTGTAGATGAAAGATTACCATAATAGAGAAAACTTCTCATCCATATTAATACACAGTATGAGCACCATCTTTTCCTGTCGTAAATCCAAAACAACTTTAAATCAAAGCAACTGTACAAATCAGTTTTGCATGCATGGCAGGACAGCAGAGTTCACCCATCTTCAGTTTGGACGAGAAACTGCAGCCTGGCAGGTAGCCTGTTATAATTATTTCATTTTGGAAAGATTACACAACTTCCATGAAGTGAGGGAATTGACAGTCATGTATGTGTATACTGGTTCCTTGCCACTTTTGCTGACATGGTTCTCATCTTCCTCAATGAAATACCACCACACAAAACCATTTTATAATATAGAACACAGGCACCAAGTTTCCTTCAGCCTCTTCACAACACCTCTTAGTGTTGTTACAAGACCTCTTTTTGCCTGTAGTAAAAGTTTTGTTTCTGTTTTTCCGCACAACACACTTAAGAGACATTCCAGTACAATACATGCATATTTATTTAAATGATTTTTGGATACAAATTTGATGTTAGGGATGAAGAAATTGGAAAAGCAATTCTCTGTATTATTTTTAGAAAGCTAAAGCATATTATATAATTTTATATATTTATATATAGGTTTTTTAGGGGTAGCTTCACCAAGATCTAGAATTTGTGTGCAGCAGCCCATAAGAGAGCTTGAGAAATGCTGAACAGCGTCTCCCTCATAGTCAGCTACCTTAATATACAATTTGAATTACAGAATCACAGAATCATTTAGTTGGAAAAGACCTTGAAGATCACCTAGTCCAACCGTTAACCTAACACTGACAGTTCCCAACTACACCATATCCCTCAGCGCTATGTCGACCTGACTTTTAAACATCTCCAGGGATGGGGACTCCACCACCTCCCTGGGAAGTCCATTCCAACGCCTATCAACCTGTTCTGTCAAGAAATACTTCCTCATATCCAGTCTAAACCTTCCCTGCTGCAACTTGAGGCCATTCCCTCTTGTCCTATCACTTGTTACTTGGTTAAAGAGACTCATCCCCAGCTCTCTGCAACCTCCTTTCAGGCAGCTGTAGAGGGCGATGAGGTCTCCCCTCAGCCTCCTCTTCTCCAGACTAAACACCCCCAGTTCCTTCTCCTGACCTCTCTCAGAATAGAGAAATCTACTATTTAATAATTGTTGTTCCCTAGTCGGCCTCCAACCACCACATCATCCACCAGCCCTTCTCTGTTCACAAAGAGGAGATCCAGCAGGGCACCTTCTCTGGTCGGTTCACTCACCAGCTGTGTCAGGAAGTTATCTGCCACACATTCCAGGAGTCTCCAGGACTGGTTCTGCTCTGCTGCGTTGTATTTCCAGTAGATATCTGGGAAGTTAGTGTCTCCCACAAGATCAAGAGCAATTGATCATGAGATTTCTCCTAAGTGCCTATGGAATATTTCTTCCACCTCTCTGTCCTGGTTGGGTGGCCTATAGTAGTAAATTTGCTTTATCCTTTTTTGACATGGAACACAGTTTCTTAGCCCAGATTAAGTTAAAAAGAAGACAGAAACCAATCAAAAGATTTATTTACTGTGATACATATCAAAGTTCTTCACCCAAAGTGAGGCAGAGAAAAACTTTCTGTGAGCTGATTTACGACTACTGCTTAAAGTCGCATGTGAAAGGCATAAAGCACAGTTTCTTTTCACTGCTATCAACTGCATTGGCATTCCTATTCTGTAAAGCAAATAAATAAATAAATATGAAAAACCACATCATCAAAGACAGAATAAATGGGGTCACATTGACTGGAAAACCTTTTACAGTATACACAGCTGTTATGACTTCTGAGAAGACAATGAAACAAAAGAACCAAGTCCTCTTCCAGTCTTCTTCTCTAAAGTCAAGGATGGCTTAATGACTAACAGTTTGCTGGCACCTGTAGGTGTATAAACAGTCCTCTTAACAGTATAATAGTTTAGTTTATATAATTATTTTATAGAAACAAAATCTTCATAATCTATCTTAGATATTAAGGGAAAGACAAACTTACAAAGGAAAGAGTCTTGAGAAAAGAATCCGTTACACTAACTTATGTTCCCTAAAACTCACTGAGTCTTAAGCTCTAAGAGGAGACAGTTAACAGGTCCATTTTCACAGCAGTTGGGTGCTTTCTCCAGGGGTCAGGAAGACCAGTCTTTCTAAGCATAACAAGCAATAGAGAAAGTGTGAGCTAAAATGCAGAACAAGATAGAGGACATTTTCTTGATGAAAAGGCAAGAATAGAGGAGAATGTAATGTCACTTCTTTTGCTTTTCCTTCAGACTGCTCTGACAGTTTCTGCAACTTCTCAGGTCCCTGGAGTACTCATAAAAGTGATGTAAGACTGTGAGAGGATGCAGATGGCATGTGTCAATAGGTGTCAGAATCTTTATATTGTTTGAGTTAAACAGCTGAAGATATTTTAATGTGAGGGTATTTAAACATTTAAGGTATGTGCATTTCTAGATATAAAAGACCAGATGCTCTTATAGTGCCATTTGGTGTCGCTGTATGTGCCATACAGCTGTTGTGGTTTTGAACCTCTCATGTTCTTCTTCAACTTTCCAAGACTCACTGCAAACTATAAATTACAACCAGGTTTCCAGCAGCTTGGTTTACCTCAGGAGACCCTCTGCAAATCTCAGCTTGTCCTCCTAAAACCACAGTAACAGATATTAAAATGAAGGAGCAATTGGTATACATATCACCTGTAAAATGCATTGTCTCAGTTTTATTAAACTGTCAGTGGATAAGGATGGGGTGGTGGTGGAAATAAAGGACAGAAGTATTCAAAGAATTGAAAACAGATGATCATATGTTTTTTCTGTACCACTTTGGATCCGTACCATTAATGATTAAAATCAATGCTGTTTTGAAAGTTGTGAGATGGCCTAAAGAAAAAAATAGCTTTCAGCATTAAAGAAGTACCTATTAAAACACGCTAAAACATCCATACCTTTTATTACTATTTAGTTTGAACACAGTGATTGAATTTTACACATATTATACACTTTTTTATGTTGCCTTACCATTTTACATTTGTTTAGTACAAATAATTAAGTCACTTAGATTTTTATTATCCTTTTTTTTGTTTGTTTTCACATAATTAAGATTCCAGTACATTCAGTGTTTCCAACACTTAAACTAAATACTGAAATTCAAAGGAAACAATTCATGTGGGTTTAGAATGGTTTTAATAACATGGGTGCATTGATGACAGCTAATAAGCAAAGGAAAAATTTTACAGACTTCTGTAATTTCAAAAGGACTCAATTACCCTGGATTCATAGGGTCTTTTTGCCTTCCTTTCTTCTGCTTTTGTCTTTGGAAACTGTATTTCTACAGCTTTCTCTCAAATTTCCTCAAACTGTGCTACAACACAACAAAATCAACATCATCATGCTGTGTACTAGGCACATCGGCACCTCCGATGGGGAAGGTAAATCTTGTGGTATGGAAGAAACAAAGCCATGGTAAAGTGTTACAATCTTTTGTTTTATTGAGTTCCTTTTTAATATGAAGCCCTTCAAAACACACTCCTTCTCCATCTTGTCCAGTAAGAGTTATCTCACAGATGACCAACTCACACATCTTGTCAGGAGTGTGAAAGAGTCAGGAATTTGAATCAGTGCTGCAGGGCTGCGTCTGTGTGAAATGTGGCCTTCTGCAGGTTGCTAAGTGGGCTTGGAGACCAGCTATAGCTGCACCTGAAATACTCTGATTAGTCAACCACAGAGATCAGAGGCTGATGGACAGGAGATGAGCATCTCATCTCAGCATAGGAAGGGTGAGAAGAACAAAATATCCAAAAATACAGGGAAGTTCATGTACAGGAGATAAAAGGTCTTTAGGGTCTGCAGAAGACAGGAATGACAGGGAATCTCTAACCACAACATATGGATGGAATCAAAAACCTGCAGGTAGGTCTCCTTTGCTTTCTTAAAAGATGAACAGAGTGTGGGATGTAGTTGAGGATCTACGAGAATAATTTCGCTTCAGTGAGGGAAAATGCAGAGGACAGATAATGGCTTTAGTACACATGAAAACTCTGTATGCAGGAGGGACAGGATTTCCCATAAAAAGTACAGTTCCTTTTCATTTCACCGTAACCCTCACCCTACAGAGATTTTGGCAGAGACTGCAGAAACTGCATGAGAAGATAAGAAAATCCTGAGGGGCAAAGTTGTGAATGCTTCCTGAGGGGCAAAGTTGTGAATGCTTCAGTCACAGTCTTTCATTTTCATGGCAGCCTACTTTTGTTAAACAGTAGGGCCATTCAAGATGTATGTGAAATGCAGTTGTTGTGATTTAAGCCCAGAGGATGACTGAGCAGATACTCCTTCATTCCTTGCCCCTCAGTAATGGGAAGGAGAAAATAAAACAAAAAGCTCAGGGATTGAGATAAGGACAGAGAGAGATGAATTACCAGTTATGGTCATGAGCAAAAGACAGACTCATTAGGTGAAAAAATACCCATCAATTTAATTTCACCACCACCACCACCACCACTTAATTTTCCAATTAGAGTAGAACAGTGAGAAGTATAACCACATCTTAAAAAGCATCTTCCTGTCACCCCTCCCTTTTTCTCAGGCTTAACTTTACCTCCCAATTTTCTCTACCTCCTCCTCCACAGCAGCACAGGGGAGTAGGGGATGGGGGTTGTGGTCAGTTTGTCATCAGTTGTTTCTGGTTAGGAATGTTCTGGGAGGACTCCTCACACTCTCCCCCTGCTCCAGCGTGGGGTCCCTCCTACAGTAGACAGCCTTCCCCAAACTTCAACATGTGTCCTTCTCATGGGCTGCTTCAGTGTGGGTCTCTTCTGCATGTTGCAGTCCTCCCAGTGATGAACTACAACAGTGGGAGCTTCCCTCAGAGTCCCGGCCTTCTTTGGGCACAGCCACCTGCTCCGGTGTGGGGTCCTCCACAGGCTGCAGGTGGGCATCTGCTCCACCGTGGACCTCCACGGGCTGCAGGGCACAGCCTGCCCTCGCACCATGGGCTGCAGGGGAGGCTCTGCTCCAACACATCTCTGCCTGCTGCTCCTCCTCCTTTCTTCAACTGACCTCAGTGTTTGCATTGGCATCTCCCTCACTCCTCCTCCTCTCTGGTTCCCCTTCTTAAATATGTTATCACAGAGGTGCAGCCACTGTCATCAGTTGGCTCGGCTTTGGCCAGAGGCGGGTCTGACTTGGAACCAGTGGATCTTTGAGAAGCTTCTCACAGGGGGCCACTGCTGCAGCCCTTCCCCCACTACTAAAAACCCCACTACACATGAACACAACACAGCAGTTGAAACCCACCAACAGGCTGAATTTCTGGTGTGACTGTGCTTGAAACAGGGACATAACCACAGCTACATGCAGTGACCCTGTACACCTTGGGTGTTGCAAGCCAAGATAAAGAGGAAAGGATGAACTCCCAGCCCCCAGAGCAAATACCATTCTATTATAATTATAATTATTATTAAATATTAAAAAAAAATGTTGTGAGAGAGAACTACAGTAAAAGGGTTTTTATTAATTGGAAAAATAAAATTTTAATTTGCAACAAAACCAAATTTTCTTTTTAAATTGCTGCCATCAAAATTTGTTATACACAACAAGATTTTATTGGAAAAATGTTTCTTGGAAGACACATTTTTCAGGGAGAATTTCACTATTCAAGATATTTCTGTTAGTTTTAGTGGAATTATTTCTATCAATATTTTGTTTTACATTTTATGTAATCAATTTTTATCTAGCTTTTTGTTTGTTTGAACAATTTAAGTATTGTTATTTGGAACTGATTAATTAGGGAGGCTTAGATTCTCCACTAAGACCACTAGAACTGTATATCAGTATTAAATCCCTAATTGATTGTTTTTCAACATAAAGATTTAAAATTGTTCCTGTCCTATAATCATTAAGATAGGTTGGTAAAGTGTCCAATAGACCTATCTATCTGGAGTACTGCTCACAGGGAGGCTGCATGGTCAAACAAAAATATTCAAAGAAGGTGGCAATTCAAAAACTGTTGCTCAAAATGTTACTATATTCTTACAAAAAGGTCTGCTACCAGCAAAATACTTTGACCCAGGGCAACAGATATTTTGCATATGTAGGCAAGAATACATTTTCTGTGTGAAGCAAATCCTGTGACCTGACTGACATCTTCCAGTACAAATCCGTCCTCTCATTTTCCTACTGACACAGTTCTGTTCTTGAGCATAATTGAATCTCATCTCTGCAGCTTTGGCTGCTCTTCTGCTCCTTCAGACCTTTCTCTCCTGGCTCTAATTTTCTCTCTGCATACATTTTCTTACAACTCTCTGCACTTTCTCCTTCCCTGTGGCTCACCCTTTTCTCTCTATAATTCTCCAGCTTCTACTCCACCAGAGGAGTTCTTGAGCTGCTGTCCTCCAGTGCGCAGCACAGTGGTGACCCCTTCTCACCCTTGCAGCACTTGACCATACTCATCTTCCTTGCAGTAACATTTCAATCCACAGAAGAGCAAATTATTATTGCATATGTCAATGAACTCTCATGAAGAAAAAAAAAAAATCCCTGTAAAATAAACATTATATTTCAGTGTTTTTCAGATGAAACATTTTCATCTTTTAAAGCATTCTTCTTTAAAGATTTCCTTTGGTTTAACTTCAGACTTACAAACAAAATAAAAATCCTAAAATTTTGTACTTTGTTTCATGGTTTTGTTTTAAGCTAACAATAATGCTCAACTTATCACTTTTTAGCACATTTTAAAAGAGTAACAACTAATAATTGTGGTTTAAAAGCAGAAGTTTACTTCTTACTTATTTGTCGCAATGGGCAGAAACCTGAAAGCTCATGTGATGGATTTATGAGGTGAAAAAAGGGGCCATTGACTCTTCTATCAGTCTGCCATTCCTTTTCTGTGGCCAAGAAAAGCATAACTTGCTAGTACAACTCCTACCATAATTTTGCTAATTTCAGGTGCCAGACTGAAGCTGACAGAAAGGATCAGTGCTGCTGTACTATGAACATCAGTAACTCTAGTGCTATGGCAAGGTCTGGGAAATTAATTTAAAAAGAACCTTCCCAGCTGGAAGGTTATATGAGCCGGGGGGGTCCTTAACTTACATGGGTAAAGGGATAAGGGGTAGAAAAGGGGGATGTCCCAGTAACATAGGTCAGCCATTAGAAGAAAATCATATACCTCCTTCTGTTAGACATCCATTGAGATCTTCATGTCAAAACTAAAGATACATTTTGCAGATCCTTTTGATTTAAGGTTATATTTATGCCTTTTTCCATGTAAATACATGGCTGAGTTTGTTGTTCAGACTGTGTTTGTCATCACAATATCCCTTGCTTTACCCTTGACAATTACGAACTTTCCCTGCTTATACTCAGAATGGCATTTCAGAGCTGTTTTTGTGTCCTGTTCCTTTGTCCATGACACTAAGCTCTTTCATGGCCTTTCTCTTATCTGTCATGTTGTATATAAAATATTTTAAATTCTAGATTTACTTTTCAAGGATTCTATGTGTTATTTTCATTCTAGCTTTCAAATAGAGACCTTGAAATTTCTCTACCATACTTGGATTTTTTTCTTCTTAACATCTACAAAACTTAATCTTCATTCTTTCAGTTCAGCCTTCTAGTTCTTCATAATACCCTTGGCAAACTTCACAATGGTCAAACAGCTCTGAACAGTGCTCAAGTCCAATGACTAATACTGTCATGGTTTTCCTGTAGTTCTTTTATATCTGGTGCATTTTAGTGTCCCTTGTGTTAGCCTTTGGTTTCAAGCTTTCAGAGAAACGATCCATCTATTCTGATTGAACAGTACCTAGAAGCAAAAAGTCCTTACAAGGGCTCCCAATATGTGAACTAAGAATGCTAAGAAAACAACAGCTTCAAATCAGAATGAGTAAATCTAGACAGTGAGAGATTTTCTAAAGTATTTACTCTTAATACTGCTTTTTAGTTAGTGTCTCATAAAACATGTGACTTACAATATGTTGGACTAAAGATATCTGCATAGCATCTTTGGCCTATAGTGTCACCAAGTTCTTGTTTAAGTTCCTTTCTAGGCAAGGATGAAGTTTTCATCATGTCCACTGCTGTGGCTCAAGTAACTGACCCAAACTGACCCAAACTTAGTCTTATCTCAAACTTCCCTGACATATTTCCCTCTCTTCTGTTAGATTCTCAGAAAACTTTTCTTCAAATTCTTCTTGAAGGAACAGGGTACAAAATATTTTAATACATCCATGTAAATACATATACTGCTGGCACATCATAACACTAATAATAGCGTTGGGTGTTTACAGCTCTTGTCAGTGGCAGAGGGAGACAACACCACTGAGCAACATAAATGTTCAAATAGAGAATCCCTTTACTTATGTATGCCTGCTAAATATTGTTAAGGAAAAGTAGGTTGCAAAAAGGCCTTGTTACCATACAGTAATAGCAGCCTGCATGAACCAGAACACACTCTCCTATTTATGAGATGTCTGCCTGTATTTTTTCCTCTCCCGTTCAGTATTTGTTACATCTTATTTAAGTTTTCTAGTGTCATAGTATCTTTTAGATCATCTTCTAGCTAAGGAAACTACTAGAGAATTGGTTTCTTTTAGTTTTACTCCATGCAGGTCTGACCTATTTTACCTTGTTACAGTGATGGAGGGTTTCCACATGGCTAAAATTCAGCTTCCAAGACTTCTGTATTAGCAACAATATGGAAGCTTCCCCTTCGTATTCCCTGTACAAATAGTTATAATCAGAATGCTAGCTTGTAATCAGTGCAGCTATCCAACAGTTATAGTCAGTTTATTTTCTATTTAGTGTTTATTAAAAAGAACTATTCTATATCAATATAATGAAAAAAAACCTTCTGGCAAAATAGTCACTAGCAAGCTTATAGACAGATGATTCCTTAGTTTATATCTTTCCTTTCAACATTCCCTGCCTCAGAAAAATATTGTTTAGCTAAGGAGGCCATGTTCACTTTGTGTTGGGTTTTTTTTTTTTTTTTTTTCTCTTTCAAGTACCTGTAATTACTGAATGTTGGCCAATATACTCAATCTTTTCAATGTGTTAACTGTTACTTTATCTGTTCTAACAGATGAAAGCTGATTTTGCACTACTTGAATTTTGTAAATTGATGCTGCCAGGATCTGCTTTGCAAGTGCTATTGAACTTTCACTGGATAAGATAAGTTAGATCTTTGTTAATTTCATAGAATAATTAAGATTCCCTGTAAGTGGAAACCTTGGACAGGTATATGATGCTTAGAAGTACAAAAGCTGTTCAAGAATCATTATCATATCAATGCAGTACATTGATATAATTTTAAAATAGAAAAATGCCAGGAAACAGAGCAGCTATAAAGCAATCTGAGCTGTTTCAGCAAGATGCATGCTGACCTCGAAGTATAGCAAATAATCTCCTGTTACTTACATGACATTTTCTTTCAGTGCAAATGTTTCACTCTGTGACCCACTTTTCCTACTTTATTAATTCAAAAATACAATATAGCATGTGAAAAAGAGCCAGTTTTGATGAATGTCATAGGCCCATTGCTTAGGTTGCCAGGGAAATTTTCCCTATTTTGAGTACATGTTCTGAAAACATTTTATGCTTCTATTTAATGCTTGCATCCATTTGCTTTGTTTCTATGTGCTAGATAAACTCCACCTAAACCCAGCTTTAATTTCTCTACCCTTTAACTACCTGAAACTCATCTTTCCCGCGTTGTCATATAACCTACTTAATTATTTTGATTATCTACACATGTAGGTGCTTAGATTTATTAGGTGTCTCCCATATATGCTCATAAAGGTGAATGGGTGCCCGTCTACTGATCTAGTGAAAATCCAGGCATCTAACTTCTTCCTTAATTTCTAGACCTGCCAACAAAGTCATTATAGGGTCGTGTTTAATGCTAGCTTTCTTTGAGATGGTAGATAGTTGTTGATTATATTTGTTCTTTGTATAATATGTCAGTTGTTTATGGTAGAGAAGATAGAATTGGAGTTCCAGGCATATTTTCTGAGGATCTGGATGATCAATTTATGCTTAAACTTATAAATCAGAGTAGATAAATGCTGGTAATCCTCCTCCCTTATTTATTTTAATTTCCACCGACAAAAAGGGATTAATATTGTTTTGTTTTCTTTATCTCTTCATAGTTTATACATTATTTTTAATCACAGGACATAGGATTTGAATTAGAGGCATAATGCAAATATTAAATTATGACAATAGTGTATTACTATTCATTTTTCAGTTCAAATTCAAAGGAAGCTCCTATAAGCATAACTCTTCTTATGGAACTTAAATGAGAGAAAAAGATTATTGTGAAAATACAAATACATATATAAAAGTTTTTTTCCCCAGAAGTAGGCCATGTAGTAGCTTGATTTTTATTGTTATGCTTAGTTGTCTCTTGGCTTCTCTGAAAGCAAGTTAGAGACACTCTATATGCTCTGGCTTTAGCCTATCTAATCTTAGCATAGGCTAATGTGTATTCAATAGTACATGCAAAATGCTGTGGCGTAGATCTCTGTTATAGGAGTTCTTGTTGTATTCCTATGAATCAAAAGTTTGCATTCAAATGAGAATATTCTCATTAAAATGAAAGGCAAAATATGGTATTGGTAAAACAGTGATTCTGCATGTATGTTTAAATGTGTGTGTAGGGGAGACTAAGGTGGATATAAATTCAGGTCTTAGTAGTTAAAATTATAGAGGGATTTTAAATACTTTAAAATGTAATGACATTCACACCTGGGATTCAGTCCTGAAATTTCATTTCAATGAAGGTAAAATCTCCCTGAAGTTCAGTCATCTTAACATTTGAACTTAACTTTTCAGTAGTCAGAAAATTGGCAGACAGTTTAGTTCTTCAGTCAGTGGGGATTTAAATTCCAAAACATAACCACATGGTATATAATTTCAAGCATGAAAAATGGAATAAAGCCATATGAATTCCCAGTAAAAAGTAAAATGCATTTCTAGTATCCCATATCAAGGAGTTTTATTTAGACAGCAACATGCTGAAAAGCAACTTCCTAAAACAATAGTCATGAAATCTTTGTTTGATGATTTCAATTAGAATTCTGGAATGCAAAGGGTCAAAGAATCCAAGAGATTTCATAAGTTCTCATACATCAGGGAGAAAACCTTAGGGCTGACACAAGCTGATGAACCAAGATTTAATGTAATATGGTCAATTCATTTTGTACTGATTACAGTCCAAGAAGCTGCATCCTGCCCTATCAGTTATACTTCTCAGAAGGCTGCACTATTTCTAGTGAAAAAACAGATACTATCAAATGGATTAAAATATATGCATTAGGATGGAAAAAAAAAAAAAAAAAAAAAGGACAAACTGGAAATGTTAAAAAGAAATAAAACTATTAAAATGCCCTGTCTAGTTGCTTACATTTACTAACAAATAAAAAGTTTTTAAAGACTTTTAGAGACTAGATCTACACTGAAGACATCTTTGTAGCTGTAAGAGTGTTTTTCAAAATTTGGTATGCTTATAGTTTTTATACATAAGACCTATAATATCAATAATGAATAATACAGCATACTTTTAGAATTATATGGATGTAGTCTAACTCTGCTCCTAGTAGTCCAATGCTGATCTAGTGTATTTTTTTAAACCTCCTATTCAGTGTTCATTGATCAAAATTCTGCTGTCTGTCTTTTCAGAGGAAGTTACTTTACTCCTTTAAGGATGAGTTTTGTAAAAGCTAGCCACTTTGTGATATTTTATCCAATCCATTATCTATTCAAAGGAAGAGAAAAACAAAACAGGAATTAATTCTCAGAAATGAAAATGTAAAGATTTGGAGTGGAACCCTGAGGAGAAGATAAGTTAGAATACTTTTAAATGATTTAAACTGGGTCTATGATTGTCTCCATGCAAATCTCCCCAACCGGTGTCTGTTTGACTTAGATTGATAACAGTGCACATAACCCTTCAGTTATGGATTCCCTGCTGTGCAGATAAAGTGTTACCTTCTATCAAAATAAAAAGTAGATTTTGTTAGAACAATAAATAGTAAGGAAGCTTTGGACTCAAGACTCATTTTCTCTTGTGGAAACACAGAACAATAAACACAGACATGGGATAATAAATGACTGATTTTTATATTCCTGATTTTAAAAAAATCTTCTGTTGTCTTCACTGAGACTATTTCCTCAAACACAAGTTCAAGATCAGGATTATTTTCTAGTCCATTCTCCCTTTTTACAGGACTACAATGGTGCAGAATAGGGGCTATCATTTAAGGAAAAAAAAAAAAAAATCATCAAATTGTAAGGTCCCTTGGGAAAACTCAGTAATTTTAATTTTTTTTTCCTTTAGAACAGAATGCTCTGGTCAGATCTCAGATAAACCTCAGTTAAATTAAATCTGTGGCTATTCTGAAAAGAGCCCTTGAATGCTGTCAAGTGCATGTTTTTCACATTCAAATGACAAAACTCATTTTCTCTATCACTTGACTGGGCTCTGGGTGTTCTCTGATTGAAGAAGTCATAATGAAGAAGGCACACCATGAATCGCTTTTTATTTTATGCAATACCTTCTGTATCTTGTGGTTAAGACCAGGCTGTACAATCAGAGGGAAAGAATTTTGCTTTTAAAGGCATTCATTAAATTTGACAGCTTATTCTATATTGATATATGTTAACTACTCACTGGTCAAGTCAACTTGTTTCCACATGGGGCCATTTACAGTGGTTTTAAGTTTTGTCAAAGAAAATCCTTTCCCTCCAATGTGAATCACAAAGTTTAGTGAATGTATATTAAAGAACTAGGATCAAAACAGCTATTTTAATTTATGCCAGCTGGGCCACATAAGGTTCACTTCCTTTTCCAAGTGTGTCAATCTAACATGGCTGTCACTCTACACAGATGAGGTATTACGACAGCCTTAAAGTCATAGGGTAAAAATCATGCAGAGGATTTACATCCATCGTTCTACTTCTTCACTTGCTACTTTAATGAATTTGGTATGCTTAGTTTACCATTTTAATATAAATAGCTTTCTGTTAAAGGTCATGAAATGTTTATTATAAAATGCCATCTTCTGAAGACAGGACATATTTATGGCCTTGACTGTGTGTGTGTACAGATACACATTTGTTTGTCCAATAAACTGTGTCATAATAATACTTTGTATTTGTTTTCTTTAAACTAGTACAGGAACTAGTACTTTCTCATCTCTCAAGAAATGTGTACCGATTTTTTTTTTTCCATTCTTTGCTACAGGTCCAGTCAATGTTCTTGTGCAAGACAATGTCCTGGTACTACTGCCTTCCCTTCCATTGTTAATTATCACTACATAAAATTATTTGTTTACATGTTAAGAATAGATTATCACACAGAAGAAACATGATCAAGACTAAAAATTAGAAGATTAAGTTTTTTCATTTAGCACAAATTTTTAAGAAGGTAGAGATTTTCAAATAATAATTTATACTCATGTATCTTTTAACATGTGCTGTTGGAAGACAGCTATTGCTCTGCACTTTCACAGAGTAACATAGCCCTTAAGTAAGTCAAAAGACTTAAATATATGCTTAAATTTCATCCTACTGAGACTGGGACAAACCGTCCTGCAGTATCTATCGATAACATGAGGATTGGATCCAGATTCAATATGGTCAGCACAACTGCTCAGCTGTGAGGTTACTGCCACATCACATCTCTGCACGCTGTCCAAGGACGTGTTGATGGGTTGGCTACAGCCCCAGAATCTTACCTTCACCTCAGCAAATCTGTCCTGTAGTGTCACTGAGAGTTGTTCATCAATATGTCCTTCTCTCCCTAATGACTAGTCCTCTGGCCAGATCTTTACAGTGATTTTATTAAGCAATCATGGTGTGTTTTGTAAGCAGTATTGAACTTTATCTGACTGAAATTGGTTTTTCCTTTGTTAATTCCATAGAAATTATTTATATTATTGTAATCCTTGAGCCAGTGTTTTGGATGAAGTTAGTAAATAAAGTTCTTGAGTCATTACTCAGCTAAATGCAGCATAACAATACAAGTAAATGTAGAAATATACAGTGCAATTAACCAAGCATAAAATAATTTGGTTTGCATCTAGGAAACTATCCACCTAACAAAGTATTCTGGCTGTACCGGCAGCAGACTGTTGATGACTTATTCACACTGTAAGCAGGCTTCCCTGAGCCCACTAGGAAAAGCTGTAATGCTCATTGCTAATCCATCTCAGAGTAAGTAATGGCTGAAAAACAGTCAGTAATTATTAAAGTAGTGCACTTCAGGCTACTACAATGACAACTGCATGAAAACAAACAAGTATGTAGCTATACATTCAAAAGCTTAAACAAAATAATTGATTACTCCTATATTCTTACATGTCATTCTGCTCTCTCCCCCTTAATTCTGACATGTTGGAGACATAAACTCTGTAAAAGAGGAGTGGATAAAAAAAAAAGCTGGATGAAGTACAAAATATATCCAGACAGATTTCACAGGAAAAAGATAAAATTTAAAAGTGAGATGATGAAAAGACATGAGTGTTCTAAATCACAAGTTGAGACCAAATTTTTGTGCCAAGATAAATGGGTTTAATCTAGCAAGCTGATCAAGATTTTGGTATATATTTCAGAAATAAAAATATACTAAATAAGTATGCCTGTACCATAAACTCTACATTTTTTTCCTTTCCCCCCTCCTTTCTCTAGTCTGCAAGAGGGGGAAAAATTGAATTATTTGGTCATGAAAATAGCCAAATTGGTAGAGTCAAAATTTAGAACCAGAAATATAGAAACATATTTTGCACAAACCCATCCTTAAGATATCTACCTGACCCACTGCTACCACATCTTTAAGTCATAAGCCTGTCTTCACTTTCTTCTATTCATCAATGTCTGAAGTGGGATGGTCAACAACGGATTTCAAGACATGAAAGTTGTAAAAGCCATTTTATGAGGCTGGCCTCCAACACATTACTCCAACTCATAAACCATTGTTGAAAATAACTTATTGAAAAAGCAAACAAGCCTAGACATTTCACTGCTGGATATTTTATGCATATGACTATCAATCAAACTATTACTGTGTCTACCTCTTAAAAGGTAAAACTAGCTTTATTAAGTAGGGTCAGTGAAGTTGTAGCAATGACATAACATGACTTCACAAAAAAAAAAATTAGCCGCACATTTTTAGAGAACAAAAGTCTTCAATAGAAAATGTTGATTCATCAGATCTGAAATCTTAAGCAACAGAGTTATGTTCAGTAGAAACCTCTCTGGTTTCCCCACAGATATTCCTCTCAACTTTCTGGTGAAAATTATTCTCTATAGCTGTGAGGCAGTTTCACAGTGTGGACTTTAGACAGATGCTTAACTCTTTTGCTATGCTGAAAAACATAGACTGAATCATTTCCATGTAACACAGGGTAAAAATCTTTATAAAATTCCCCTTACGCTACAACATAGTCTGGGATAAAAATAGTAAAAAAGTCATACAGATTTAATTATAACATTTCCAAATGGGATGCTTCAAATAAATAGTGTTAAAAAACTCAACATTTTAAACTTCGTAATCTCAATTTTTTAACTTTTTATTTAAAATATCTTTATTTTGTTTTAAAATTGCACCAGGTCAAGATGAAAATAAGTAAAGGTATAAAAAAAAAAAAAAAAAAAAAAGTAAACCAAAATGTCTTGTTGTAGATCAAAGAAAAAGTTTCTATTTAACAATTGTGACTTTAGCAATCTTTAGTAATTCTGTGAAGATTTGACAAAATTCACTTTTTTGACCCAACAGAAGTATTTTCATTACTTTTTTCTTCCACTTTTCGTAACTGGGAAAAAAAAAAAAAAATCCAGTACCTGTTCAGTATATTGGGTATACACAGAAAGATTTGAGGGGAGTAGGAGTGGTATGACAGGAGCATCCTCTGTACGGAGAGGCCAGGGCTGCCCCGTGCCGGACACAGCCAGTTCCAGCCAGCTCCAACCCACCCACCGCAGGGCACGGCTCAGCACCTCAGACGGTGGGGGAGTACCTCTGGGAATGTGTATTTAATAAAGAGCAAAACACTGGGCAATCAGAGCATCAGGGGGGAAGAAAGGGTGAGAAACCTCAGAGGAAACACCGAGATCACAGAAGGAGGAGCGGGAGAAGGAGCTCCAGGCACCAGAGCAGAGATTCCCTACAGCCCAGGGAAGACCCATGCAGGAGAAGGGGAAAAGTGTGAAGAGGAAGGAGTGGCAGAGAGAAGCTATTATGGACTCACTCAATCCCCAGTCCCCAGTCCCAGTCTACCACTCAGGGTGAATGGGGGTCAGATAGAGATCTGCAAGAAAGCAGGGAAGTTGAGCCTGAAAAAGCAAGGGGAAAGGCTTTTTTTAGTGTTTGGGTTTGTTTGCCATCTTTAAAATCTATTTTACTTGGCAATATTACTTTTTTTCTATCCAAGACTGCTGGAGCTATGGACACGCACACGACCAGTATGATCAAGCAATGCCCATTTATTGAAGGTAAGCAAGCCCTTTTATAGGTTTTTCCTGTGCACGCGAACGGTACATGGTGCAATCCTTATGACTGGACAGTTAGCTTTGTCCACGCGCTTCAAGCCTTCTCACGATTGGTTAATAAGCGCCACACTCAATGTCTTTCTCCGCCCAACCCATCTCCTGGAGTTGGTTGCCGAGTTCTTTGTTCTATGTCCTTGCTGAGGCGTGCACATGTGTAGGATTGCTCACATGTCCATTATCTCCCAGCACAAGACAAGGGTATTTTTGCTTATGAGAGTAACTGCTATGCAATCTTGCTGTCTCTATTTTGACCCAGAACCTTTTCAGATTTTCTCCTCATGTCCTGTTGAGGATGTGGATTAAATGAGCAGCTGGGTGGGCATTTAGCTGGTAGTTAAGGGTATCTCGTTATGCTCAGGTCTATTTAAAGGGTTCATTACTCTTCAAGAAAGTAAAACGAAAAAAAAAAAATTGATCTATTACTTCAGGGAAGGGAAAATGCACTAAAATTTTAGTATATGTTGATTATTTAACTGATTTGGAGAATAAAGTTCAGATACCATGCAGAGTGCATTCCCAACATGGGAAGCAGAGTGGAGCTACTTTGCATCCAAAAGAGTCGGGGCTTTTTGTCACTTCTCTGGAGCTGTCCAGTAAAATATCTATTCACACTATGTACCTTATACTCAGGACAAGTCTGTGTACTATGCTGTGCATTCAGTCAGTACAACTAGCACAAAGAACTACTTTTCCCTTTTTTGCCTTCAGTACATGAATCTGGCAGCCACTTTAACAGGTATCCATCCCTCTTTTTTTCTCCACAGAGGAAGTCTTAAAAGCATAGGAAGATAATAGTGAAAAGGACTCGGTGCTCAACTGGTGTAGTTTTGGCATCCCTGGCTCTGAGCAAGAGGGGTAGAAAGGCAATAATGAACTAGATATCCTCTGCCTTTCTTTCATATTCCTTTGATTAGAAACTATGACCAGAAATTTTCATAATTATTTGATATATAAATAAATAGCTTATGCCCTCTACTGTGAAAATCCAAGGTCTATCTTTTGAATTGGTTCACAAATCTTCTTTGTGGGCCAGGTTCAGTATTTGCACACAGTAACACAGTATAAATTATGCAGGGATAATGATTCAAGAACTCAGGAAGGACTTTAAAAAACTTACTGTCTGCAAGGAACACCTGTGCTTCTTATTAATATGCATTTCTTTGTTTCTACATTTATATTTAGAACACTAGAAAGGACAGGTTGAGAGAGGATAGTTTTTGAAGATGCTACCAATAAAAGTTACAAAAATAAATGGAGAAAGGTTTTAAATTAAGCACAAAACACAAAATCTTCAAACAAAGCAATGCAAACCCAGAATTGAAAGTGGAAGTCTCTACAGTTATATAGACTTGAGACTTTGCTGAACAGCTGAACAGCTATGAGTGCATTTTCTAAGCAGAGATGTGATTGCAAAAGGGAATGATGGGATTTCTGCATCTGAAATACTTTAAGCCTTACATGCATTTTTATGCATGTAGCAAAGAAATAGTGATTGTCGTAATCTGTAAGGAGAGATTCCTGCTCCTATACTTGAGTGGTTAGCAACAACCTGGCAAATAGTTTATAGATATTTCTGATATGGGAGGTTAAAGTTGTCTTGCCTTAGAGCTTAGGAGCTTTTGTTCATTTTTGATAAGAGTTAAGTCTGTTCACAGTGAGGAATTATGGAAATAAGGGGCAGGAAAAATTTTAGAAAAGGAAGACATTTCCTTTTGTACATATAAGCATTCATCCTGCCCAGAGAACTGCAGAGTGTTGCAAGTGCAAGGTAAAATGTGTTGAACACAAGAGCCTGACTCTGCACTAATGAAACTGCCGGGCTGTTGAATTACTCCTGCCTAGGAATACTCTTATGGGCACTGTAAAAAATATAAATGATAACCGCAGCAAAAGCAATACATATAAGGGGAACTCTGAGCTATGCACCACATTTGACATGCTGAGGATGGCATATTATCATGGCTTGCTAAACACCCTGGAATCTCTGCCTACAGTTCTGCTTAACTACTGGCCACGTGAAAAAGAAAGGAACAAGTAACCCGAGGAATCTGATTGCACAGGGTGCACAGAGCAGTGCCCAGGTCTTCACCTTGTCAATACACATCACACTGAAATGGCACAGACCAATACATGACTCCTTCTGAAATTAAAGTAATTTCAGGAAGGAGTACAGTAATATTATGTATTTGGATCTCCTTTATTCAAATACAGTTCAATACTAGGCAGCCAAGTTTATTTTCCTCTGGTAATCCCTCTAAACTTTTGTATTCTAGAAACCTTATTGTCCCAAATTTTCCTCACCTTATTTAATTGTAAGTTTTCTATTTTAAAAATTATATATGAGACAGAAAAGCTCTAACATCTTCACGTCAGAAATTAGAAGATAAATGCTAAAAATCTTAAATGCCAGTTAAAGAACTACAGACTATAGATTCAAAACCTGTTGCCTAACACTAGAAGTCCTTACATTTGCATTTTGAAGTTGCTTAAGAGATTTAAATGTCTACTCAAAACTGCCTAGATCTAGGGAGCACTGAGCAGGCAAGGCTCTGGTTTATATCTCAGCTGTCAGTATATAACAAGACAGTTTTCTATCCAAATTTCCCATTTGAGACCAGTTCATCTGACTTCTCAAATCATGTCTACTGGGTTGAACCTGCTAGAAGCTACTGGTGGAAGATGTTGTACTCCCTTTCACCCTCTCCAATTTTTACATAGGAATTTACCGGTTAGAGCATATACCTATGCCCCTGGAAGACCCTGTCTGAGTTTTCATGCTGCTGTAGGGAGCTGGACCTATATCACCAGAACCATCTGTTAACCCAAAGGCTATTTGATATTCAAACCAGGTCTTCTCAAGTTCATTCTGTTTAAAAATGTTCTGCTTATAAAAAATTTTTGCAATATTTATGGAACAAGGATTGGAACTTCATTCTCTCTCACTCTTGCTTACTAATTACCACCAGCCTATGACTAAATTCAGCATTTCATACTGAAGAGGCAGTTCCGCTTGCTCAGCATGTCTTAACACATCAAGTTTATGCTCATTATTAAGCATCCAAATATCTAGAAATCTGATCATAAAACACCTGAGATGGAATTTATGTGACCAAACATAGGCAGCTAAGCTCTCTTTATTGTCAGAAAGAAATACAAGCTTTTAGTTGAAGGATCCTACCTTTAGGTGGCCATCTATATTTGGTCAGAAGAATTACACCCTAAAAGAACCTCTTTCTCCTTTCTCAAACTGTAAAGAGTATCTGGAGTGATCAGTTCAGCTCTAGGTGGCTGATTTGTAGATGTCTAAAGATCAATGGGGTGAATTCCACCACTTCTATTATCCATATTTTTACTGGATCTAATGGTAGCACCTGTATAGAAAGAATTTTCTGAATTATTTGAACCGCTATAAAAAATTGTCAAACAGTTGGTTTGGGGAGCAGATTTTCCTTTAACAAGTAGATAGAAGTTTCTTCATTAGTTTTGTCTTACACAAGAAAGAAGGACAGCTGTTACGCTTTTCCTTATTAAGATTAATGGATTAGTCCCTGAGATGTAAGTTTTCCTTCTGTATTAGGTTTAGATGCCCTGGTTTTAGTACCATGGGTGTGTGTGGGGGTGGTCTATGTGAAGAGAGGCCAGGAGCTTCTCTGTTTCATACACAGCTGGTTCCAGACATCTCCAATACACCCACTGGCAGGACACAGCTGGGCCTCTCGGCCAAGATGGTGGCACCTCAGGGAAAATGTATTTAAGAAATACAGAGAGCTGGGGATGAGTCTCTTTAACCAAGTAACAATTGATAGGACAAGAGGGAATGGCTCAAGCTGCAACAGGAAAAGTTTAGACTGGATATTAGGAAGCTTTCCTTTACAGAAGGCGTTCTTAGGCATTGGAATGGGCTGCCCAGGGCAGTGGTGGAGTCCCCATCCCTGGAGGTGTTTAAGAGTCATGTTTACGTAGCGCTTAGGGGTATGGTGTAGTTGAGAATGGTCAGTGTTAGGTTAATGGTTGGAATAGATGACCTTTAAGGTCTTTTCCAACCTAGATGATTATGTGAAAGGAAAAGTGCTGCACACCAGTATGAGGAGTGATGAAACAATGTGAAAAACGTGTGAGAAACAGCCCTGCAGACACTAAGATGAAAGAAGAAGAGGTGCTCCAGACACCAGAGCAGAGATTCCCCTACAGTCTGTGGAGAAGACCATGGTGGAGCAGGTTGTTCCCCTGCAACCCATGGAAGACTATGGGGGAGCATAATATTCACACTGCAACCCATGGAGGACCCCATGCCAGAGCAGGTGGATAGGTCCTAAAGGATGCTGCAGTCTGTGGAGAGGATCCCAGGCTGGAGCAGATTTTCTGGCAGGAGCCGCAACCTGTGTCAGACCTGCACTGGATCAGTCTGTTCCTGATGGACTATACCCCACAGAGAGGACCCATGCTGCAGCAGCTCATGAAGGATTATATCCCATGGGAGGGACCTCATGCTGGAGTAGGGGAAGAGTGTGAGGAGGAAGGATATGTAGAGGTGAAGTGTCATGAACTGACCACAACCCCCATTCCTCATTTCCCTGTACTGCTCAAGTGAGAGAGGAAGGGATAGAGGAGTTGAGATTGAAGGAATAAGGTTGAGCCTTGGAAGAAGAGTGTAGATGATTTTTATTTTTTTAATTTTTGTCTTTGCTCCTCACCATCCTATTCTATTTTTAATTGGCAATAATTTAAATTATTTTTCCCCAAGATGAGTCTGTTTTCCTGTGATGGTAATTGGTGAGTGATCCGTATCTCGGTCAGTGAGCATTTTTTGTCTTCTTTTGTCTTTGTCCTGTTGAAGAGAAGGAGTGAGAGCAGCTGGGTGGCTGTCAGCCAGCCAAGGTCAACTCACCACACACTCAAAATATGTAAGGAGAGGGAGTATCTTTCTGTATTCTCCCAAACAAAGTAATGAGATGCTTTTGTTTGAAAGGTGGCGTATAAAGAGATGCATGGATATATTCTACATTGTCTGTTGAGCATCACTTGGAAGCTGTTTGCTGTTGGAACAGAATTGTCTTTGCTTTTGTAGATGGCCAGATATTTACAGGGGAGACAGGTCAACCATGGGCTGCTGTTTTAAGAGCAGTGTAGACTTAGCCTGAAAGATATAGGCCCAAATGATCAAACTAATAAGGGCATCAATTTCACACTTTTTTTTTTTTTTTTTTTTTTTTTTTTTCCCAGAGGAACATTAATAGCTTTCCACTAACTGCAATACAATGACAATACCTTATAGGTATGACTGGATTCTGTGGTTGTAAGCAATCCTCCAGATGTGCATTGACAACCCTGATGAATTTTTATAAGGAATGGTACTAAAAATAATAGTAAGGTAGACAGTAGAATCTGATATAAAGTTTTTCTTCTGAATGTGTGTTCAGTGCTGGTTTTCTCCCTTAATTTTGATTTCTGAATTAAAAAAAAAAAAAAAAAAAAAAGGAAAAAAGAAATTGTAACTGAATGTGGTTTCCCTTCCTACTTCTCTGCTTATTTGAGAGCTGAGCTAAGAGGAAAATCCTATCGAAATGTGTCTGCTTCTTCACAGAGCTGAACTCCCAAAGAACTGATAAATTAGCTATTTAGATACAATTGATAGGATGGCACACTTAAGTATAAAGCTTAATGACTTAACACAATTGTGAAAGAGGCCTGGCTCACTGTCAAAATACTTACAGTCAGATCTTCAGCTGCTGGAAATCAACAACGTTGTGTTGGGTTCGGTGGAGCAATGTCAATTTTCACCAGCTGAAGCTCTAGTTCTTTATATTTACCTAAAACTTACTTTAATATGGTTCCTTTATCATGCTCACTGGCATGCATACTCATGCCTAATGTGGGCACTGCTGCATAAAGGATGTGTTGCGCCATTCAATGAAATCTTTAAATGAACCACCTGCAGCCCATCGCTAGTTAGCAATGCAGGTGGAAGTACAGAATTCCACAAGGAAGGCTGCCCAGCTTTTCCATCCTTCAGCAAAACGGGTTCTAATATGTAGGTTTCTGTGTAACCATTGCTGAGCTTTTGTTTACACAGTCGCTGCACAGTCAGTGCTTCTGATAATTCAGAATTGCAGACTGCTTTGGGGGTGCTTAGAGCCGATGAAGGGTGCAATATAAAACCAAATTCTCTTCTATTCAGTTTGTGAAACTATGAGTTATACTTGACAGTGTAGAAGAAAATATTTTTGTATGTCTTTGGACTAACTTCTGTGAGCAGTTTTTGTGCTGTTTCAAAGTAATTTAGCTCTGGGGAGGGAACAGAAGCAATGATCATCCATCCAGGATAAGAATTAACAGGGCCAGTATTGATCAACTACAGTTCTTTACACAGAGCTCTGGTCAGCGTCAAATGTAACATTTCTTCACATCTGCCTTTGATTTTTCTCTAGAGAATTTCATCTAAAGATGTGCCAGTTGCAGGATGCTAGTCATCTAATTCTATCCATCACTAACAGGAAAGAAAAAGAAGAGAAAAAAAAACCAAACCCAACCACCTAAAATCAGCTAGATAGCTAAAACTACTGTGGATGAAAGAAAACATCTGCTTACCTGTAAAAGCCAAAAGGGGAAGGTCTGGTACTCTCCATTCATAAAGACACATGTACTCTTTCCTTGGCAGCCTTTCTAAGAAGGAAAAAATTGAAAGACAAATTCCATCCATTTATCACTATTGGCCCAGGGATTGTTTCATAATCACACCAGTGTTACTGAACAAGGATCTGCTTTTTTAATTTTTATTAGATGAATAAGTGGAAGCAGTTGTTACAAGGTACTCCCGGTGTGTCCTGGAAATGATCTTGCATGTGCAGCATTGGAATTAATAGCCACTTAAAAGTGTCTTCCCATTTCCTAGAAGTCAAATTGACTTTTGACAATGGTTTCACTGGAGGCAGTACCAGATCCTGAATAAACCATAAGGGAACATAAGAAAATAAGTAAGATATAAGGGGTTCACTGTCATTCTGTCTAGCCCAATAATTTGTTTTAAATGGTGGGAAATAAAAGATGCTTATGGAAGGCAAAAAACCCGGGGTCTTTTAATGGTGGAATTATTCAAAAATCCTCTCCCAGTACCTCACAGCTGGAAAGGCAGAAATTCTTTATTTGAGTCAGAACTGATTTCATGAACATATTTAAAAGTGCAAACAAAGATAGACTAGACTGTGCAGAGGTCTGGAGTTGTTATTCATCTCTGATTTCAACTGAAGTCTCAAGGAGATTAAAAAGTTTTGTGGCATGATTTCAAATTTGCTTAAATTCTCCTAGAAGAAGCACTGCTCTTCAGAATGGTTTCATCTGGATTTATCAGTAGACCAAGACAGGGATAACAGGGGTGTTGCCTTGTCTGGATAAGAAGACATTGGTAGAGTTTGTTTAGTGGAAAACTTCATTGTTAGCACTATGTTAATTTGTATGGGAAGATAAGGAAAAATGGGCTGAACTCAGCTCCAGCTGAATAGTTTACATATAAAGTATAGGTGGAAAGATTAAAAAAATATCTTGCTTACATTGCTGTGAGTCAAGGAGGCAAGACTGGTTCTCAAGAAGAAATTTAAGGGGTTGTCACAGCAGTTTCAAGGGGCCAACACAACTGTTCTGGCTCAGCACCATATGTTGTGCAGTGAAATGGGCCAACAGGGTCAGGCCAACCTGACCCTCAGTCTAGACATATACCGCTAATGGCCGTCCTGTCTGCTTCAGGGCTTAGGGAATCACACTGCTGTTAGAAATGTAAGCTTTTTAGCCAGTATCCACTAACAGTTGAACAAAACCCCACACACATCCTTGAGAATCTGACTTTGAACATTCAATGTGGACAATGCTGTCAGACAGCGTAGAGATATCATAGCATCATAGAATCAGTCATAGAATGGTTTGGGTTGGAAGGGACCTTAAAGATCATCTGGTTCCAACCCCCTGCATTGAGCTGGGACACCTTTGTCATGTTCCTTTCAGACGAGGAAGACAAGTGACTTAGATTCATAAATCCCCAATGAAGTGGACAACAGTGAAACAAGTCTGAAAATCCAGACATTTATTAACTTCCCACAATGTATTAATTGGATACATGATAATTGGTTAAGTATATAACAAGTTGTGGCAAGCAATACAGTATGCCTGGCATTACTTAATGGTAGTGAAGGAAAAGGGGGGAAAGGAAAGGAAAGGAAAGGAAAGGAAAGGAAAGGAAAGGAAAGGAAAGGAAAGGAAAGGAAAGGAAAGGAAAGGAAAGGAAAGGAAAGGAAAGGAAAGGAAAGGAAAGGAAAGGAAAGGAAAGGAAAGGAAAGGAAAGGAAAGGAAAGGAAAGGAAAGGAAAGGAAAGGAAAGGAAAGGAAAGGAAAGGAAAGGAAAGGAAAGGAAAGGAAAGGAAAGGAAAGGAAAGGAAAGGAAAGGAAAGGAAAGGAAAGGAGGGACATAAAGAGAACAGATAAATAGAGATCACCTGTCTGGGTTTCTGAGTCGATCCTGCCAGCAAGGGTTCAAGGAGGTGTCTTCTTCTCTTCACCTCACTCTCTGAACCACCCTGCCTCCTTGCACCCCCTCAATTTATACCCACTTTTCTTGGGTCTGTCCCCTGGGTTGACCCACATACCTATGTATCCCATGTATGGGGAAGGGTAAAGTGTCTCATGGGATGATGTAATTAGCATGATTTTATTAGTCTTCATTAGCATATTCAGGGATGTTAACTTTAATATACATTTTGTGAATAATGAAGCAAAGTTCATTCACTGGACAGATGGCCCTTGAAATCTAACCAGGTGCACTAGAGCAAACCTATCCTGTCTCTACAGGGCTCCCCCCTTCAGCTGCATCTTGTGTTATTCGGGCAGCATTATCAGCTTCGACTTCCACACTATCCACACCATGACTATAGTTTCATTACTTATGAGTGTTTGAGACATTCCTGAGCTTGAAGGGCCTCCACTCCCCCTGCTATCCTTTATCTCTTTCTCAGGCTGTTTTTCTCAGTCTTTGTTTCTCACAGGCCTGTTTCTTTCAGGACCTGTTTTTACAAGTCCTCTCTCACAACCTTTTACTAGATCAGGTTGCTCAAAGCCTCATCCACCCTGGCCTTGAGCACTTCCAGGAAGGATGCATCCACAACTTCTCTGGGCAACCTGTGCCAGTGTCTCACCACCTGTATAGTAAATAATTTCTTCCTTACATCTACTCTAAATCTACCCTCTTTCAGTTTAAAACCATTACCCCTCATCCTATCACTACACTCCCTGATAAAGAGTCTCTCCCCACCTTTCCTGTAAACCCCCTTTTAAGTACTGGAAATCTGCTATAATGTCTCCCTGGAGCCTTCTCTTCTCCAGGCTGAACAATCCCAACTCTCTTGGCCTGTCCTCATAGGGGAGGTGTTCCAGTCCCCTGATCATCTTCGTGGCCCTCCTCTGGACTTGCTTCAACAGGTCCATGACCTTCTTATGTTGGAGACCCCAGAGCTGGACACAGTGCTCCAGATGGGGTCTCATGAGAGAGGAGTAGAGGAGCAGAATCACCTCCATTGACTGCTGGTCACACTTCTCTTGATGTAGCTCAGGATACAGTTGGCTTTCTGGGCTGCAAGCACACATTGTTGACCTATATCAATAAACATTCACATAAACATGTGAATGGCCTCACATAAGTAACTGGTTAAAATATGTGGTGTCAATAACTCCATAACGATAAAGGTAAGAAACACTAATTATTAACACAAGGTCAGTTAAGAGCAGATCATCAAGTAACTACGAAAGAAACAAGCATCTCTGCTTTACTGTTGGGGAAAAAAATTCTATTGGCATAATGGTAAGTCAGAGTGTTGGTACAGAAACATGGTATTTTATTGAAATCCTGGTAAATATACATTAATGTGTCGTACAAAGTAAAGCAAGTAAATTCTATTTACCTACTTCTATCCAGGACTGTACTACCTGAAAGACACTAATAAGTTTGAGTTAGATACTGAGGCACTTCAAGGTACGTTAATACTTCTTAATTCCATTTAAGTGTTCAGCTGGGATCAGAGACTAGTCTCTGGACTTCTCACCTACTCCAGTCAGAGTAGGTAAGAGCCAAGTGTTGTCCTTAAAGGTGTAAGTAGTGCCTTCATGTTAGAATTAAAGCATTGGAAGAGGTAGGATCTGAGCACTGGGTATTATTTAAAACTCAAAGTGAATTGCAGTTCTCATGCATCCGCAGATGCCCGAACATGCAGGAACACTGCATGCTCTGGGAAGGGTGTGGGGTGGGGGGGGTGGCTGGTACAGGAATTACTCTATTAAAAATTTTCTGGTTATCAAAATCAAACAATTCTAGGCAGAAGGAATCAATTCCCCCCAGCCTTTTTTTTTTTTTTTTTTTTCAGAGAAAGAGAGTGATTGTAATATCTTTAGCTCTATTATGGCTTGTGTCTGATTGAGAATTTTCTTAGCTGAATTTCAAATGTCTAGTGAAATATACCCAGGCCTACTAATAACAGTCACCAAGGATACACAGAGATTTAATGCAGTGTTTGCAGAGCTGGGAGTAATGGCTGTCAGACTGAGCTAGTGGAGTTACAGTACTTCATTAGCTCATTTGGAAGAGCCATGATTTTAGAGCAAAAGTATCTAAACTGTAAACACCTCCCAAATCTTTCTACCACCTCACCATTTTTTTTTTCAGATACAGTAAGACTTATTAAAGACACAACAGTCAAATAGAAAACATTTACAATGAGATGTATATATATTATGTGTAAAAGGAAAACATTCACCTTCAAATCCCTTTGAAAGAATATATCTGTATATACAGGGAATATGACTGTTTCTGTATTTTATTGGTGCTTAGCACTTACTGTAACATTAAGGAAGATCAGCTGAATTCTTTGCATGGAAGTACTAAGAAAAAGGAATAAAGGGAAAACACTGCAATTTTGTGAAGTACTGTGGCTTTCACTGAGATTTACACATTTCTTTCCCCTTACTTGCAAAATTAGTTTTTAGGACATTTGTCAGTTTGCACTGTGTTTTGGTGAAACTTGTGTAGCTACAGAGGATTATTTGTTGGAATGCACTAATGCAGCACTGTGTAACTCAGATGCTCTTTATAACAGAACAGTTATTTGCCACCTGGGCCTTTATAAGTAGTAAGTAAAAAAACCTATAACAGCTGTTTGACATAGCTTTTAATTTTTATTTACAGTGTTTTGCTTTTCAAAGGAGACAGAAAGGTACAGAAGCAAATTAAAAATACCACTCTTGATAATCGTGAGGGACTGCCTCTTTTTACCTCCTGTGCTAACAGCACAAGAGTGGGTTTGTTTTCTGTGTCTGGTGCAGTGATGCAGGAGTACCAGGGACTCATGACTGAAGTGATTTAAGCTGCCCCACCCTGCCCATGAGTTCTCATTGTGGGTATAGGCAGAAGTGATCTTAACACCAGGAGCTGCTGGGGAATTCTGATTCTTGCTAGGATCAAACTGAAGAATCAGACACAGAAAGAAAAAGTAGAAGAGAGTTACAGAGTCTCAATACTGGGTTTCCTGCCTAAGAAAGATTTATGGGAACAGCTTGTCTGCCCTCCTCACAGGTCCCATCTAAGTGTCCCCAGCCACATATGAGGATACAGCAACGGATAGTATATTTTTTGCTGTGGAGCAGAGAAGATAGAATAATAAATTGGTTACATATATAAAGTCTGTGTTATAGCTTTTCACTTACTTCCACTAATTACTATTGGTCAAAACTCAAAAGGTTTGGTCAAATGATTTCATCAAGGTCATTCGCCAATTCCCTAAACCCTGACAAGCCCCTTAGCATTCCCTCATCTATTCTCAAGTCCTTTATTGCTTTTCAGTGCTTGATCTCCCCAAAAGACACTAAAACTAAGGATTATATCACTTCTGCATTTACCTTCAAAGTGATACAGCTCCTGAAGCACAAAGTAGGACTGAGCTCAGAGAAGGAACTTCTGTTCGCGTGATTTCAGGATAACCAGTCATGGGTTTATGCACTAATATTCTCATTGCCCTCTTGTTCTTCCTGTCACTGGCTGCTAGCATCACTATACTTCCCTTACTGTACAGTAAAACTGGGAAATCACACAGATTAAAAACTACTGCTTTCAAGTCTTGATATCCCACTCATTTCCTGTCAGCCTGCTGATATAACTGATCCAGAAGGCACTTTTCATTAAGTTACAGTAAGAAAATCTCTTAACACTGGATTTGAATTTTCATGGTAAGCACTGGATTGGGTAACCTCCATTGCATGCTACCCAGTAGGGAAAATATGCTGTGGTTGTGTCTTAGCAGATGTCTCGTGACAAATAGCACTCATCTCTGTGGCAATCTTCTTGTGTTAGCCTTCTTGAGACCACAGAAGAGATTAGGATTTAGAACAAAACACTTTTTCAATCTAGTTTGTAGACAGACTTCCACATAGGTCCTTCCAGATATTCCTTTATTCAGCTGTTGGTTGCTTTTAAGTAATTTTAAAAAGTAATGATAAGGATTTGTCTATCTCCTCCCTTTCTTATTGTGACTTTAAGAAGCTTGAAAATCTTTGATTTGAGTAAACAGATCAGGTTTTAAAATGCATAGCAAGATCAGACATTTTAATTGTCATCTTGGAGAAGTTATTTGTACAAAGAATATAAAGATTGTCAGAGAAATCTCTACCAATGGCTTCTTGAGGACTTTTCAGGCCAGGTCCCCATTTCTGCTGAAGTTAATTGAAAAGAGATTTCAGAACTTTACTCCTGTCTTTTCATTAGACACTACTAAATTTGGCATCCCTAGCTTGAGGGCCTTTCTTCATTATTTATAGTCTGGTAGCTTTGCAGAGATTGGATGGATGGCCTTCCATATGCATAACTCTTTCATTCCCACCATCCCCTTTCAAGTTACATTATAAAATTTTATATTTCATAAAGGACACTTAAAAGTAAAGTACCAGATCCTTAGAGGGGAAATTGAAAATAATTCTGTGTTGTGTTCATGGATGTTACTATCAATGCCATGAATCTTGTGTTTATTCTGTGCATAGTAAGGAAAAAGAAAAAGCACAGCACTGCAAAACATAAATAGTCATGTTTTATGGCTTGACATTCACCAATGTAAAAAACAGTTTATAGTATGAAGTTAAGGAAAATTAGATGCTACTTATTTTCGAAGATTTTTGGCTGCATTCTTAACCAGTGCAAATTTCTGTGGTTCTTTTGATTTTAGTGCATTTTTTTCAGGTTTTTGTCTTTTGAGCTCATTACCTACCACTTCTGAGGTACTGGTAAGACACAGACAACTTGTTTGATTTCGAATATACTTCTTACTGTATAAGACACATCTGATTGTGCACTGCCTCTCTCATTTAAACAAAGTTTACAAATCTTTACAGCACTTTAGAAATATTTAAATATTACCAGTGAGCTTTAGTAACATAGCCTATTTTTTATGAAAGCAAAAAACCTAAAGATAAGTAATACTGGTGGTGCTCATATAACATCACAGATTTTTTTTTCCCTTTTTTTTTTTTTTTTTCTTCCAGTAATCCTCTTTATGGGCTTAACGAAAAAAAAAAAAAAAAAAAAAAAAGATAATATCAAGGTCTTTGGTGGCTCTAGGACATTGATTGCCAAACCAAACCATTCTTCCAAATATCAGTAAACTAGGAGCAGCAGACTGCTGTGAGCTATTTTTCAGCCAAAAGGATTAGATTTGTCTCTGAGACGGGTCTGACATCTAATATAGATTTCCAATGGGTTGAGTTTCGCCAGTCATAGTTGTGACTTTGTGAGAAGACTTGAAGCTTTCTGAGGGTGGAGTATGTCCCCTGCTGGGGAACCAAAGCATGCACCTCAAGCCCTGGTACAGCAAATCTGTATGATGTTTTTAAGAAACCTTCAGTTGAGCTGTGGGGAGATACCCATGTGGTCAATTCTTCTGGAACATTTTGTTACTGCTACACAGCACAGAGGCTTCTGGATTAAAATAAAAATTCTTTAGGGCTTGCAGAGAAGTAGGAAGAAAAAAAAGGAGGAAAAATTAAGCATTACATCCTAGGCAGTTACATGATTTTAGCATTTGTTCTGGGGACATACTGCAAAGAGATATTGTCTCAGCGACTCATACTGCCGTTTGTATGCAGAAGCACAGAAGAAGGACTGTAAAATATTTAAGGGAAAGTAACAAGCTGCACTTGTTAATGAAATTCAATTTTTATTTATTTTCATAAAAGTACCAGTATTATTTATGTAAACAATACAAACTACATCTGCTATTTAGCTTTGTGTGAGATTTTCCATATCACTGAGGTTTAGGGAATATCACTTAGGGAGAAAAGCAATTTTAAGGTTATCATGTGAGTGACAAATACATTAATCTGACAAGATATGCTCAAGAGACCCAAGATGCAATTGTAGAATTCTTTTTGGCGCTCTCACCCATAATTTCATGGAGCTCAGTGTAATTAACACACTTCATGGGATTTAAGTAACATTTGTTGCTTCTCCATCAGAATGCAAATTTGAGAATGATATAGATCTGTACAGGAGACAGAAACAACTGTTCCCTAGGTAATAACTGGTGCACTGTTTTCCACTGCAAAAATAAAGAAAAAAAATAAAAGTGACAGATAAAGCATGACTCATGTTTTATTAGGAAGTTAACATATGTTTCATAACTGCTGTAAATGCAGAAACCAGATATGTCGTAAAATTAATGAAAGCTAAATGGTTTATTGTCAGCTTGAAAATTTTAGGCCTTGTTTTCTTAAAAGGCATATGAAATAATGAAATCCTCAGATTTCACGTGTGTGTGTGTATGTGTGTGTGTGCATGTATAAGTGAGTTTGCAATCAGCTAACAAAAAAATCAGTAGGTCAGCAGTATCTGTTAATTCTTAACCAGGAAGAAAGCATTTTAACAAGAGAGGGCAGTAATTACAGGTGTACACCTGTGTGCATGCATGCACATATGTTTACAGTACAGAAATACATTCAAGCACTCAAATCAAGAATCTTTTATCTTCAGTAATAGTTTAGTGTACAATAAAAGAACAGATTAGACTTGTTACTTCCCTGTCCTACATTCCACCTTAGAAGACAAAAGAATATCCCAAGTCTATACCACGTAAGAAGAGGTCACATGGTCTTGATTACTTATATTTTTCATCAGGAAACTGAAAAAATAAAAATAAATGTCATTCCACATGCAGCTTATTACTAAAGAAAGAGCAAATTATGCAAATAATTAATTACCTGCTCCTACATTTCTCTAGCAATAAACCTATGAGACAGGAAAGAATATCTGAGTTTTAGACTTATTTTATCATATTTGAGTACAAAGTGAACAAATGCACAAATGTGTAATGCTTGCAGAACATATAAGTTAAATAAATGAAGTGGGGCATACAGTACACATTAGTTTATTAATGCTTCAAGTTTTTCTTGATGTCCTTCAGGCACATTATCAGCTGCCTTAAGGATGATCAGATTTATCTTCATCTGCTCTTATTTTTTTCCCCTACAGATGAAATAATAAATAAATAAATAAATGTATACAATGAAGTTTTCCTTAGTGCATTTGGTATTGGCAGGACACTAATCTGAGAAAACAAACTGTCAACAGAGTGGGAGATACAATTAATTTATCTCATATGTCTCTTATCCAACCAGAATCTGAAGTGTTTTTGGTTTCTAGAATGAATTTAAGGTACTACTGCTCCTTTATGCTTGTAGTTGAAAACAAATGATAAGAAAACCTTAATTACTAAGCTGGCTAAAACTGAATGTGAAATCAAAGCCCTATCATCATACAAAATAGAAAAAATAAAAGAAAATGAGATCCCAGAGTGCCATTTGTGCTTCTGATTTCTAAGCTCTACCATATATTTATATCTAGAGAAAAAATGATAGAAAGAACAAGAAATGAACTTCAAATGTTTTAAGAAAGATTTCTTGTTCATAGGCAGATGGAGGCACTCGGATGAGCAGTGAAGCATCACCACTGACGTGAGCACAGAAATAAACAGAAGAGGCAGACTAAAAGAGACTCAAGATATGGGTTTATCCCAATGGGAGAGATATGATACATATGTGCTGTAAATAAAAATACTCTGTTCTCAGTTCAGCCCGATTTTCATGCAATCAGACTAAAAGGAAAACACTTTCTAGTGGCTCTTTACTGATGGTCTATTTATGCCTTTGACGGTTTTTCCTCACAACCTTTTCCTGGGCCCTAAGGTTGTCTGCCTATAACCTTCTCTACACTTTGCCCTGAATCTTATCTAAAAGTGAAATTATACTAATTAATTCATCACACATGCAGTTCAGCTTGTTGGCTACAGCTAGATTCATGCAGTGTGTTCCTAGTGCAATGCTAAATGCCTCATCTCTGTAGATTTTCAGGCCAAGGGTATTGCTCATCATTTTGTGTATTAGTGGTCTGCTGTATCATGTGAAATCACCTATTGCTAGGCACTCAAAGTAGACAATTCTGAGAAATGTAATTTAATTGTGAGACATAAGATGATATCTAGGATTTAAAGCCTAGCCATATCTTTATAACCTTCTGAAACCCACTCCTGAAGCTCTGAACAGCTCAATTTTCATTTGCACATTTATATGGCTTTCTGACACCTGCTGCCCAATAACTGGTGCCATAAGCAATTCATTCTTAATTTATGTAACTAAAACAGGGATTTCTACATCCTTAATTTGATGTGCTGTTTTGTCAAAACAACACTGTGCTATCTTTTTTGGAGAGCCTAAGACATTACAATGATCATATGAAACAAATGTCATGCAGCTAGGTATTCTTGTCGTTGAGGGAGTGAAATCTTCATGAAATATGCAATTTAAGTGTTTTTAAATGTATGATGTGTTTTAAAATAGATGAAGCTTTAAATTATTTTCTTTATAAAAGATCTGTTCTAAGAAGCTCAGTTTGTCACTTCTCAAATAGAATATATATTTTTCTTAAGTTCTTATTCTGCAGTAACTGTATTTTTCTAGTAGACAACTTATTTTATTCTTCCTAAAATTTATGCACTTTAAATTTCTGTGTCTGCTTGACCTAGAATTAAAAAGGCACAAATGCTACTTTAAGAAGTTACAAATAAGTAGTTTTATCAAGATGAAGCTCAGATCCCCCAGAGGTATGAACATATTTTGCTTGTTTATAGTATAAAAAGTTAAGGCAAGGTACATAGCCTTATTCTGTGCTTTAAGTTAAAATCAGTGGTTCTTGTACAAACGGAGAACCGAATTCCTGTATCAGTAGCCCTTAGTCTCAGGTCGTCATTCTCTAAGCACTAATACCATTTCCTAGATGCACAAGTAGCCTTCCAGGAATTAACTTGCTGATTTCAACTCATTCAGATGTGTTCATGACCAGAAGTGATGTCTAAGATATCCAGGACTCAAATTACATAGAACTTCAAAGGTCAGCATTGCCACCTCCAACTATGGTCAGAAATTAATAGGAAGTTCATGGGACTGAAACTGTTTCTTTTGTCTGGCTCTGACAAGACACCATGTTGGTAAATTTTGTATCTACTAAACCCTCTGAGGCTCTTTTCATGCCAGTCCTAAAAATCCACTAGTGGAATACTGCATGTTGTATGCTTTGCACAGTAGGATTTTTAGGTGCATTCAGGACTGGTCTAAATCCAAGGTTTTTGAACCTGATAGATGTTTTAATACCCCTTGAAGTGCTTTGGAAGATTCTTCCTGGAATTTTTTGCTCTGTGGTCTTTTAAATTCCGTGCAAAGCACATATAAATGAATTTGGTATCCATTAATATAATAATTATGGTATAAATGAAAATATGACACTCTAATAAGTACAAATCACTTGGCGATGACTGATGCATAAGTAACAAAGGCAAATCCCTTATATGAAAAGATACGGATTTTCCCATTCAGGAAAAGCTGTCATGCCCATTAACAGAAGCTGCAGGTATTGCATCAAGAAAATCTGAGGAACTCGGAAGCTATTCACCATTTCTGTGTTTGGGAATTAGGCACACATGATTCATAGCAAGATTTGTGTACTGTTCAGGTTTCTGGAAGGGTCTTATCCTGCATATACCCCTTGAAGGGTTTAAATATTTCCCTTGAGTATAACTCCTGAAAGAATGAAAACATTTCTCCCAACACATGAAAACTGACTTTGAGCCAACCATACCAGAACTTCCCCTTCCTTTTCTGGGGTTGTTTTATCTCCAGAGAATGAAAGTTGCTTTGAAATTTCAGTCTGTGGAGACCAGCATGAAGAATTGTAACCTAAGAACTCACTGGGAGTCTTTTACTTTTCATGAAATTCTCTCAGAAGCAAATAATAATCTGCTAAAAATAAATATTAGCTTCCTATAATAAACTCATTTCCCATAGCCCACCTTCATGCCATGCTTTTGTGGACATTCTTCTCTAGTAGTCTGAGATATTTTTTAATATTCTTTTGTCAGACAAGAATGTCTTGGAAATGAGCTGGATCACAAAAGAGCTCAGATTTTCCTCAAAATATTTAATTCCATAAAGTTAAAAAAAAAAAAAAAAAGTATTCTTCATCTCATACAAATGCATGATAAACTTCATCCAACTGGATGTACTTATTTCTGCCTAGTTGATATCATACATAGTGTTAAGTTGCATTTACCTTTTAATTCTGCTTATGTTGCTTACAGAAGCTAAAACTTTAATATGGATTTCATCAGGCAAGAAAACTAAAGGCAGTAATTATTTCTAAAATCTTTTTGGTTTTAATGCTAGTTAAAACTTAATTTTTTTCCTAGAACATTGGCCTAAGAAGTAGCAGTAATTCCCTTATTACTCTGTAGCATTTGTAGGCATCAACAATAAGCCTGCTTATGAACATTTATTCTATACCTACAGGATGGAAGAATGGTTTATCTGAGTTGTGTGTGGTTTTGTAATGATTATTGAATAATTCCTTAGGTTCTTCATATACTTGCCCAAGTCATGCTGTGAAACATGCAAGAACTGATTATATATATGTTTGTATTTATATTTATGCTTATATTTGTTTTCATATTATTTACATTTACATTAACATTATGACTTATGTTAGGATTTATATCTCTATTTTTATACCTTTATGTACTGTCTGAAGTCCAAATCAAAAGCTTTGCTGTAGAAAAGCATATGCCTCAAACAAGGAACCTTAGACAGGTCTGTACATAGTTTAAACAAAGATAACACACTGACTTCAGTACGATACTGATTTATGCTGACTGAACAGCTGATTCCATATATTGGAAGAATGACATTTTTTTAACATTCTGGTGTCACGGGAATAGAAGATTGAAGAAGAGTGCCTCTTCTGGGTTGGATCATAAGTCCAAACCCAGTCTTATCCTTTTTCTAAGACAAGTTTTGGCTACTTAAGGTAATAATAAAATGTATAAAATTATATAAAAAGAAAGGAAGAACACGGCAGCATACTCCTCAGGATACTTCTCCAGCTTTGTGTGGCTTAGGGAAATTCCTAAACTAGAGCTTGTATCTCAATGTTTAACATCCTTTGGTAAGTTTCCATTTATTTGTCTAATTGGTTTTTGAACTCCAAATTACTTTTGGCATCTAGACTATCCTGTGACAATGAGTTCCAAAGTTTAGTCATATGTAAAATTAATTTTTTTTTAATTGTTTAAAATCTATTACCCTACGACTTCATCTAATGGCTCTGATAATTATTTTGTTATGTAGAAGAGTGTCTTGTTCTGTTTTTCTCCCCCAGTAATTCTTAGGGCTTTGTGTTTTGTTGGTTGGTTTGGTTTGGTTTATCAGTGAACACTGAACTGACATCTTCATAGGTGTATCCAGTGTAGCTGCAAATATCTTTTCTGGGTTAACAATGCTTAGTTTAGAGCCTTTCACTGTTTATAAACTGAGAATTTCCATTTGTCTTTTTCTCATATGCATAGCTTTCTATGTATTGCCTCTGCCTTTTCATCACCCAGTTTGTTTTGTGAGGAGCTTTTGCAACCTTTCATAAAGAGTGGGACTTTAATTGTTAAAACCGATCATTTTATCATGGTATTGTTACCTGTCCTTTTGATACTTATTTTCTCCTGTCCTTCAGGTATTTATAAATCCACAGATAGAGGTTGCTTTTTTGTAATTTGTGGATGTTTAGTTTATTTAAGGACCTTTTATAAAGGACCTTCTCCAAATTTTTTTTAAAATCCCAGCACAGCATATGAAACAGATACAGATCACTTTTGATCATATGTTCATTTATTCTTTCTAAAAACTTTTAAAAACCAGAATTTTCACTACAAAATTTATTTATATGCCTCCCCATTTTATTGCATTTATCTGTGTCTATGCCTCCCATTCTACCTGTTAACCTGTTCGCCTCCTATTCACCTGTAAAGAATCAGACATACAACTTCTTAATTTTCTGCATCTTCCCTACATTTCCCCTGTCAAGTTTCTATAAAGATCCTTTTTAAAAAAATGGCATAAAATTTGCTAACCTCTGTTCTCCTTATACAGAAGCTGACTTAAGCAATAGTGTAAGATTTATGATCAAATGACAAGGTCATATTTGAGTTATTTAGGACCCCTGGGTGTATACCATCTTGTCTTGGCAATTCGTTACTCTTCATTTATCTATTTGGTCTAAAATCACTTCTATTGACACTTAAATTTAAGATAGTTCCTCCAGTTCATCTTTTGCAAAGAAAACGACCACTGTGGGAAGTCACCCTAAACTCTTCAGTGGTGAGTATCAATGTGAAGAACTCAACTTTAATTTTTCTACCATGGTCTTATCTCCTTTGAGTTCTCCTATTACACCTCCATAATCTATCAGATCTGCAGACTCTCTGGCAGACATTCTGCTTCTGATGTGTTGGTAAAAAACCCTTATTATTTGTTTTCATGCCTTTCACAATCTTGTCCTCTAAATCTTTTTTGGTCTTAACTGGATTCTACATTAAACTTTTCAGAGACCATGATATTCAGATTTCCCTACATGGCTATAAAATCCACTTTCTGAGAGTAAGGTCTTAATATAAGGAGGTGTTTTGGTTGGGGTTTTTTTGTTGTTTTTGTTTTGTTTTTTTTTCTGCTGTTTATCAATACCATAATTTTGTTTATCGCCATGAACTTTACAACATTTTCATTACACATTTAATAATTTTACCCTTTAAGAATTTCCTTATAATTTCTTGTGTTTTTTTTCCCAGTATCACTCTATGTAGAGGTCCCCTTTTTTACATATATGTGTGTGTGTGTGTGTGTAAATTTTTTTTTTTATTTTATTCATATAGGGAAGTAGAATTTAAATGTACTGTAGTCAGGATTTCAGAATGGCTCTTCAGTATTAAAAATTTCAGTAAGTTCTTATGCTCTGCTCAGAATTACATAAAAAATAGCTGCTCCAAGAAGCACTCATTATAGCATCTAAAATTAGTTTTTAGAACATGTCCCAAAATTTCTTTTTACCAGTCTGCATTGGAATAATTGAGTTCATTATTACTGAGTTTTCTGCCATTGTAATCTCTCTCATCTCTCTTAGCACGTCCCAATCAATATACCTATCCAGTTCAGGTGATTAATAACACAACCTTCCTACATTATTCTTTCTATTTAGATATGAGGGAACGTTTCTTGTTGATACAGTTAATTTTTTTCCCTTGTTTGACTTTATCTGCACCTATACCACTGAACAACCTTGGGCCTCAAGTCAGAATAGGCAGAGGACTGTGACCACACTGCTTAAACTTAGTCCTCTTTGGAGAAAGATGCATATGTTTACAAGGTTTACAACTTGGCCAAGGCCTCTTCTAATCCCTGTGTTCTGGTCTTAAAATGCAATTTTTATTTTCATGCACAATTTTTCAGTTCAAAGTACCCGAGAGAGAGAAAGAGAGTGATGGCTACGCTACAGTACATCTGAATGGGGGTTAGAAGGCAACACAGTGTGCCTGGATGCATCAGGGCATTGCTGGAACATGTGTGCTCTCATGCCCTTGGATTTAATCTAAATCCAGATGCTACAATTTGTTTCACTTGAAAAAACACCTGGTCGTTGACACTGTACATGAAGTGTGCATAAACTCTTCAATGAACTTGGGAGCAAGGAGGTTGTACAGAGTAGATAAATCTCTATATCTCTATAAGTTAAGGTATAGTTACACCCACTCACCAGTACAGTCTGACCTATCAGTCCTGTCTAATTTGTAACCTGATATTGCAGTATATCACATAGTATCTTCACATCCACCAGGTTTTTTTTATATACCTCTTAATTCTAAACTTGAGAGAAAAACATACATTTAACTAGGACCTGATTGGTCATTTGTTGTCCCGACTAAATAAAACTTCTTTTAATTGGGGTTCTTCACAATTTCTTACCTATATCTTCTCTATATATAAGCCCTCCAAAAAAACAACCCCCGCCAAGATCACCCTATTTTACTGTAAAGAAGTAAGCTAATTTAATTCAATATAGGGTAAATGTTCCAAAACTACTTTCAGCTTTCTAATTTTTCCCATATAGATCTACCGGAGGCCATCATGCAATTTGTCACAAATGACCACAACCTGAACCCAGTGTTTCCAGGTCTTCTTGCAGCATGTTTAGAAGTGTTCTTTGTTATTTGCAAAATGTCAGTTTTTTCTTTTCATATATATTTTCAGTATAAAGACAATCTTTGCTATGTGGCTAAGAAGAGGATTGTTCCAATGGGAAACTTCAGCTGCTCATTAACAATTAGTTTCTCCCAGACACCTGGATAGCTGCTTCACTGACATGCAGGAGCACCTAAAAGAGTTTCAGATAACATGTAGGTGTTAATTCTGACCTAGAAATCCTTAAATGATTTTGTGCCTTGTTACCTGAGAAACCAACTTTCTCCTGTGGTGTTTCCACCATTAGAAATAGCTTAAGAGCTTTGTTTCACACGTGCTAAGTTCACAGGGTGATAAGGCATTAGTGCCCAGTCTTCAGAAATACATACTAAAACATATTTTCGAAGTAGTACACTAGCACCTAGATTTCCAATCTGGATATTCAAGGAATAGCCAGAAAATTATTTTAATTTCCAACCTTTCTTGTATCTTAGGAGATTCACTGGGAGAGATCTAGGAAGGCAATGTGTACAGTTCATGGTTCAATTTCATTTCAAACGATCATCTTCTCTTCTGCAATCTCTTTTTTTTTTTTTTTTTTTTTTTTTGTAGTACCGTATGTAAGTTGTGGGAAGTATATAAAGAAATACATATTCAGATATAGTTTGTATGCAAATCTGGTTTCTCATAGTGGCCAGGAAATTTGGGTTAGAAGAGATGTGAATTTAGTTATTATGTGCTATTGGATGAAGTTAGGGTAGCACAAAAGGATATTATATAAACCAGTTTTGGTTTTAAGTTTAAAAAAAAAAATCCCAGATTGGAAGCCAGCACTGTCAAAGCGATTTTTCTTTGGGAGAAATTCTTTTGTTATACAACATCCAATGATAGTGGACATAGTAGCAAGGATATAACAGCAGCTAACACATAGTTACATGCATTTTCTTTGGCTCAATGAACGTTAGAGTGTTTATGAGATCAGCCTGTGTCTCCATACACTTTTCTTCAGTGAGCATTTTCCTTGTTTTTAGATTTCAGAGCTTTGTTCTATACCTGTAACCAATAGTGAGTATGCATGAGAGATGAGTCTTTAATGAAATAAAACCACATACACAGAAAAAGCAGCCATCCTTATATTAGCTGGATTGAGAAAAAAAAAAAAAAAAAAAAGATTGTCACTTAAATGAATACAGCTAATTCTGCAGTGATGTACACTAAAGAGACAATATTGGAACCTACAGGACAACTGGCAGAAAATCACAGAACTGTTTCATTCACATCTGACTTCTGCTTATCTCTCCATTTACTGAATCTGTAACAAAGACACTTCACTTTTAAGATTCTGTTTCTACGTGAGTTATCATTAAATTATACTGTCATCTTCCTCTTACTAAAACAGTATGATTAAGAATAGAGAGGAATCTTCCTGTACTCTTTTATATAGCTGTTAAAATATGATGCTGAAGACATACTGCTGTAGAGCTAAATAACTTAAAATAAAATTAAAGATTAAAGCAAATAAAGCTGGGAAAGTAAACTGTAAATGTAGACTCACTGAAATGCACATGTTAAAAGGTAAAACAATATCTCACACTAAATTATATTAGAAGACACCCTGATAGCAGCCTTATAGCTAAGAGTACATTAGTACATTATAAGACAATCTTAAAACAGAAATATTCTGTTTTTCTCCAAAACTAAAAGTATTTTTTCTTTCTTTCTTTCTCTCTACTTTTTTTTTTTTTTTTTTTTTTTTAATGAACTAACTCTGGACTAATTCTTCAGTATTAGCAGTTCTGGCTAATACCTGGTTAGAATTTTAGGAACTGTATCTGACAGAGACTTTTCTTGTTAACATATCTGCCTGTTGTGTACTGCATCTCCTCAAATGGACAGTGCTTTAATAAAATTTGGCGGAGAGGTACATCAGAAGGAATCTATTGCAGCTTATAGATTTATTTCAAAAATAGATTTTGGAACATTTTGGTGTAAATATTTATCTTCTACAAGCCCCCAGGACAGTCTGTGGCAAATATAAAGACTTTTTTTCATCCACCTGACAGAAGAACTCTCTGGTTCACATCAAGACTATCCCAGCCATTCTACACAGTATCAGTGAAAAGGAAATAGCAGAAACAGCTGTGATTAAACAGCTATTGGTAATTTAACATGACTAATTTACTATAGAACTATATGTACTCGTGTGGTTATTATCTACTTGAATAAATTTGTGCTTTGCAGAATTTCGGTTTCTATTATTTTTCCATTCTTTCCAGTCCCTTTTTCCTTATTTTTAATATACTATTTCCTTTATCCCTTTTTTCCTTACTGCCTTCTATTCCTTTTTTGTTTTCGTCTCTTCTTAAGAGCACTTGAGCTTCTCCTATACTTTTTTTCTTGCTCAGAATAACATTGCCACTTAATCAGCTGCACCCAAGCACACACATTCACATGTTTTGCTCTCTCTTTACTCCTTATCCACCAACACTGGGTCTAAAAAACTATAGTTAAAAGTACTCTGTGAAAGTTAGAATATCTGCCCCTTCTTCAACTGCTTTACAAAAGAAGGAAAATTTTCAACTTGTTGCTTTGTCTTCCTCACAAAATGTTTGCAAAGATCTACACTGTCTATAAGAAGAGAATACAAGGTTTAAACACCTTAGATGTCTCAGGTAGCTGAAGATGAGCAAGTGTTATCTGGCCTACATATGCCAAGATTTGCACTGTAGCAGAAATGCCCACAGATCACTTGCTAATTCAGAAATGATGAACTCAATCAATGGGGCTAAAATTCTCCATCCTCTAAGAGAAGGAAGATGATATTACTTTCTTTACCCAACATGTCTGTTCAGACATTTGCTGCTTAGGTGGCAAATCATACGGCCTCCTATCAGTATTTATTCAGGAAAGAAACCTCTGAAAGCAGTATTACTCCTTGGGGGATAATTACTGTCTGGTGTTTAAAATGCCTGTGTATCTGTGTAGCCCTTTGAATGTGTATGGAACTGATAAAAGCATACTGCAGCTGGCCTTCCACAAACTCAGTGTTACTTGTTTTGTGCATCTCTACACATCAATAGGTGAAGTCTTTTCTTATGACACCCTTCCAGACCATGGAGATTGTGGCATTGGTAAATTTGCATGTATATAATTGAAGGGAAAAAAAAAAAAAAAAAAAGTTGTATATAATTTAAGTAAATTAAATTTATATAATTGATGACCTGGACAAGAACTTACTTGTTTATAAAATAAAGTTACATAACTGAAGCAACTGATAAATTCATATAATTGAACTTTTGTATATTCTGTCTTGTCTAACATTTATTCTAATCTTTCCCTATTGATTTAGCCCATTAGTTTATATGGTATCTTTTTCAATTAATAATAAATATCCTAGTCATCCTAATATTTCTTTATATATTTCTAGAATACAGTTGGTTTCCCCTCTGACGTTTTCCATTTCTTCTTTCTTTTTTTAAAGTGGAACCCAAAACTGAATGCAATACTCTGTCTAAAGCTTGATCAGTATCAAGCAGTTAATTGTCTAATTACTTGTTTATTGTACATACATTACTACTTTGCAATATTCATGGGTTTGTTATGTTCATTTACATTTAGTTAATCATGGGCCAAGCTTTCCTTTGTGCTGGTACTGTTGACAAAATACATAATTTTGACTTTTTTTTTGTGATTTTTCTTACTTATGCAAGCCAGTCTAAAAGTGACATAACTAAAGATTAAAATCGACCATTTCAGATATTTTATTACTATATTATATATTTATTATATACTATTATATACTATAACCTCATCAGGTCAGAAAAACAAGTGCATCTGTGCTGTGCATTCTGACCCAGAAGACTCTCAGAAGGACAGGAATGATTATGGAAGGGAGTTGATCCCAACCTGGTTACATCCCAGGATCTACTTCAGTGTGAATATCATTGCTTCACAAACAACCTTTTGAGTTTCTGATCCAACTCTAATTTTGTATGGAAGATTCTTGTGAGGTAGTAAGTCATCCTGACTTACCCAGCCCAGGAAAAATCCGCTTTACTTCTTATGACATGGCTGACACTTCAAAGAGTGGATAAATCTTTTGCAGGGAATTGTGTTGTCTGTTTTCTGTTTTGTTTTAAAAGCTTTTTGGCACTATTTGTAGGCATCCAAGGAAATATAACTTATTATTTTCTGCTTTTTTGATTAGCATGCTTTCTACTTTTTTTTCCAAGCACACAGTGAAAATATTAAGCAGAGTTGGCCTCATAACCCAGAACAGACCTCTGTAGGCCACACTTTATACTTCTTCCTAACCTGACACTGAACTGTTAATAATTGCTCTGTTGGTTGGGGTTTTTTTAATTTGTTGTTACTATTTTTTTTTCTTTCCAGCATTATATTTATTTAGCAGTGATTGCATTTAATCAACATTTCTCTAGTTTCTTTATGAGAATGTCATGTGGAACTATATCAAATTCTTTATTAAAATCAAGATGTGGTATGTCCACAGCATTTCCTTTATCCACTAAGCTTGTTATCCTATCAGTGAAAGAAATGAGGTTAGTTCAGCATGATTTGTTTTTGATGAGCCCATGTTGCCTACTATTTACAAGTTATTTTCCTCCAGGTGCTTATGAATTATCTGCTTTATTAATTGTTCTAGCAATTTATCAAGTATTGAGTTTATACTTATCAGTTGGTGAGGTTTTATCAAATAGCGTGAAGATAACTGACCATCTTGAACATATTGTAAATACAGATTTATAAAAATGCTCTGCTGTTTAATTCTTTATCTAGATTAATAGGGTTTTCTTTACTTTCAAAGTTGGGGATGATTTTAGACTAAAAGGATATTTTTTACCAATATGTAATAATGTAGTAAAATAACATCTGTCACAGAAAAGAACACTAAGCTAAATCTTACTGTAATACCTTGACCCCGCCACACACCTTCCACATGAAGACCTGCATGTCAGCTACTACTTCATTGCCCTACCCTTTTGCTGAATTTTCTGCGACACCTGAGCTATGACCCACAGAAATTACTATCAGATATCAGAATATTCATCAGGGAAATCACTGATGTTTAAGGCCTATAGTAAATATAAACTTCAGCCTGAGGTGAACTGTGCCCTAGAATGCTTTACATCAATTATGAAGGGACCCAGCCTGACCTAGTCAGATGTGAATATTTACCTTTGTTCTCTTTCTGAATTTCTAGTCTCTCCACTCAAAAGTTGCATCAACTTTCACATGGGGAGATTTCTCCTGTGGAACTCAGACATGAGACAGAGATTTAGCTTTGCAGCTGTGCTTTTCTCCTTCATTGATCCCAGAATACTGGGAACCCAGATGTGTAATGGATGCACCCCTTGTTGGCAGTCAGATGGAATGTTGTAGTTTCTATCAGTAATCAAAAATCCATTATTAAAGAGAACTGGGATTATTTCCTTAATTCCACTGTTATCAACTGCTTGATGAGAACTCTAGGTTCTGATTTAAGTAACATTTAATTAGCACTGTTGCAGAGAGGTAAAGCATTTCTGAAGTAAATTAAATTGCATCTGTTCAAGCTACCAGTGATTTTGTCTTTGTCTAGATTTTCTTAGTATAATTAGTCAAAGGTGGTTTTAACCATCAGATTTACAAGAAGTGTTTCTGTACTATTGGTAAAATAGAGCAAGTGACATTTTTGCTTCCCCTATATTTAGCAAGATTTGACAAAGAAAACATTGCTCGCCCTTTATCCAAAGAATCCCTTGTGAGAGAGAACTGCTGGAAACTGTTAAGTGTTAAAAGCAGAGATCTTCAACCTGTTGGACTACAAAGACTTAAGAAATATGAAAAAACAAGTATGGCCCATTAGAAAACCAAGTCATTGATTTAGTGTAGTAGAAAGAGCCTTCGCATTTTGGAAGAAAGACCTGTCAAGGTGAAGAAAAATGTGGGGCTTGGGGATGAAATATTCACAGAAAAATATATTTATTTCCACTTTTTCAGGTAAAAACAAGGCACACCTTCCTTTTGTTTTCTTTTTTCTTTTTTTTTCTTTTCTCCCCTGCCCCAGAACAAGCAGAGAACAATGGTAAGAAACACTACCATTAGATTTTAAGGCAGCTAACTTCAGCTAATATGATCAGGCTATCATATTCCTCATATGATGAAAAAACTATTCTGGTGGTGATGGCCTTGCTAATAAATTTTACTTATCATTTGTATGACAGAGTACATGTACAGTACATAGACATATTTGGAAAAGTGTCTAATAATACTTTGTTCAGCATGTGGGAAGCAAAGATGTAAAAAAATGTAAACACCTCTTCCTGGAAAACAAAAGAGCACACTAATAATCACCTTCCAAATACTAAATCTCCTTTCCAATCCAAGATGTCATTTTAACTGGTTTCTACAGGGGTTATAGTTTTTTTTTCATTTGGGTTTTTGTTGTTGTTATTGTTTGGGGGGTGGGGGTTGGGGGTGTTGCATTATCATACAATTCAGTAAAAAGTTTTACAGACAAAGTATTTTTCCAATTTATTACTTGGAAGAATCTAAAGTATTTTTGGTAATGGTTTCAAAATTATCCTGAAGCTCACCATAAAATGTCAGCTTGAACTCTTGAAAGTTTAAGTAAAGTTAGGTAAAAAGGTTTTAAAAGAGACAATGTGGCCAAAACTTTGGATCACCAGTTTTGCTTCAAACAATACAGAGAAAAAACGTGGTTTTATTCGAGCAAAATGCCTGAAGTGGGACTCAGCTGGAATATAAATCCTTAATTCCAGGAATGTAAAGCTTGTAGCCTACAGGAGTTACTGTTTCAGCAACACAGTTTCCTAGGTTCCTTTATCTTGAGTATCCCCTGAACTGCAGCTACAATGGAAAAGCAGACCCACTTGGTGCCTGTCTCAAGCCTAAGTACATTCAAAGACTCAAACTCAACTTTCTTCTGACAAAACGACCTTCTCACTGGTATGATCACAAAGTCAAGATGAGGCACACTGCCAGAGGATTGAACAGTAAACTAAAACCAAAGAAAAATAAAGCCACAAGTTTTCTGTGTTTTCTCGGGCAAATAGGAATGTATGGTAGTCTTCAAGTTCTGACTTACAATGGCAACAGTATTTCAATGTATGCCCTATGCACTCCTATTCTGTCCTCTATTTCAATTGTTTTGCTATAATTTTAATTTGTAATAGTTGTAAAAAGTTTTACGATCTTTGGATCTATTGTGTATATATGGGCCTACAGACACACATACGGAATTTAAGCATGTCCACTACTCATCTATATTTACTAACCAGAGAGACAAGAGGATGTTAAAGACAGAGGAACTAACCAGAAAAATTACTGAAATGACAACTGACATTCTTATGAAGTCACAGAACAAGTATCCCAATTCCACTTTTCAATAATGAAAATACAGTATTATGAATTAAAATTGAATTGTAGACTATGAAGGTTTCTATGCCCCATTCAAATTATTTTTAAATAAATAAAAAAAAAAAAACAAACTATAGATTTTTTCAGTATTGAAGGGATTCTTTTTGCCATTACCATAAAAAAGATTTAGGCAGGATACCTACATTCTTTTGTTGACAGGCAGTTTCAGCTTGCTCTAATGTTTGCAGCTCACCCAGGATGTGTTCCATGATCTTCACCTGTAACTCTGTTTCAAGTATGTCCATATTTATGTTGAGGAATGGTTTGTGGATTTTTTTTCTTTGTCATTTTTAGTATTTGAGTCCCATTCAGAATCTTTTGTTCCTTCAGTATGAAAACTTAGTAAAATACGAATGGTGAAAAGTGGGGTTTGAATGCAAATCTAGCATGAAAATTTTACCTCAGAATTTTTCGTCAGTAGAGATGAAAGTAATCTCTTCCCAAGCTTGTCTTCTCCCTTGTTTTACTTTCTCTGTCTGATTTTCTCCTGAGGAGAAAAGAGAGGGAGAAAAAGTCATGGCAATTCTGTGTACATTCCCAATCCATCTGCTTCTGGCATGAATCAAAGACCAGACAGGAATCCAGGTGCAAAGATGTCATAAAGCTACCTTCAATTTCCATCAGCTACTTTACCAAGACAAGCTCCATCCGAGAGCTGAGCTCACCTTGTGGAATAGCTTTTTCTGTTTTATATTTACCCCTGTATTCAGCTTGTATTTGTTAGGTTTCCTCTCCTTCTACTAGTAAGCACTGATACTGTCACTTACTTACCAAGAGAAATTACTTTCTTAAGAGACCTGATTCTCCTCTCTTCTGCATCACCGTTGATAACTTCCATTGCCAGAAAGAGGGTGTAAAATGCTACCAAGTAAAAATTAAGTTACCTGCAGAGTGCAGGTATGACCGTTAGCATTACAGCTCTCCAAAGATGAAATGATTGTTTGTCAAGACTGCTTTGTAAAAAAAGAAAGAAAAAATAGTATAGCAAGAAACAAATTAAGTTAGAAGAAATAAAATGTGAAAAACAAAATAAAATACTAATCTAATACACAGGAACTAAGGATGATTTAAATTTTATCTAGACTCAGCAAAGTTTCACTCCTTACTAGATATTTGGGATCCGTAGTAGAAATGTGATCTTTTTTTCATTCTGACTAGTAGTCTCAGGCAATTCACAGCTTCTTCTCATGTTGATAGATGTCTAGATATTTAAAGGCAGCAATGCGTAAAATTTACCTACAGATGTTGATGCTTCATAAATCCTTTAATGTATACATTTCACCATAACAATTTTGAGGTTATAAAAAAGAGGATATATTAGCATATCACTTAAAAAATTGCTGGGATTAAGAGTTGTTTGCTGCTGGATACAAAAGAAATAAAACACAATATGGTTTGGGCTCTAGAAACCTTGCAATACTATGAATGGAAAGAAAAACACACACACTTTATTCAGGCAAAAATTTAATTGGCTTCCATGGATTTTAATGATTGTGCAGTAAACTGTTTAAACTTGAATTATTGTCATGTCAGACTCTGAAATGGGAAGGTTAATATGACAAAATACATACATATACAGTGGGATCACCTCATGAAGACTTTAAAATCAGTGCAGAAAACTAGAAACATTTAAATCAATCAGTAGAACCATAGAGCAGCCCAAACTGGAAGGAACCTTGAAAGAACACCTGGTCCAACCTTTGAGATGCATTTTCTTTCATATTAACAAGATATATAAAATAAGTCTGATATTACCAGAAGTCCTAAAGAGAGATTTCAGGGCCTTGGGGAAACTGGTTAAGGGGTCAGGGGCACAACTTGTGTATCCTCCATCCCTTCAGTTGCAGGGATAGATGAAGAAGATTCCAGAACTCAACAGATGAACCTGTAGCTCCAAGACTGATATTACCAGCAGGAATTTGGATTTTTCAATCACAGGTTAGTATACAGGACATCAGACCTTTTGGCATCAGATGGGATATGCCTGTCCCAGAGGGGGAAAAGGATCTTGGTGCAGGAGTTAGCTGGGCTCATTTAAACAAGATTTGAAAGGGGAAGGGGACAAAACTGAAACTCCAAGACATAAGCCCCAGGATAGATTACAACAGTTTGTGGGCTGTTGTGCCATTGATGACCCTCACTCTGCTATCCCAGTGAAGTCAAGGGATGGAGACGTGCAGCAAAACAAAGATGCAAGGGATATTGATGGATCAGTAACAGTGATAACACCTGTGAAAGCTCAGGCTGGACTTAGGACCTCTAAATGCAAAGAGGTGCTGGGGAGATCAGCCCATCAGAAGTGCATGTATACCAATGCACACAGCATGGGTGACAAAAAGGAGGAGCTTGAAGCCATGATGAAACAGGAAAATTATGATGTAGTGGCTATTACAGAAACATGGTGGGATGTCTGCCATGACTGGAGTGTGCCAGTTGATGGCTACAGGCCCTTTAGAAGGGATAGTCAAGGAAGGAGAGGTGGTGGGGTGGCTCTGTATGTCAGGGACTGTTATGATTGCTTTGAGCACAGGTTTAGTGAAGACAGGGTGGAGTGTCTTTGCTTTAGAATCAGGGGGAAGGCCAACAGGGCAGATGTTGTAGTAGGAGTCTACTATAGGCCACCCACCCAGGACAGAGAGGTGGGTGAAATATTCTATAGGCACTTAGGAGAAATCTCACGATCAATTGCTCTTGATCTTGTGGGAGACACTAACTTCCCAGATATCTACTGGAAATACAACACAGCAGAGCAGAACCAGTCCTGGAGATTCCTGGAATGTGTGGGAGATAACTTCCTGACGCAGTTGGTGAGTGAACAAACCAGAGAAGGTGCCCTGCTGGATCTTCTCTTTGTGAACAGAGAAGGGCTGGTAGATGATGTGGCAGTTGGAGGGTGACCAGGGCACAGCGATCATGAAATAATAGAGTTCTCTATTTGTAGAAAGGCCAGGAGAGGGGGCAGCAGAACTGACATCCTGGAGTTCAAAGACCTCACTTTGACATGTTTAGGCATCTCCTTGACAGAATTCCCTGGGAGATGGTCCCAATGGGTACAGGGGTCCAGGAGGGCAGGAAATGCTTTAAGAAAGAGGTGTTAATGGCACAGGAGCAGGCTGTCCCCAGGTGCTGTAAGAGAAGCTGGTGACAGAGAAGACCACCCTGGCTAAACAGGGAGCTTTGGCTGCAACTCAGGGAGAAAAGGAGAGTTTATGGCCTTTGGAAGAAGGGGCTAGCCACACACAGTGATTACAAAGATGCTGTGAGGCTATGCAGGGTGGAAATCAGGAAGTCTAAAGCCCAGCTAGAAATTAATCTGGCTTCAGCAGTAAAGGATAAAAAGAAATGTTTCTCTAAGTATGTCAACAGCAAAAGACCAACCAGGGAGAGCCTCCATCCCCTGATAGACACAGGAAAAAACATGGCAACCAGTGATGAGGAAAAGGCTGGGAGAAGGACACCCCCCGCAATCCAGGAGGAGACAGTCAGTGACCTGCTGCATCACACAGACACACACAAGTCTATGGGACCGGATGGGATACACCCGAGGGTGCTGAAGGAGCTGGCTGGGGTGCTCGCCAAGCCGCTTTCCATCATTTACCAGCAGTCCTGGATGACCAGGGAGTTCCAATAGATTGGAAATAGGCCAATGTGATGCCCATATATAAGAAGGTTTGGAAAGATGATCCAAAAAATTACAGCCTTGTCAGCTCGACATTGGTGCCTGGGAAGCTGATGGAGCAGCTCATCCTGAGTACTATCATAGAACACATGTGAGACAACCAGATGTTCAGGCCCAGTCAGCATGGGTTTATGAAAGGCAGGTCCTGCCTGACAAATCTGATCTCCTTCTACGACAGGGCGACCTGCTTATTGGATGGGGGCAAGGCTGTCGATGTTGTCTATGTTGAATTCAGTCGGACTTTGACACCGTTTCCCACAGCATTCTCCTGGCAAAATCGGCTGATCTTGGCTTGGATGGGCACAGGCTTTGCTGGGTAAAAAACTGGCTGGATGGTCGGGCCCAGAGAGTTGTGGTGAACGGAGTTAAATCCACTTGGCGGCCGATCACGAGTGGTGTCCCCCAGGGCTCGGTTTTGGGACCACTCCTGTTTAACATCCTTATTGATGATCTAGATGAGGGGATCGAGTGCAACCTCAGTCAGTTTGCAGATGACCCCAAGTTGGGTGGGAGTGTTGATCTGCTCAAGGGTAGGGAGGCTCTGCAGAGAGACCGGGACAGGCTGGAGCCATGGGCTGAGGCCAACTGGAGGAGTTTCCATAAGGCCAAATGCCGGGGGCTGCCCTTGGGCCACAACAACCCCCAGCAGCGCTACAGGCTTGGGGAGGAGTGGCTGGAGAGCTGCCAGTCAGAGAGGGACCTGGGGGGGTTGATTGACAGCCGGCTGAACAGGAGCCAGCAGTGTGCCCAGGGGGCCAAGAAGGCCAATGGCATCCTGGCTTGTGTCAGCAATAGCGTGGCCAGCAGGGACAGGGAAGGGATCTTACCCCTGTCCTCGGCACTGGTGAGGCCGCCCCTCAATTCCTGTGTTCAGTTTTGGGCCCCTCACTACAAAAAGGACATTGAATGACTCGAGCATGTCCAGAGAAGGGCAACAAAGCTGGTGCAGGGTCTGGAGCACAGGTCGTACGAGGAGCGGCTGAGGGAACTGGGGGTGTTTAGTCTGGAGAAGAGGAGGCTGAGGGGAGACCTCATCGCCCTCTACAGCTCCCTGAAAGGAGGATGCAGAGAGCTGGGGATGAGTCTCTTTAACCAAGTAGTAAGGGATAGGACAAGAGGTAATGGCCTCAAGTTGCACCAGGGAAGGTTTAGACTGGATATTAGGAAGCATTTCTTTACAGAACAGGTTGTTAGGCGTTGGAATGGGCTGCCCAGGGAGGTGGTGGAGTCCCCATCCCTGGAGGTGTTTAAGAGTAGGATCGATATAACACTTAGGAATATGGTGTGGTTGAAACTGTCATTGTTCTGTTAATGGTTGGGCTAGATCATCTCCAAGGTATTTTCCAACCTTGATGATTCTGTGAAGCACACCCTAACATTTTGTCTTGTTCTCCACTGCAGTACTGGATACCAGCAAACCTCGTACCTACACCCTAAAACCAATGTATTTTTAATACTACTGAAAAAATATTTTAACTGCAGAAGCTTATAGTCTATTTGTATTACCTTAGATTTCCATAATTAATGCCTCTCTAAACTTAACTGAAATGCAATTTGTTATTACTGAATTTTTTAGAAATGTTTAGAAAAATTTGTTTAAAGCAACAGTGGGTAGCTGTGCTGGAAATTCTTCTCAAAACAGGAAGTCCCCATGGCAATTTTTAAAGCATTAAAACTTCATTTTCCGTGTGAAAAGCCTATTTGAGTATTTTTTAATGCTATAATATGTTTTCCCAACAGAAAATGAAGCTTTTAAGTCTTACTAAAATATTAATGTGGGCTTTCTACTCAGTGATATGGAGTCCAAACTTCAGATAGAAGAGTTTGATTCTCCATGTCATTGTATGTTAAACCTCACTTACAGTTCCAGTGTAGCACCTTTACACTTTCCAGGTAGGACAATTATGTTTCAAATATATTCTTCAAGGCTACTTGTCACAGCCAAAAAAACCCACAGAAATGTGGTTTTATGTTGCTCAAACCCAACTTTTTTGCTGTAATCACTTATTATTGTCTAAGTCAGTATAAAATATTACCAAGGACAAATGTACCATTTCATAGTTTCTCTGAACTTCTTTGAAAAATAGAGAAGATACAGAGTAGAAAACAATGAGGTCCTAAGCCAGTAAATTTGAATCTTGCTTCAATTGTATAGCTGATCTTAGCAGAAATACTCTTTGCTTGCATAAGTGCAGTTGAGAAGAAATTCATACCTTTTAATACCAACCAGAAAAACACCAGGTCTGTGAAGGTGTTTACTACTGCAAATGCACAGCCAGTCTTCTAATTATGCTAGATTAGCTAAAGAATTGCACCAGGAAGATGAAAAAGATTATTTCATTATTCCATTCTATTCTCATTGCTGCCCTATACTAGAATCTGTGTAGGAGGAATTAATGTTTTCAACAGTGTGTATCAGAGTTTTCTACTTGTGGTCCATTATCTATGGTGGTCCTGGAGATGCTTATAAGGGAACTAAGATAAAAGGCTGGAAAGAACAGCTGCATATCCTCTACAGCAAATAAAATATATTTCTAAAGTGATCTGTGTTACCCATAAATCACAAATGCTTGAAAACACCTGACATATAACCATGTTCAGCAAGGTTATGACTAGTGGTACCGCAGTGTGCATTCCTACAGTTTATGTGGTATGCTCTTTCCTGAATCCAAGTCCTAATCAGTCACAATGCCTAAAGTTGATACATCCTCAGGCTCTGTTTTGACACTTGCATACTGTGTCTATTAATAAAGCAAAATTAAGTGTAAAGGCATATGTAGCACATGCCATGTCCTTAGGAGATATGGCTTCAGCTACAGTGCCCAAAGGGTCCTCCTCATACTGCAAAACTGAGCTTGCAAAGGGTGCACAGTACTTGGCTTAGGAACTCAAGTGTTCGCAGTGGTGCTGTATGGCACCAGCAGCAAGTGTGATTCAATGCACAAATCTTAATGTGGTCTAACATGATGTGAGAAAAGACTTGAGCTTGTTGGATGCCCTTTTTATTCTGAATTATTCATGCATCTAGTACTAATATAACTAGCTAGGTTTTCTAGGTAGAAGTCATAAAGTATAAGTTTAGTGTCTAGTTAAATAATTATTTGTCTGGTTCACCATCTAGGTTTTGAAACACTCACAGACTAATATTGTCTTAAAAATTACATTTATCACATCGCACAGCCAGAATGACAGTCTAGAATCATTAAAGAAAAGAAAACCAGCAGGACTGTAGCCTGTCACTCGGTCAAGTAACTCTTTTTTTTAACACTTCCCATCTAAGTAATTTATCTTTCTGACCCAAAGATGTGAAGCTCCTTATGAAGAAGAAGACAAGCCAGTAGGGAGTAAGCAACTGATCAGTAAAATAAAATAAATCCCTTTAAAAAAATTTTTTGTTGTTGTTGCTTTTCATATTAGGGAACTATGCAAACTACTTTAGAGCCCATTTTTCTCTCTAGTAAACAGGAGAATTCACATTGACTTTGGAAAGCGTAACTTTGTCTCAGCTCCTTTTTTAAAGAATAAAAGCATTCATTTCTTTGCAAATCTCTTGTTTTCCAGTGGGATAAGTCTTTATTATGGAAAGTTTTGAAATTAGCTTCTTTCCATGAGACTGGTGATGAATATACATATCTGTATGCCTAATGGCTAACTCTAAGAAGAAGTATCTGATTCTTCACTCCTTTACATTAAATGGTACAAAAAGGAAACTGTTGAAATAAACAACATTGTGCCAACATAAAACCAACAGAGTAGAGAATTATAATCTCTTGGACTTTAATGGGTAGCCACTTACTCTGCTAAGAAATGGCAAAATGTTGCAATTATGATTTACAGAAATCAGAATTCATAGAATCATCTAGGTTGGAAAGGACCCTGGAGATCATCTAGTCCAACCGTTCACCTAGCACAGTTCCGACCTACAGCATATCCTTAAGCTCTAAATCGACCCTACTCTTGAACACCTCCAGGGATGGGGACTCCACCAGCTCCCTGGGCAGCCCATTCCAAGGCCCAGTAACCCGTTCTGTAAAGAAATGCTTCATAATATCCAGTCTGAATTTTCCCTGGCGCAACTTGAGGTCATTACCTCTTGTCCTATCATTTTCTACTAGACTAAAGAGACTCATCCCCAGCTCTCTGCAACCTCCTTTCAGGGAGCTGTAGAGGGCGATGAGGTCTCCCCTCAGCCTCCTCTTCTCCAGACTTAAACACCCCCAGTTCCCTCAGCCGCTCCCCGTACGACCTGTGCTCCAGACCCTGCACCAGCTTCGTTGCCCTTCTCTGGACACGCTCGAGTCATTCAATGTCCTTTTTGTAGTGAGGGGCCCAAAACTGAACACAGGAATCGAGGGGCGGCCTCACCAGTGCCGAGGACAGGAGTAAGATCCCTTCCCTGTCCCTGCTGGCCACGCTAGTGCTGACACAAGCCAGGATGCCATTGGCCTTCTTGGCCACCTGGGCACACTGCTGGCTCCTGTTCAGCCGGCTGTCAATCAACACCCCCAGGTCCCTCTCTGACTGGCAGCTCTCCAGCCACTCCTCCCCAAGCCTGTAGCGCTGCTGGGGGTTGTTGTGGCCCAAGGGCAGCCCCCGGCATTTGGCCTTTGTAAGGAACTTTTTGGACTTTTAGTATGTCTCAACATCGCTGTCTCCACGACGACAACCTCCTGACTCAACGTAAAGGAGCAAACACACAGTCCCCGACGAAAACCACATCCGCCCTAGACAAGAACATCAGCAGTCATCTATCGAGCTGCGCCTACGCGCGCGAGCGCGTGAGCCGGGTGGAGGGGAAACCGCGGCGAGACAGATTGGCCCCTCGCCAGCACGACCACCATGGACACCCAGGCATGCGTGCATGGAGGACCACGGGGTGGCACCTACAACAGCGAGCCCCGTAGAAATGGGCGGACAAACTGTGGGGACGGGGACTATAAAAAAAGCGGACTGCATACTCCAAAGAAGAGGGGAACCAACTCGGAGCCAGGAACGTGGAGCATCATCGGACCGACAGAACATCGCCGGATCCCCGGTCGTGGTGGTGGTAATTAGTTGCGCCTCTACCGTGTTCTTGCTTAGGGATTCCGACCTTTTCCTTTCTTTTCCTCTCTGTCCTATCGCTCTTATTAGTTGTTATAGAAATAAAGTTCATAAGGTTATTCAGCATCTGACCTCGTTTGTGTCTTAATCTCGCTCTCGGGATTTTTTTTTAAGAACCCTCCCCCGATATCGGATCGGGACAGCCTTATGGAAACTCCTCCAGTTGGCCTCAGCCCATGGCTCCAGCCTGTCCAGGTCTCTCTGCAGAGCCTCCCTACCCTCGAGCACATCAACACTCCCACCCAACTTGGGGTCATCTGCAAACTGACTGAGGGTGCACTCGATCCCCTCGTCTAGATCATCAATAAAGATGTTAAACAGGAGTGGTCCCAAAACCGAGCCCTGGGGGACACCACTCATGACCGGCCGCCAACTGGATTTCACTCCTTTACTACAACTCTTTGGGCCGAGTCGTCCAGCCAGTTTATAACCCAGCGAAGTGTGTCATTGTCCAAAGCTCAAGCAGTCATTTTTGCCAGGAGAATGCTGTGGCAAACGGTGTCAAAAGCCTTGCTAAAGTTAAGGTAAATTACATCCACAGCCTTTCCCTCATCCAATAAGCAGGTTGCCCTGTCATAGAAGGAGATCAGGTTTGTCAGGCAGGACCTGCCTTTCATAAACCCATGCTGACTGGGCCTGAGCATCTGGTTGTCCCTCATGTGTTGTGTGGTGGTACTCAGGATGAGCTGCTCCGTCAGCTTCCCAGGCACCAAAGTCAAGCTGACAGGCCTGTAATTTCCCAGATCATCCTCTGACCCTTCTTATAGATGGGCGTCACATTGGCCTATTTCCAATCTGTTGGAACTCCCTGGTCATCCAGGACTGCTGGTAAATGTTCTCCCAGTCTCTGTCTTCTGGCTGTGGAGGCTGGATTTCATCAATACAACGAACCTTGTTATTAAAGACTGAGGCAAGGAAGGCATTAAGCAACTCATCCTTCTCCTCATCACTTGTTACCATATTTCCTCCTGCATCTAGCAGGGGATAGAGACTCTCCATGGACTTTCTTTTGCTAGTGACATTCTTATACAAACTTTCCTTGTTATCCTAGATTGCAGAGGCCAAATTAATTTCAAGTTGGGCTTTAGATCTCCTGATTTCCACCCTGCATAGCCTCACAGCATCTTTGTAATCACTGTGTGTGGCTAGCCCCTTCTTCCAAAGGCTGTAAACTCTCCTTTTCTCCCTGAGTTGCTGCCAAAACTCCCTGTTTAGCCAGGGTGGTCTTCTCTGGCATCGGCTTCCCTTAGAGCACCTAGGGACCGCCTGCTCCTGAGCCATTAACACTTCCTTCTTAAAGAGCGCCCAGCCTTCCTGGACCCCTATACGCTTCAGGACAGTCTCCCAGGGTATCCTTTCAAGCAGATGCCTAAACAAGACAAAGTCAGCCCTTCTGAAGTCCAGGATGTCAGTCCTGCTTAGCTCTCTCCTGACCTCTTTAAGAATAGAGAAATATATTATTTCATGATCGTTGTGCCCTAATCGGCCTCCAACCTCCACGTCGCCCACCAGCCCTTCTCTGTTCACAAAGAGAAGATCCAGCAGGACACCTTCTCTGGTCAGTTTACTCACCAGCTACGTCAGGAAGTTATCTCCCACACATTCCAGGAATCTCCGGGACTGGTCTCGTTCTGCCGTCTTGTATTTCCAGCAGATGTCTGGGAAGTTAAAGTCCTCCACAAGAACAAGGGTAAGCGATCATGATATTTCACCTAAGTGCCCATAAAATATCTCGTCCATCTCTCTGTCCTGGTTGGGTGGCCTGTAGTAGACTCCTACTACAACATTTTCCCTGTTGGCCTTCCCCCTGATTCTAATGCAAAGACACTCAACCCTGTCTTCACTAAACCTGTGCTCGAAGCAATCATAACAGTCCTTAACATACAGAGCCATCCCACCACCTCTCCTTCCCTGTCTCTCCCTCCTAAAGAGCCTGTAGCCATCAATTGGCACACTCCAGTCATGGCAGACATCCCACCATGTTTCTGTAATAGCAACAACATCTTAATTTTCCTGTTTCATCATGGCTACAAGCTCCTCCTGTTTGTTACCCATGCTGTGTGCATTGGTATACATGCACTTCTGATGGGCGGATGCTTTGCCCCCTTCCCCCTTCAAATCTAGTTTAAAGCTCTCTCAATGAGCCCAGCTAACTCCTGCCCCAAAATCCTCTTCCCTCTCCGGGACAGGTGCACTCCATCTAATGTCAAAAGGTCAAGTGCCCTGTATACCAACCCATGATTAAAGAATCCAAAGCCCTGATGGTAACACCAGTCTTGGAGCCACCCATTCATCTGCTGAATTCTCCTGTAATCTTCCTCATCCATCCCCCCAACCAAAGGGATGGGGGAGAACACAATTTGTGCCCCCGACCCCTTAAGCAGTTTTCCCAAGGACCAGAAGTCTCTCTTCATTGCTTTAGGCCTTCTCCTGGTGATGTCATCACTACCTACCTGAAAAACAGGAGTGGGTAGTCATCCTTCAATCTCACTAGGGTAGGGAGTTTTGCTGTGAGGTCCTTGACGCGGGCCCCAGGGAGGCAGCAGACTTCTCTATGAAGCGGGTCTGGTCTGCATATGGGGCCTTCGACACCCCTTAGAGTGGAGTCACCCACTACAGTGACTCTTCTGGGGTTCTTTTCAGAGCTGGTTTTAATACCTGGTCTGACGTGACCTGGCCTTTTCCACCTTGTTTTGTACTGGTGCAAATGGCAAAAGAGTGAAGTACAAAGCAGACTAAGGACCTTGTCTAGTGAGCACCTCTCCTGTTTTTATCCATTTCTTGCTGTTTAAACTTCCCAGTTTGCACGCAGTGCACATGCCAGAGACTGTTCATCACTGTTCCTCTCACAATGGAAAGTTTAGCGATTCTTGCTAGTGGGCAGTGCATACCACTTCCTGATTAGTATTTAGTGAGCATTGCATCTTAAAATTACTACACAGAAAAACTGTTCAACTTTAGGTAGTCTGGAGGCCAAAACTTTCATCACGTATGGAAGTGACCTGAACAAAGCAACTTCAAAATCAAAGTTAGGTCAGATTTCTCTGGGTCTTGTCCAGATGAGTGTTGAAAGGGGGAAGGTTCCACAGCCTCTGTCAGCAACCTGTTACAGTGCTTAGTCACAGTCACCGTGACAGTTAAAACCCTTATATTCAGTCAGAATCTCCCTTGCAGTAGCTTCTGACTGTTACCTTTTTTCTGTGCCACCTTCAAAGAACTCTTGCACTTTCACTGTTCTATAGCCATCCTTTATGTTGTTGAAGAGAGCAAGTCAAATCCTCTTCTCCTCCCCTTCTCAGCAAGTTGTTTGCTTCATTTCTCATCTTCTAGAAATATTCCATGTGTTCCAGCTCCCTGGGCACCATAGTACCCTCATGTGGACTCTATTTTGTCACTCTCTCTTAGTTTGTTGAGCCCAAAATTGGACACAATATTCCAGATATGGTCTCAGAAGGGTTGGAGAAGAGAAGAATAAGCAATTCTTTCAACTTGTATGCTGCACTAACCAGCACTATAAGAGCACATTTCTGGTTGTTGTCCAGTGGACATTTTCCAGGCTTTTGACCATCAGATACCAAGATTCCCATCTTTTACTGCAAAATTGCTTTCTAAGTAACCCCAGATTTTTCAGCTGCAACATGTAATTCTGTCATAAATGTAGGAATTTTCATTTTCTTTTACTGACCTTCATGAGGTTTCTGTCAGCCTATTTCTACAGACTTTCAAGATCCTTTTGTCTTTTGGATCCTGATATTTAGCTTGCTGTCTGCTCTTTATAGTTAGGAATCTTTGGAGAATTCACTAAGATGAGTAGTCTTCTGTGGCAGAGGTCCCCAGTGAAGATGCTAGACAGTACCAGGCCCACAGTTGACTCTGGGAAACACCACTCACAACTGGCTGCCAGTTAGACTTGTAACAGTTGACTGCTCCACTTTATACCATTAGTTTTTCACTCATTTTGGGTGCAAATCCATATTGCCTCATCTCAGCGATCAAAATGCAATAACAAGATGTCAAATGTCTTGTTAAAGTCAAGGTAAACAACTATAATTCTCTTCTTGTCTGGCCATTTCATCACCATTCAGACTGGTCAAGCATGATTTTTCCTTTGATAAATGCAAGCTGGTTGTTCCAAGCTATCTTCTTGCACTTCATGTGCCTGGAATGGCTTCCAGAAGAATTTGGTCCATAAATTATTGTTATACTGACCAGCCTGTAGTCCTCTAAATTCTCCTAGTGCCCTTTTTGAAGATGAACATGATGAACATTTTTTCAGGCATCAGGGACTCTCATCAATTACCACAGTGATGTCTGTCAGCTTCCTCAGCATGCTTGAATATATTCCATCTATGCACATGGACTTGTGCATGTCCAGTTTGCTTAAGAATCCATCATCTACTATTCTACTTCTATTAATGCTGCTACTTCTCTAAACTGCTCAGATAACCACAGGAAACTCTGAGGCCTGAGAGCAGCCTTTGCCAGCAAAATCTGAGGCAAAGAAAACTTCACAACTTGTCCCATCCATTCAGCAGAAGACCCACAGTATGTCTGGTTTTCCTTTTCCTGGTGATGTACTTACAGAAGTCCTTTTCTTTGACAGACCCTTTCCAGCTTCAGTTACAGCTGAAATTTGGCTTTTCTTAATTCCATCACTCCCTGCATGGGCAATGTTTCCATATTCATCTAAGGCATTGTGGTTTAAGCCCAGAGGGCAACTGGGCACCACGCAGCCATTTGCTTACTCTATCCCTCCCCAGTGGGATAAGGAAGAGAATATGTAACAAAAGCCTTGGGGACTGAGAAAAGGACAGGGAGGGATGATTCACCAATTATGATCTTGGGCAAAAGACAGACTCCTTAGGGGAAGAAAAGCAACATCAATTTAATTTAAGCACCAATATCACCACCAGTTAATTTTCAAATCTAACAGAGCAGGGGAGTAAGAAGTATACCCACATCTTAAAAACACCTTCCCTCTCACTCCTCCCTTCTTCCTGGGCTCAGCTTTGTTCCCAATTTCTCTACCTCCACCCACCCAACAACAGGAAGGCAGGGGATGAGGGTTGTGGTCAGTTTATCACCTACTGTCTCTGTCACTCCTTTCTCCTCAAGGGGAGGACTCCTCAAACTCTTCTTCTGCTCCAACATGTGGTGCCACCCTTGGGGGACAGTCCTCCATGATCATCTCCCATGTGCGTCCTTCCCATGGCTTCAGCTCTTCACAAACTGCTCCAGTGTGGGTCTATTCCAAGGACTGTAGTCCTCCCAGCAACAGACTGCTCCAGCATGGGCTTCCATCACAGTCACAACTTAGTCAGGTGCAGCCATTTGCTTCGGCATCGGGTCCTCCACAGGCAGATGGAATGCCACAGGCAGGTGGACATCTGCTCCACTGTAGATCTCCATGTGCTGCAGAGGGACAGCCTGCACTCTCACCATGGGCTGCAGGGGAATCTCTGCTCGGGCACACCTTCCCCTCCTCCACCTTTCTTCCACTGACTCTTCCTCCACTCTCAGGTCCCCTTTCTTAAATATGTTATCACAGAGTTGCAGCCACCATCACTGATTGGCTTGGTCTTGGTACAGAAGTGAGTCCAACTTTAGCAGGGGGAACATCTCACAAGAGCCACCTCTGTAGCCCCTCCCCCTCTACCAAAATCATGCCACACACAAAGCCAATACAGGTATCCTGTCCCCACTTTCACCTTTCATAAGCTTCCTTTCTTGTGTCTTAACCCTGCCTGGAGTTGTTTAGCAAAACTGGTCTTTTGTTGTGAAATATCAGTGCACTGAATTAATCTTTCTGATCCAGATCTCCAAGCGCTTCCTCTTACAAATCATACGTTTTTTGGACCTTATCTCTGATTCTCTCTCACAAGTGCCACCATTGGTATCAACCTCAATACCTCACATGCCAACTTCAGGAGAATTCAGTGCAATATAAGTTAAAAAATCTCATTCAAGACCTGGACATCCCCCTTTTCCTGCAGCATTGTAAGTTATTAGCTAAGTATAAGGCAGCAATTGCTGTGATAATATTTTTTTTAAATTATGTTACATGAGAGTTCTAGCTCTAGATGAGTAACTAAATTACCTCACTGTGATAACCCACCCATTCTGTCACAGCCTTTGTCACTTGCCTTGTTTATTACTCAGAAAGTCACATTTTGAAACTGTGCTAACTCCTCAGTTCAGGGATCACTTCTATTAATTTTTATGGTGCTTTCCACAGAAAAAGAGGGATTATTCTGAAGGAAAAGCTGTGACAGCACAAGTCTATTGACAAACGATCTGTCAATAGAATTGCTCTTCACCCTCAAATTCCTTATAGGATGGTTAAATGAATATTCACTAAGGGTAGTTTTCTTACACTTCACTTTTTGAAAAGTAGACATCTGACCCAAGTGGGATGACTCACTGTGACACTGTTTTATAGACAATTTGTCCTTTCATAAAAATACACAAAGGAATAAAAATGAACTGGCTGGATAAGTTGTTTGGTCTTTAGGAAGAAAGGCTTCCCCCACCCCCCGATTTCTGGGACAGAGGAAGAAATTATGAGATGTTCCTTTGATAAAAGCTTATCTCTTAGATTTAACATTTCAAAGTTTTAAAAAACCTATTGTGTCAATGAAATTTCAAGATAAGAGATCTGTGGAAAATTTATATGATGTGTGCATCCCACAGAGGAATGCTGTGAAAAGTAAGAATACCTTAAGGTACTCCGTATCAGCTACATACAGCTAATGTACTGACAGGTACTATTGACAACAGCAAGGACAGTGGTGGCATTGTCATCATGATCATTATTGTGGTCTTAGTTATTTAGTTACACAAAGTGAGCATATATTTGTAACTGTTTCCCTGTGTACAGGTAAATGATGGTCTCGTGTATTTGTTCAGAAAATATAAAAAGAAATCTGGATACTGAGATCCACCTCTCAAAATATCATTAGTAAGACAGTTGATTAGTGACTTTGCTGTTATATGTAGTATGCAATTTAAAAAAACCCAAAACAACCTACACAAAGATTCTCCTTTGCCAAGTAAGACAGGATCTGTAACAGATGGAATACAATGTGTCGGAACTTCTACATAACTTCTTTGATACATTACCAAAACCTGAAGATTTCAAAATGGGCTACAGTAAAAGTACTGATGTAGTTTATGTGGTTGCATTCCAGGCATTTTCAGTACCCAGCTGCAGAGAAAGGAATAGGTGTACCTTTTTCCCTCTAGTTAACTGTTTGCAGAATCTGTTTCAGGAAGAAAGAATGTCATAGTTCAGTAATCACCAATTGCAGAGAATAAGAAAAGAGTAAAATCATTGAAGGGGAAGAGAAATGAAGAATACAGTTGTAGTGACCTCTTCATTAGAAAATCTTGACAAAAGTGATAAGATTTAAAGAGCATTGCTTCTATAATATATTGTTCAGTGCATTAAAAATAACTGAAAAATCTGAACTACTCAAGACATTTCCTATATTTGACTGCTTATTATCACTCTTGTCTTATTACATCTCATTTATGATTGCTTTTTTAAAATCTTAAAATAACTCAGTGGGAATGCCTTGCACAAAATGTCCTTGAAGGTTTCCTCTTTTTTCTTTTTATTTTTCTAGAGATTTTAATTTGGTGTTGACTTTTTGTTTGTTCCCTAGGTTGATGACACATCATCACTTATATTTCTACATTAGAGATAAGTCTAGGGGCGAGAGATGAGCCTGGGGGTGGCACATCAATGTTTGAGGGAAGGTGTGCTAACAAGGTCCTTCAGTCTGCCATGTCAGTGGTGGCAGGGGATAGAGGTCCACATGGCAGCAAAGATGCAAGGGTCATTGATGTGTTAGAAACTATGGATGAGTCTGAGAATGTCCACACAGGAACTAGGGTTTCTCCCTCAAATAAAGTGGAGGGATCAACAGCCCAGCTGAAGTGCATCTACATCAATGCATGCATCATGGGCAACAAACAGGAGGAGCTGGAAGCCATTTTGCAGCATTATGATATAGCTGCCACCACGGAAATATGGTGGGATGATGTGCACAACTGGAGTGCTGCAATGGATGGCTATAAACTCTTCAAAAGGGATAGGTAAGGAAAGAGAGGTGTTGGGGTAGACCTGTGTGTCATAGAGTAGTTTGACTGTCTAGAGCTTGATGATGGTGAAGATAAGGTTGCATGTTTATGGTTAAGAATCAGGGGGAAGGCCAACAAGACAGCTATCATGGTGGGAGTCTGTTACAGACCACCCAACCAGGATGAAGAGGCAGATGAAGCACAATTGCTAGATCTTGTTCTCGTGGGGGATTTCAACTTGCCAGATATCTGCTGGAAACATGATACAGCAGAGAGGAAACAGCATAGGAGGTTTCTGGAGTGTGTGGAAGACACCTTTCTGAACAGCTGGTGAGGGACTCAACAGTGAAGGTGCCCCACTGCACCTGTTGTTTGTGAACAGAGAAGGGCTCGTGGGTGATGTGATGGTTAGAGGTCATCTTGGGCACAGAAATCACAAAATGATAGAGCTTTCGATTCTTGAATAAGTAAGGAGGACATAAGCAGAACTGCTACCTTGGACTTCTGGAAGGAAGACCTTGGCCTGTTATAGGCCTGGTTTACAGATTAACTTGGGAGGCAGTCCTGAAGGGCAGAGGAGTCCAGGGAGGCTGAACATTCTTCAAGGAGGAAATCTTAAAGACACAGGAGCACTTTGTCTCCATCTGCTGAAAGATGAGCTGGCGGGGACAGCCAGGTTCTGGCTGAACACATAGCTTTGGCTGAAACTCAGGAAAAAAAGAGAGTTTATGACCTTTGGAAGAAGGGGCTGGCAACTCAGGAGGACTACAAAGATGTTGTGAGGTTATGCAGGGAGAAAATTAGAAAGGCCAAAGCACAACTAGAACTTGATCTGGCTACTGCCATAAAAGACCACAAAAAATGTTTCTACAAATACACTGGCAACAAAAGGAGGTCAGAGTAGAATCTCCATCCTTTATTGGATATGGGGGGGAAATATAGTGACAATGCCTTCTTTGCCTCAGTTTTTCATAGCAAGACTGATTTTTCTCTGGGTACCCAGCCCCTGGAAGACAGGGATAGTGAGCAGAATGAAGCCCCCATAATCTGAAGGGAAATGGCTAGCAACTTGCTACACAGACACACACAAATCTATGGGGCCAGATGGGATCCACCCAAGGGTACTGAGGGAGCTGGTGGAAGTGCTCATCAAGACACTTTTTATCATTTGTGTGAAGTTCTGGCTAGCTGGGAAGGTCCCAGTTCACCGGAGGTTAGAAAATGTGATTCACATCTGCAAGAAGGGCCAGAAGGAGGATCTGGGGAAATACAGGTAACCTGACCCTGGTGCCAGTGAAGGTTATGGAGCAGATCATCTTGAGAGCCATCACACAGCACATACAGAAAAAACAAGTGATCAGGCCCAGTCAGCGTGGATTTATGAAAGACAAGTCCTTAGAGAAGGTTTATCTCCTTCTATGACAAGTTGACCTACTAAATGGATGAGGGAAAGGCTGTGGATGTTGTCTACCTAGACTTTAGTAAAGTCTTTGACACCATTTTCCACAGCATTCTCCTAGAGGAACTAGCTGCTCATGGCTTGGACAGGTGTACTCTTTGCTGGGTAAAAAACTGGCTGGATGGCCAAGCACAAAGAGTTGTGGTGAACGGAGCTAAATCCGGTTGGTGGCCAGTCACAAGTGATGTCTCCCAGGGCCCAGTATTGGAGCCAGCTCTGTTTAACAACTTCATCAATGATCTGGGTGAGGAAACACATGCACCCTCAGTAAGTTTGTAGACCACACCAAGTTGAGTGGGAGTGTTGATCTGCTTGAGGGTAGAAAGGCTCTACAGAGAGATCTGGACAGGCTGGATCGATGGGCTGAGGCCAATTGTATAAGGTTCAACAAGACTGTCATGTCCTGCACTTGGGTCATTACAGCCCCTAAAGGCTTGGGGAAGAGTGTTTGGGAAGCTGCCTGGTGGAAAAGGACCTGGGAATGTTGGTTGACAACCAGGTGAATATGAGCCAGCAGTGTGCCCAGGTGACCAAGAAGGCCAAGAGTATCCTGGCTTGTATCAGAAATAGTGTGGCCAGCAGGACTAAGCAAGTGATTGTCCCCCTGTACTCATTAATGTTGAGGCCTCACTTCTAATACTGTGTTCAGTTTTGGGCCCTTCATACAAGAAAGACTTTGAAGTGCTGGACTGTGTCCAAAGAAGAGCACCAAAGCTGGTGAAGGGTCCAGAGCACAAGTCTTATGAGAAGTCTTATGTGGGAACTGGGGTTGTTTAGCCTGGAGAAAAGGAGACTGAGGGGAGACCTTGTTGCTCTCCAAAACTACCTGAAAAGAGGTTGTAGTGAGGTGGATGTTGGTCTCCTCCCAAGCAACAAGTGTTATGATGAGAGGAAAGAGCCTCAAGCTGTACCAGGGGAGGTTTAGACTGGATATTAGGAAAAATTTCTTCACTGAAACGGTTGGCAAACATTGACACTTGGAAGAGTCTGCCCAGGGAAGTGGTGGAGTCATGATCCCCGGAGGTATTTAAAAGATGTGTACATGTGGCACTTTGGGACATGGTTTAGTGGTGGACTTGGCAGTGTTAGGTTAACAGTTGGACTCAATAAACTTAAAGGTTCTTTCCAACCTAAATTATTCTATAATTCTATGATTTACTTTTTAAACAAGAAATACACTGACTTCTCAATCATTTAGGAAAATTTACATGATAACACAGGACAATGTATCTCTATGCTAATGGTTTCTAAGAAATAATTTATTATAAATTAGTTTAGTTGTACATTGCAATAATAGTCTTTTTCTTTTTTTTCACAAAACAATAGAGGACACAAAGAGTATGAAGAAAACATCCCATTTAGAAATCACAATTCTATTTAAAGTAGGGCAGCAATTCTATAGCATAATAGAGCTATTTTACAGGGCACTTTGTCTTCAAGACCAGTTCCTTTGAGAGCTTGTTACCACAGAGGCCAAATTTTGCCTTCAGACAACCATGTGCTTTTCCTAATGAATTGTGAAAAATCATGAACATTTTTGAGGGCTCTCTTGGCCCAAATAAATGAATCTTTACAATCTCTTTCTGATAATTTGTCAAACATGGACCCAAAACATTATATTTTTGTGGGCTGTGAATAAATAATATTGAAGTCTTTCAGGTTACCTGTTGTTACTTTAGGAATGTCTTCAGAGTTTTTCCTAAATCTGCTCACTGAAAAGAGAAATAATGAAGTTCAAACAAAAGATTAGGGAAATGACCTTAAGAATAAACTATATCTAATTACTATGTGTATTTCTGCAGTATGATAGAAGCCAAAATCTTATATATTTCTGTAGTCATGTCACTTATTTGCATTTTCCTCTGTCTTTTTTTTTCGCTTTTCTAAAATATGTTGTGAAGAATTATCATGAGAGTCTCAAAGCTACATTGTAATTTTCCCTGAGACCAAATTTCCCCTGGATATAATTGACAAGTATTGGTTTACATGAGTGATAGAATTTACAGAACCTATTTTTTTTATAAAACAAACCTTTTATCATACCAATATAAAGGAAGCTGTTATTTAGAACCAGACAGGACATTTAACATAAGGAAAGTAACAATAGGATTGTATTTGGTCTGACAATAATAATAATAATAATTATTATTATTATTATTATTATTAATAATAATAATAATAGTAATGTACCTTTTAATTTCTATCTGTACTTAAGCTTCTGTATTTTTCAAGTGTATCGATCAATCCTCCTAATCTTATTATGGTTATCATCACTGATATGGGAATTGCAGCTTTGAAGTTTTTTTTCCCCTTCCCTTTGCTCTGCTGGTTGCTGTTACTACATAGTATTCCTTACGAACCTCATCACTTTGCTCCATCTTTTCTCAAGATAAGACAATCATAAAGCATGGCACAATGAACATACTCCTTCTGCCATGATTAGCTGATGGCTGGATTATTTGGTGGTTTGATACGTTTCTGATCACTTCTATATCTGGCTTCGCAATAGCTCAACTTGATGACTTCTGCTTATCATTCATTGTTTCTGTTAAGTCCAGCATGTATGTTAACTGCTATAAATTTGTGAAATTTTTTTTTTTCCTTCTTACCTGTTGCCTATATTTTATTATATTGCACTCACCATGGTTTTATTGTACATCGTTAGTGCTTATTCATATTACTCCAATCTAATATTGTTGCTTAGCAGCACAGCTGGGATTATAATGAAATTGGTTCCACAATTTAGTTACAATCAAACTAACAATATCTCTGAAAGCATAGTTGAAAGTACAGTTGTTGAATGACTGGAAGTGTTCTGTAGTTAAGTAGTTTTGTATCTGCTAAAGTTTGCTGCATATGCCCTCCTCACTGGAAGTTTCTCAGTCCCCAAATGCACCTGATTTTAAGATTAGTTTCTTCAAAGGTTTATGTGAAAATAGTTTGGTTTTTTTTTTTTCCATCTGCTTCTTACCATCAATAAGTTCAAGAAAATCTAACAGAGTATAACATATTCTGAAAGGTAAGATTTCCCCTATAAATATCTTCAAGATGGGCTTCCGAAACAGAGAAGTACCCACTGAGGGGCAGGCTTCAGCACTAATTTTATACCAAACTTGTTTATCTATCAGATTCACATATTTGCATCTCTAGATGAGAAAACACATATTACCAGTTAGAGACATGGGAGCAAGCTAGGGAAATTGTTTTAGACTCTGCTCCTGGAACATTTGGAGAAAACATAGACTCAGGAAAGGAGAGTATATGAAACATCAGGAATATACAAAATTATTGTACTGTTGACTATGGAGTTACAGAGGAGGAAAAGAGAAACAAAACAAATCGTGGTGAATATGCAGGAGCAACCTGGGTGGGATTTGGTCTGTTACACAGATAATGTGTGGGGCACATAGGATCGAAAACCAGATTTCATCAATTCAGTGCCTCACTGAAACTATTCTACTGATCACTGTGTCGGCCTTGTGTACTTGTAACATCTGACCACAAAATAGTTTTGTTTCTCACTGTTCTAAAGAAAAAAAAAAACAAACCAACCCACAAAAAAACAAAAAAACCCACCCTTTATTTCTGTCCAGGACATTTATTTCTTAATTCATGTTTAATTCACAGTAAACTCTGGAATAAGTTTTCTCCTTTCTTGTGTTTTGTATGGTTTTAGTCCTGAATTTCATGTTGTCAGACTGTGTGTTTGTCTGCATTAGTGTTTGTTCATTATTCTTTTACCTCTGGTTTAGATGATCTTGCTATCTGTATGCTTTATGTAGTAGTAGATTGTTGTGAGAAACAGATAGGTCCTGTCACAGTGACATCAGATGTCTCAGCATTAATTCTTTCTTCAGAATAAATTCTAGAATTCTAAATCAGAAATGTGAGTATTTAATTCTCATTTTTTTTTTCCATTTGAATTTAAAAAACAAACAAACAAAAAACCCACAACCCAACAAACCCAAAACTACACTTGAATATCAGTGGGAGAAAAGCTCTTTAAATGACTTTATCATCTGCTTGAACGTTTCAGAATGTTAGCCTCATTCAGTTCTTCTCTTCCTTATTTTCTTCCCATTGAGAGTTCTGTGAAGAGACTGAATTCTTACATTCATTGCTTCCAGGCATAGGTATGGTTTCTTGTCTGCAAAGTCCATATTGTTATTCGTATGGATCTCTTGGTCCGGTTTTGTCTGCTATTTTTCTGTATCTTACGGGTCAGGGAGGATCTCACCAGTTTGACTACTGTCACTACGTTTCATCTACCAACTGCTGTGCTACAAAATGAAAAGCATCCATGCTTGTAAAAATAAATTGTTTCCTTATTAAGGGATGTTGTGTGTTGTATTGTGCTATGACAGTCTAGCCAATTCCATGAGCCACTTTAGAGTTCCCATGAGCTGGACACTTGGATATTTGAGAACTGTCAATGTATAAACAGTTCCAGCCAAGTGCCCTTATGAAATATAATTACCTGAATAAATTGATACAGACATTTCCCTGTCCATTTTCAAGTTCTGATTTCTCTACCCCTTTCCAAAAATTATCTTTTGTGCTTGCTGAGAAATCAGTTTAGAAATGCTTCTAGAGGTAAGTCATTTTTCACCAGGTTTTTTTTCACATGCTTCTTTTTTTGTTTGTTCGTTTCTCTTATGAGGGAAGAATTTTTTTTTTCCTACCATCTTTCATTTCTACCACATCCTAAGCTTGAGATCAGAATTTTTTAAGTTATTTGGACTGGAACATTGTGGTCATGCAATTCTACCCCCCTCCACTCTCTACTGCTGTGCTGCTTGGCGCTTGGTGGGTTCCCAACCCTCTTCTGAGTCATACCAACCTGAGGAAGTACAGACTATAATAGTCAGGAACCAGAGCATTAAGCTGTGCTTTTGATGAGTATGGCTCCTGCTTTCCTTTGAAGTGGTTATAAGACTCCATCACCTCCTGACAACATGGTACATCTGTACCTGAGTTTGCGGCTGAAGGAAAACAGTAACACAGTCGCATATCCATCAAGCTCTTGTGTACCTGGTGAAAACACAAGAACATTTCATTGTCTGAGCTAGGCCAAAGCGATATGTTGTGAGAGACTGAAATGTCAAATGATTGCCTCATGCCTGTGTGTGTGCTTTGAGTCACAAGATGGTGTCAGTAATGCCCTGAACATTCATCAAGGACCAGCTGTGGCCTTTGTAATTAATCTAAGGGATGTCACGCAAGGAAGCAGGAGTGTATCGAAGGACGCACCCTCCGTCTTCCTTGCAGTTATATTGACAAACTCCTTAGATAAATCCTCAAAGAAGGAGAAACAAGAACTGGGTGAAACCAGGCATTTCTCATCAAGCAGAAGGACCACCGATCACTGGCTTCATTGTGTTAGATTGTCCTTTGTGGCTCTGTTGTGTATGTCAGATGCCATGTGTGCCTTGCAAATGACTTTGTGACTTCACCAGTGAGGTGATAAGAACTGGTAAAAGGTGGAAATTTTTTTCTTTGTGAACAGAGAAGGACTGGTAGATGATGTGGCAGTTGGAGGCCGACTAGGGCACAGCGATCATGAAATAAGAGAGTCCTCTATTCTTAGAGAGGCCAGGAAGGGGGCAGCAGAACTGACATCCTGGACTTCAGAAGGGCTGACTTTGTCTTGTTTAGGCACCTGCTTGGCAGAATCCCTTGGGAGATGATCCTGAAGGGTACAGGGTCCAGGAAGACTGGAAATGCTTTAAGAAGGAAGTCTTAGTGGCATAGGAGAAGGGTTTACCCAGGCACTGTAAGAGAAGCTGGTGCCAGAGAAGACCACCCTGGCTAAACAGGGATCTTTGGCTGGAACTCAGGGAGAAAAGGAGAGTTTACAGCCTTTGGAAGAAGGGGCTAGCCACTCACAATGATTACAAAGATGATGTGAGGCTATGCAGGGTGGAAATCAGGAGGTCTAAAGCCCAGCTAGAAATTAATCTGGCTTCAGCAGTAAAGGATAAAAAGAAATGTTTCTCTAAGTATGTCAACAGCAAAAGACCAACCAGGGAGACCCTCCATCCCCTGATAGACACAGGAAGAAACATGGCAACCAGTGATGAGGAAAAGGCTGAGGTGCTTAATGCCTTCTTTGCCTCAGTCTTTAAGAGCAAGACTAGTTGTACTGAGGCAATCCAGCCTCCTCAGCCAGAAGACAGAGACTGGGAGAACGACCCCCCCCACAATCCAGGAGGAGACAGTCAGTGACCTGCTGCATCACACAGACACACACAAGTCTATGGGACCGGATGGGATACACCCGAGGGTGCTGAAGGAGCTGGCTGGGGTGCTCGCCAAGCCGCTTTCCATCATTTACCAGCAGTCCTGGCTGACCGGGGAGGTCCTGACTGATTGGAAATTGGCCAATATTGCGCCCATATATAAGAAGGGTTGGAAGGATGATTGGGAAAATTACAGGCCTGTCAGCTTGACTTCAGTGCCTGAGAAGCTGATGGAGCAGCTCATCCTGAGTACCATCACACAACACATGCGGGACAACCAGATGCTCAGGCCCAGTCAGCATGGGTTTATGAAAGACAGGTCCTGCCTGACAAACCTGATCTCCTTCTATGACAGGGCGACTTGCTTATTGGATAAGGAAAGGCTGTGGAAGTTGTCTACCTTGACTTCAGTCGGACTTTAACACCGTTTCCCACAGCATTCTCCTGGCAAAACTGGCTGCTCATGGCTTGGATGGGCACACGCTTTGCTGGGTAAAAAACTGTCTGGATGGCCGGGCCCAGAGAATTGTGGTGAACGGAGTTAAATCCAGTTGACTGCCAGTCACGAGTGGTGTCCCCCAGGGCTCGGTTTTGGGGCCACTCCTGTTTAACATCTTTATTGATGATCTGGACGAGGGGATCGAGTGCACCCTCAGTCAGTTTGCAGATGACCCCAAGTTGGGTGGGAGTGTTGATGTGCTCGAGGGCAGGGAGGCTCTGCAGAGAGACCGGGACAGGCTGGAGCCATGGGCTGAGGCCAACTGGAGGAGTTTCAATAAGGCCAAATGCCGGGGGCTGCCCTTGGGCCACAACAACCCCCAGCAGCGCTACAGGCTTGGGGAGGAGTGGCTGGAGAGCTGCCAGTCAGAGAGGGACCTGGGGGGGTTGATTGACAGCCGGCTGAACAGGAGCCAGCAGTGTGCCCAGGTGGCCAAGAAGGCCAATGGCATCCTGGCTTGTGTCAGCAATAGCGTGGCCAGCAGGGACAGGGAAGGGATCTTACCCCTGTACTCGGCACTGGTGAGGCCGCCCCTCGATTCCTGTGTTCAGTTTTGGGCCCCTCACTACAAAAAGGACATTGAATGACTCGAGCGTGTCCAGAGAAGGGCAACGAAGCTGGTGCAGGGTCTGGAGCACAGGTCGTACTGGGAGCGGCTGAGGGAACTGGGGGTGTTTAGTCTGGAGAAGAGGAGGCTGAGGGGAGACCTCATCGCCCTCTACAGCTCCCTGAAAGGAGGTTGCAGAGAGCTGGGGATGAGTCTCTTTAACGATGTAACAAGCGATAGAACAAGAGGGAACGGTCTCAGTTGCACCAGGGAAGGTTTAGACTGGATATTAGGAATCATTTCTTTCCAGAACAGGTTGTTAGGCGTTGGAATGGGCTGCCCAGGGCGGTGGTGGAGTCCCCATCCCTGGAGGTGTTTAAGAGTTTTGTTGACATAGCGCTGAGGGATATGGTGTAGTTGAAACTGTCAGTGTTAGGTTAGTGGTTAGACTAGATGATCTTCAATGTCTTTTCCAACCTTGCTGTTGCTGATATTTCTGTGATTTTTACCCCAGAACCCTGATGATTGCTCAAGAATAATGTAGTCAGCAGATGTGTGGGAACTGAGACAAAAACAAAGGTGGGTAGGGTGAGCACCACCACTGACTCCATTGCTCATTGAAATGAGCTCATGGAATTCCTTCCTTTCTTTGTCTAGTATGAAAATCAGCTGATAAATTGAGCTTAAAATGCAACAGAGAACTTTTCTAGGGGTGCACCCACCACTGAAAAACTGAAGATTTAGGACCGGAGGTATGCTGCTGGATCCATGCTGGTGACTATTCATGTGATTCTATTCCAGATGCTTGCTTGATTTCTGTGTTTTCCTTCCATTATGCCCTATCACTACACTTTTTACTTTTAATAATAAAAATTGCTTTGGGTGTATGGCATTTGTCCTTGTTTGTGTCTTAATGTCACTCTTGGCATCATATTTAAACCTATCCCAACATTGGATCGGGACATATCTATCTGACAGAAGTCAGTTATCTTGGACCCTATAAACTGTGATCCCAAGTGAGTCACTTTGAGCTCTCCCAAATCATAGCGGGCCTGTGATCAATATCTCCCCTGAGCTGAGACACCTCTCAGGTATTAAACCTTAAGGTATTAATTCTGTCAGACCCAACAGGAAGCCAGGGCAAAGTCGACCCTCTCTAGTCTCAACCATCGCCCATTGAGGTATGCCGGTGCATTGTGAGTATTTACTCTAAACTCAAGAAGAGGGAAATTTTAACTTTGAGGTAGCTTCTCTTTCACCCCTCTCTTTATCTGTTTGCTAATACGTTTGGGCATACATAGTTATTTTCACTAGTGTGGGTATGTACTCATTTTACTGGATCCAAGTATTTTTGCCTATGTATTTTGTGTTTGTGAATATTCATGCGTGTATATTATTTATTTAGAGTATCATATAGTAAATTAGAGTGAATCTTGTCATCTTTAATTTGTAGTTGTCACTATTTTATTTATAACATGTTTTATGAAATTATTTTGTAAACCTTTAAAGTGGTTAATGATTAAGAGCTGCTAGTCATTATTTGCCGCTAAAACCATTACTGTTAATACTTTCATCCACAACAAATATGTACCTCCACTGTGGATGACCCTATCTCAAAATGTGCTCCTGTTCATGTATGCTGAATTATAAACAGAAAAAATATGTTATCACAGATGGAGAATTTAAAGAAAAAATAAATCAGGAAAATGGCTATGTGCCCCTGAACTGAAATAATAATATAATTGTTGAGTTCATAGAGCTCATGTACGTATTGTATGGATGAATTCTCTTTTCTCAGCTCTGCTTCCTAATGCAGGAATTTCTTTGTAAAAAAAAAACAAAACAAAAAAAAAACACAAAAAAAAAAAAACCAAAAACAAAAAAACCCCAAACCAAACCAAAAAAAAACCAAACAAAAAAAAAACCACAAAAAATCCAACCCAAAACATTAAACAAAAAATATATGTTCTTTTTCTTTTTGAACAAGTCAAGGTTGAAAGAGTTATGTTCCTGAAGACAAACAGTATATTTTTCCCTTCAATAAAGGTTAAGAGATATAAAATTAAAAAAAAAAAAAAAAAATATAGGTACATAGAAAATCACAAGCTTCCATTACTGAGAGAGCTTTTAAAATTTATTTTATGTAGCAAACACCAAACAGACAGTTTTCAAAATGATATATTTTCGGATCTCCATGTTTCTGCTGCAAACAGATATCAGAATTCTACAAAGTAGTATATCTTTTCAATTTCACCTGCAGTACGTTCATCTTCATCTTTTCTATTCTGCAGTAAGAAAATA